>NW_021703784.1:102784141-102992767 GCF_005190385.1 Monodon monoceros
GTGTGTGTGTGTGTGTGTGTGTGTGTGTGTGTGTGTGTGTGTGTGTGTGTGAGTGTGAGAGAGAGAGAGAGAGAGAGAGAGAGACATCTGGCTTCTAGCCAGCCACCTGACTCTTTTGAGTCTTAATTGCTATCATTTTGCAACTCTTTACTGAATTTTTTTGTGAAAGACCAGAGGTTTACTTTGCATATTTGGCTTTTGAGTCAATTGGCACTTAATAGTAAGTGGCCCAGTAGGACCTTTTTGGGGCTATGCACACATACTTAATCCAATTTCATTTGTTCCATAGTAACTGGAGGAGCAGGTGGGCATAAACCAATTTAATCATCTACCTTTCAGGCTCACTTTCTCAGGAGATACTATAGTTGTTCTGTTATAACAGGTCTCTGCTTCTAATCCCCAGGCCCCAATCTTTCCTAGGCAGTAAGCCACTTTGCCTGTGCTCTCCCGCACCTCCAGTCCCTTGTGAATAACTCTTCCTCAGCATCCCCTTCTGCTTACATAGTGAAGCACCAACTCTTGTAGAAAGGTTCTGATTTGTCCAGTTTTTATCTTCATATTATTCTGTATAAATCCTGATGGGGAGAATTCCCTTTAAGTAGTCACTCACTCTGAGCACCTTGTCTCATATGGTTTTGTTTGTTTGTTTTTGCTCATGTGGCCCAGCCCTTCCTTTTCCTCTGCCTTGGGATAGGTTCTAACCCATAGGTATGAACTGTTCAGTTTCTTACCTGCCTGACTGAGTGGAGAATTCAGTTGAGGGTTCAGATATAAGAAGTCCAGTAGTATGCAGTGGTAAGCTATGATCTGACCGTCAGATTCATTTATAGTTAAAACAATTACCCCTTTTTCTATTGTGATGCTGGATTTCAAAAACTAATTTTTTTTTTTTTTGCGGTACGCGGGCCTCTCACTGTTGTGGCCTCTCCCGTTGCAGAGCACAGGCTCTGGACGCGCAGGCTCAGCGGCCATGGCTCACGGGCCCAGCCGCTCCGCGGCACATGGGACCTTCCTGGACTGGGGCACGAACCCGTGTCCTCTGCATCGGCACGCGGACTCTCAAGCACTGCGCCACCAGGGAAGCCCTGCTTCTTTAACTTATTAACAAGCGACCTTAGAAACCGGCTTTGATTGAAGCTTTGTATTCATTTTTTTATTTTTGTGAAGAAGCTCTCCTGTAATAAGATACTCCATTTAACATTTTCTGACTTTTCTGACTGTTCCTTTCTTGTGAGTTGGGAATACTGTGATGACCGCTTAGTCTGGTAATGTCAGCATATAGTGTACTTTAGCACAGGGATGGTATGATTGCATAATAAACAGTGCTTTGCCATCTAATTTCATAACAAAATAGTTCACCTCCCATTTGTACCTTAAAAACACAACATTTGAAGTCCAGGTTTTCTTTTCTTGTTTTGACATGTTGGGTGTGCACTTACAATAATGAAATGTTGCAGTACAGCCTATGGCACTCTGAGCACTGCTGAGTTATGCCCGTGTCACTGCGATGTGGAGAGCGCCCAGCTGCAGTGCAAAGTGATAGCACCGTATGTGGTCTCTTGTGACACCTGCTCAACTCTGCCCTGGTAGCGTAAAAGCAGCCAGAGGCAGAATGTAAAGGATGGTGTGACTGTGTTCTGTTAAAACTTTATGGCCACTGAAATTTGAATTTCGTAGAATTTGTACAAGTCACGAAATATCGTCCTTTTGATACTCCCCCACCCCCACCCCCAAAGAGTTAAAAAGGTAAAAACCATTCTTCGCTCAGGGCCTGTATTTATAAAAAAGGTGGCAGACCAGATTTGGCAATCTCAGTATGGTACCCCCAGGTGTCCTACGTCTCTGGAGTTGCTTCACACACTCATGGCAGAAAAAATGGGGTGGGAAAGGACCTAAACTGAAAAGGTACCATTGTGGTTTTTGCTGTTGGTTGGATTTTTCTATTTCTTTGTTGTTTGTACGTAGGAATCTTAAGTGCCTGTAGTCACCTCAGAGTCTTTCTGTTAGATAGTCTTTTATAATACCCTGATTTTAGATTGTGCTTATATTTATAGAGCCTGTCCTAAATGCCAGGGATTGTGCTGCTTTATATTTTCTTTCTTTTCATAATTTTTTATTTTATCATACATGGGTACATAGCTTACATAGGTGCATAGTTTAAAAAGTCAAATGGTATCACAAGATTTATAACAAAAAATAACAATCATCTATTTCATCTTTCCCATCCTATCCCCTCCTCATCCCCAGCCCCTAGTGAGTAAGTGAGTTACTTACTCACTAGGAGCTGCTACCTCCATCTCTTAGCTGTTTCCTCATCTTTATTACTTCCTTATGCATTTCTAAATTATATATCTGTAGGTAGCAGTTTCTAATCTGCCTTACTTCTGATTATGAAGGTTAAGGTTTAACTCTTATATGCATAGCTCTTTCCCTCTCACATCTCCCAACATAGTTAAAGCACAGCTTTGGTTAATATCAGTAATAAAAGTATGTATATTTTGGTTAATTAATCCCTAAATCTCTGACTTAATTTGCAGAATCCTTCTCAACACGGTAACATACATCTGGCAATACACTTCCTTGGACATATCTTTGCCAGAGCCCTCTGCCTCATGGTTTACTCCAAACCGGTTCCTCTTGACTTTGTCTGTAGCTGCAGGTGTCCCCCCTTCTGGGAGTCATCTTTGCTTCCCTGTGTGTTGGATCCCTGGTCTCATGGATTCCGTGTCTTCCTCTCACGGCTTACTGCCATGCTTTAGTGAAGCCCATTCTCCATCCAGTAGCTTCCTCAAGAAACTGTGAGTAAATCTTTCAGACCTTCCAGGTCTAAAAATGTTCTTTTCCAGAATTGCTGTTGAGGAAGCTGATGTCGTTCTGATTTCCAGTCCTTTTGTAAGTTTCTCCTCACTAGAAGAGTTTAGATACTCTTTTTTTTTTTTTTTTTTAAGTCTCCGATACCACGGACTTTCACACTGTGTCTTAAAGGATCTTTTACCACTCAACGTGGTGCCACATGTAGGTCTTAGGGGGAGAGTCACTTCTTTAGGCTCTGAGAAAAAACATTTTTTTGACAAGGGAGATCAGTGGTGAATTATAATATGTTCTAAAACTTTTGTTACTTGGATGTTGGAGTTTCGGAATTGTTTCTCCATTTTCTGTGTTTCATAAATTTGTTGGCATTCTCCTTGGCTGTTGTTTCCTTTTCTCTGTCCTTTATTGTTGTTTTTCTAGAGCTTCCAGAAGGGTAGAGAATTGTGTAGGTTTCAACCCACTAAGCATCTGGAAGGTTGCAGAATCCTTTGCTATTTTCTTGTTGAGACTCCATGTCAGCCCAAATGTAGCCATGCCTTTTATATCACATAGACTTTGAGAAGAAATTCATAAAACAGTGTGGTGATCATTTAATATAGTCTTTCTGTCCAGAACGGGAAGTTGTCTGTCGTTGCCCTCGTAGAGAATCATCCAGGCTTCCAGAGGACCTCCAGCCTTGGGGTCTTGAAGGTGTTGGTGTTCCTAACCTTTAGCAAGTTCCTGCATCTTCTGCTCACAGATAGGACGGGTAATCTGTCCTTTTCACTCACTGGCTCTCATTTTTTCCCTTGGGCACTGTCCGTGATAGTATAAAAGAGCTTTGAGATATTCAAAGCTAGTTATTTTTTCCTCCAAGTGGCAAGTCCTTCTGTCACCGTGGTCCTCTTTGGGTGCCATGTGGTTGGCAGTCTCTTCATCTGCCCCAGAACAGGATATGATATTGCTTGGCATGAGCTGATCTGCCCAGGGAAGGCTTCAATAGAGTTAGTATCTCCCGTGGTCCTAGATGCAGTTGATCTATGACACATTCTGAGGGTTACTTGCTTATTAGTCACAGCATAATACAACTTTATGTCAAGCTTATAATTAACTAAAATCTTTGGACTTGTTTCTTTCTTTAACAGTTTTCTTAGGCCTAGCAACCTCTACCCCCCACCCCATGTCATGCTTTTCAGTTTTTATTTTAAAAGGACTTTACATTTAACCATGTTAAGTAAATTTCTCTTGGTTTCATCATGTCAGACAGCTTTTAAATGCTGATTCACTCGTGTTTTCTGTGCATTTGGACAAACCTGTGGCGTTCTGGTCAGTCAGCTCTGATAGCACCACTGACCACAAGAGCTGAGCTCCTCCAGTGTCACCACCTATGCTCTTTGGGCTGAGCTCCCAGCCAGCTTGTCTGTCAAGTGATTCTTTTCCCTGCCCATGAAGACACAGGATTCCCGTCCATGAGTGTATCCCAAGAGCCATTAGATGGCAGGTTGGCCTGCTGCTGTTTCCCTTCTGCAGGCTGGCCTGGGGCTGGCTTGTGCTCTTGAGGACTGCTGCTGGGACCGGTCGCTCACTGGGTGTTCCATGCCGGTCCTGTGGCCGTGTGCTGTGATGGGAAGAGCACAGACTTGGGAGCGTGATGGGCCTCGGCTTGAGTCCCAGCTCTGGCCAGCTTATTCACTAGCTGTGGTCTTTGGTAGATCATCTCACCTCTTAGAATCTTAGTTTTTCCATCTGCAAATGAGAGCGAAGCCTTGAAGAGTTGTTGTGAGGTACAGATAATGTATCTAAAAGCATCAAGTCCAGAGTCTGGCATATGGTAGGCACTTAATAATTGTGAGCTGCTATTAGTCATTTTTCCTCCTTTAATAGAAAGTTGCCGTATCAGACCATTTACTGTTATTGTGGAATAGCTAGAAGAGATTAAGGAGCTATAAAGACTGTAAGCAGTGTTCACGTCTCATGTTCTACACTGAGCTTGTATTCCTGAGCAGAGTCTCAGCAGTCCAGGAGTCTGCTTTGCTGGTAAAATATTCATGACGGAAAGCACTTCCTGGAGGTTAACAAGTTATTACTGCTAGTCTAGGGACTGTTGAGATAGCCCTAAATGCTTTATGATTATACACATTATTTATGTCTGTATGTATGTATGGCTGCCGTGGGTCTTCATTATTGCATGTGGGCTTTCTCTGGTTGCAGCGAGCAGGGGTTACTCTTCGTTGCGGTGTGCGGCCTTCTCATTGTGGTGGCTTCTCGTTGTGGAGCACAGGCTCTAGGTGTGCGGGCTCGGTAGCTGTGGCTCGCAGGTTCTAGAGCGCAGGCTCAGTAGTTGTGGCGCACGGACTTAGTTGCTCCGTGTCATGTGGGATCTTCCTGGACCAGGGCTTGAACCCATGTCCCCTGCATTGGTAGGCGGATTCTTAACCACTGCACCACCAGAGAAGTCCTGATTATACACATTCTGATTAAAGTTTGCTGGGCAAGGAAGATCGAAGGTTAAAAAAAATGGGGGTGGGGAGCTTTAAAATTTGTGACCAATTTGCCATGTCTGTCTCTGTTATAGAGTTGCTTGTAACTCCAAATTAACCAGGGTAGTTAGCTCGTTCTTAAACTGAAGGTTGTTTCTTTTTTGGCCTTTTTTCAATGGCATCTCAATATGCTCTAGAATTTCTGATTTGGAAAGGCTGTTCTCTTTGGGCATCTTGTCTGTAATGGACATATGAATAAAAGAGTAGCCACTGTCACTTGATTCAAGTTGGGTGACTCACAAACTGCATATAACTGATTTCACTTAGTAAAAACATGGGCGAGTTGGATTTTCCAAGGCTTTCCCCTGCCCTGTGTTAGTATAGAATTCTCTTTCTAGCTCTGCTGTTTTCATACTGTTCCTGACTTGCTTAGGACCAATCTTCCTCCCTACAGTTTTATTTATTGTATTTACTTTTTGGCCACGCCACACAGCTTGCAGGATCTTAGTTCCCTGACCAGGGATTGAACCTGGGCCCGAGCAGCAAAAGTGATGCGTCCTAACCACTGGACCACCAGGGAATTCCCATCCCTACAGTTTTAGATTAGGAACTCTTTTGGGTTATTTCAGATGACAGGTGTTCTAATCGCATCACGTTTCCTCTGGCTCTCCAGTTACATGTCACTTCTTTCTGATATTTCAGTCAGATTTGTTGACAGCTCTGCCTGGTTTCAGAGATTCAGAGAATTCTGGATGCTTGAGATGGAAAACCCTCTACTTAGAATTTTCTTATTTGTGCAGGCACACACGCACACACACACACAGAATAGACACCTAGATCCAGCTAGGTTTTCCTTGCCTTTATTGCATTGATCTCTAACAAGGCTCCTGGCAAAAACCTGATTGCCACTGTGTCATCCTCATTACTTGTCTTTTTTCTTTCCAACCCCTTAGTCTCACTTTAAAAAAAACCTTGTTCTTAGTATAAATAAGTCATGCTTTGCATATACTCGTATTGAAGTTTTTGAAGTTGTGGAAATTATGCACAGAAATTCATGTCCACTTGCATTTTCATAATGAGAACTTGTAGAAGGACACATCACTGTACTTTAGTGTGGACTCCATGACAAAAGTGAGGCTGGACTTTTCTTGATTGGCAGTTGGCTGTTTAAATATAAAAGTGAAGTGGGCGATTAAGATCACACCTCTTGCCTGTCCACAGCATGTTAGAGGTGTATTTGGAGTTGGCCCCAGGGTGTGGGTAGGCATTTGTTTTCTGAGGATCGTGTGTTTCCCAGGTAGCTCCGAATTCCAAGGGCAATCCATAAATTTGTATCATCTGATACCTAAGTACAGCTAGGAATGAAGAAAACATGAGAATTAGGCTTTGAGGAATTATGGGTGAAACTGGAGGGGGGATAATAATTTAATGTGAAATTTCTTAGGGAATAACTTGGTTTTCAAAGTAGAGGCTGTTGTAGGGCCTCGCCATCCTCTGTGAGTTCTTAAAACGGTCTCTGGGTCACCGCTCTTTATCTAGGCTCACCCCTGTCCAGTCCATCTTTCACATTGACAGCATTTAAACTCTAGATCTCATCTTGTTGCTCGTTTGCCTTGTCTCACCTGACCTCAGTGTCCCACCTCAGTGGTCTTGTCTTCAGCACTCCCTTCCCTATCCCACATTTTAGTCATATTCAAACACATGGCCGTTCTGGGAACAGGTTAGACCTCTTCCCCTCTCCGCCTTTGTGGGAGTACAGCGTCTGTTGAAAATGTACTTGCCACAGCTTAAATTTCATCTCCTCTGTGTCATTTCCTCTACTTTTCTTGAGTCATTTGTTTCTGTATACTGTGTTAATCTTTGCTATAGCTATTTTAATGTGCATTTATCTCAGTTAGAACGGACTGGCTCCCTCCCTCGCTTCTGCAGCAAGCCTGCCCGGCTCTGCTGTGCGTTCGTGCATGGCTTTGCGTTGCCTAACCTTTCCTAGTGCCTTCTGAAAGTCTCTTTCTTATTGTTATCAGGACTTTCTCCCTGCTGTGAATTTCTTGAAGCTCCAGGGTCTATCCTCCATGCTTGTAGGATCACCTACTGAGCCCTACCTGTCTTTTGAGGCCCAGCTTAGGCCTCATTTATAGCAAAGTCTTTTCTGTCCAGGCTCCCCTCCCTTGAGCTCCCTTTCTACAGAACAAGCTTGGAGTTTATGCCATTTATTTTCTGTATTTTCTCTGTTCTCAGTTTTATTGTATTCTTCAAGGAAGTAGGCACCGTTATCATATTACTCCTGCATTCCCCAATACAGTGCAAATTAGTGCTTTAAAAGTACCTGTTAGGGCTTCCCTGGTGGCGCAGTGGTTGAGAGTCTGCCTGCCGATGCAGGGGACACGGGTTCATGTCCCGGTCCGGGAAGATTCCACGTGCCGTGGAGCGGCTGGGCCCGTGAGCCATGGCCACTGAGCCTGCGCTTCCGGAGCCTGTGCTCCGCAACAGGAGAGGCCACAACAGTGAGAGGCCCGCGTACTGCAAAAAAAATAATAAAAGTACCTGTTGATTAATATAGTGCATATTAAATGGATTTTACTCCTTTATTTACTACTCTGAAAAGCTGAAATATCAAAGAAAGTTACAAATTAAAACTGGGAAAAGCATCTACAACATCTGGATGGTAGAAACTTGATTGCTTTTGATGCGTTCTTTGGAAGAAGCAGTTTCAGAGCTAATACAACGAAACTGGCCCTGAGTTTGTATTGCCCTTTCCTCTAAAGAAATTCGTTATATCTAACTGGCACTCTGATACTTGCTTTGATTAGTCTAGTGTTCGGGTGGGGGTGAGGGGACAACTGTATGAGTTGGATACCTTTGTTAACAATGGAGAGGCAGCTACTGGGTAGACTTCCCAGTCCTTTGTGATCTTTTTCCTTAGTACTTAAAGAGAACTGCCATCAAAGCCCAACTGTTACTCCTTCCCGATGTTGCATGTTTCTGCCTCTTCGTGTGAAAATTACAGCTTTTGCCTAGGCCTTGAGTGTTACTGTTGGGGGAGTTTATCATTAACTTATAACACAGAGCTGACCTCCCTTCAGAGTGACTCTGCACTCTGCTATTTATAGATACTTTCCTCTCTGTCCCTTCCTGGTGGCGTGCTGCTTTCAGTGTACAGAGTGGCAACCACCAACCCTTCTTCAGCCTAGCCGTCCCCCCATTTGGGTCTTGTTATATGTGGCCCAACTCAGTTCTCCGCACGCCTGAATCCAAGCCCAGGGGTCCTGCAACTCCAGGTGTCTGGACACTGGCAGAAGCAGGAGAGCCACTAAGAACAGCCTTTCAGCAGCTCGGTTTGTTCACTACACCCTGTTCCCAGGCTGCTGGTAAACTCGGCCAAAGGTTTGGGGTAAATGTGCCTGCCCCTCACGGAGTAATAAGCACATTGTTTTGAACCTGAATGGAGGCAGTGGTGCTCGCTTCGGCAGCACATATACTAAAAAACTGAATGGAGGCAGTGACGACTCAGTTTTCTCCGGGGCCAGTGGGGAGTCTTTTTTCTCTTTGGGGGGGGGGGTACGCGGGCCTCTCACTGTTGTGGCCTCTCCCGTTGCGGAGCACAGGCTCCGGACATGCAGGCTCAGCGGCCATGGCTCACGGGCCCAGCCGCTCCGCGGCATGTGGGATCTTCCCAAACCGGGGCACGAACCCATGTCCCCTGCATCGGCAGGCGGACTCTCAACCACTGCGCCACCAGGGAAGCCCGGGGAGTCTATTTTTTTATATTAATCAAACATCATTGTTTCCCAACATGTTTGAGTGACCTGGGCATTTTATTTTTCATCATAATATTTTTAAATTAACTTAGAAAATGAAATAAATTCCCACAGACACGTACCTATTTTAAAATTTGGGCAGGTGTATCTCTACCAGTAATGAGCCACTTGTAGCCCTCCTGATTCAAGCTAGCATTCTCCATTATCACAAGGTAAAGAATTTGAAATTTTACCTTTTATCCCTACAAATATTCCTAGAAATTAGAGGCTAAAAAACAGTTCTCGTTTTCTTGTGACCTACTTGTTTGAGTTAAGAATGTCCAAGTTGTTTCTTTTATATGTGTATATATATATATGAGAATAAACATGATTTCCCAGGTATGTTTATATTTTAAAAGAAAGGAAGACCGTGGCCCATAGCCTCTCCCCACCCATCCCACATTGGCCCTTGTGTGGAAAAGGTGGGTAACTATTGACTTTGGCTGTGGAAGGAGATGGGGAAGATATTTTAGTACCAGGAGAGAAACTTTGAATCATAATTGTAGCAGTCATACAATTTGAGCTGTCTTGTCCCGAATGGCCACATGTGACTCTTAAGCAGCGGAAATGTGGCTGGTCCAAATTGCGATGTGCTGTGAAGTTTCTAAACATCCATATTTTGAAGACTTAGTACCAAAAGAATTACATGTTGAAATAATAATGTTTAGCTATATGAGGTTAAATAAATACATTTAAAATTAATTTTACCAGTTTCTTTTTTACTTTTTGGTGTGGCTGCTAGAAAATTTAAGCTTACATGTGGCTCACATTGTGGCTTGAGTGGTGTTTCTGTTAGCACCAGCTCGGGTGACAGTGGAGGTGTTGCGTTTCTCGTAGTGCTGAGGGCCGGGGCCTCTAGAGAGTGCTGCAGGCAGACTGAGGTGTGTACGGGTTTGAACTTGGGTAGCATGTGCTTACGTGCCTTTGTATAAGACCCAGAAAAAATTTCTATTATAACTATTCCCTTCATAGCACATCTAAAAGAAATAGTATTAAAAATCTGTAACACATTTTGTTGTCTTAAAGTCTTTCCCCTGTGTTATCTTAGGTGGATGCAGCTACTTCTCATGTTTGTGTAGGTTGTACTTCTTACTTTAGGTGACTGCAGCTATCTAAACTGGATGTATGTTGTGCGTGTTTGTTGCAAGACTGGAGCATGCGAGGAAGTATTTAGGGTATGGGATCTTGGGGATTGAAGTGGGCCAGTTATGGAATGGCATACCAGAGGCTGGCTTCGCGGGTGTGCGGCCTGTAGTCCCACAGGGCCCACACCCAGAAGTGTTAGCTTTCAGGCTCAACATTGCTGTCTTGAGATTCTTCATAATCTTTGCATCTCTTTATGAACCTTTGAACCTTGTGCCCTGGGCCGGCCATTCCTGGGTACAGGGTTTCTACCATTGATAGCAGTTCACAGACTTGGGCTTTACAGAGTGCAGTTTACCCCACTTGGATAGAAAATTGCCAAAATTAGGCAGTTAGTACATATGAATAGGGGATTTTGTATTTTAAACTCATTAAAGTTCTTCTTTGTCATTTCCACAGTTTCCTTCTCATTTGTAGGCAGGACCATCAGCAGTTTCTCTCTCCAAAGCTCTTTAATAGTTTACCTTTTAGTGTGTTCATGGTGTCATTTTTTCTGGCCTCTGTTGGAAAGTGTTGTGTTTTGCTTCTGTTATGTTGAAGGAAAACCCACTAATACCAGCTTGTCCACAGGGAGTTTCTGAAATAAATAACAGTCACGTGTTGGTATAGTAGGCTTTTCCTCTGTTTCTCATGGTTACATGATTATTTTGAATATACTTATTGCAGTTTATTACAAATGATCAGCAATGGTTTGAACCCAGGACAGCAGCAGCATCTGAGGACTTGCTAGAGGTGCAGAATCTCGGGCCTGATCCCTGCTTTCCTGAATCAGAATCTGAGACTGTGTTTTAATAAGACCCCATGGAAGTTCGGTAGCATTGGTTTAAAGCTCACTTGACTTCAAGGGGGTGGTATGTTGATTACACAGAAGCTTCCAGGTGCTGAGTGCCAGTATGTCTCAGCCACCAGACCGGGCCTTTCTCATCTACTCACAGCCATTTTACTTGTTTGAGGATATTGGGGCTTAGAGAGGTGAAGTGGTTTTCCTGAGGCCTCAGTGTCAGGCAGTTGTGGAGCCAGCATTGGAATCCAGTATGTTGAGATGCTTAAGAGTCCTAACAAGGTTTGAGGAGAAAATGATGTTTATTTGATGGAAAGCAAGTGGTTGTAGGTGGTTTACATAAACCACAGTTGGGCCCTGTTCAATATACTCTACCAGCAGAGCCTTGGCAGATTCTGCAGAGGGACTGACGTCCTTCTCAAACCTCTTGCACGTGATTGAACCACATCACCATACAAGGTCCCGTGTCATAGAGACAAGGTAGCACCTTTTGTTTCAGAAACAAAGTGTCACTGCTTAACTGCTTTTGAAATAAAGGTACTGTGGCCCAGGTTTTGCTTCCAAGAAGGATGATATTTTATTAATTTCACAGGACCCTTAATTAAAGCAGTTGATCTATGACGAGTAGATTTATGGATCCTTTGGTCCTATTTTATGCATATATGGTGATAATTTTCACTTGTGTCTTCAGTTATGAGGAAGGCGGAGCATAGCAGAGGTTGTGCTCTGCGGCAACTCCTGCCCACATACTCTTCAGCCCTTGTGGAGAAAACCCTATTTTCAAGGTACCGCATTCAACTTATAAAACAATTCTAGGATTTTGCAGAAAGATGGAGGGTAGTTTGCTTTTACCATTTCTCTCTTTGTCAGTATTGATTTAAAAGCCTGTGAATTGGTTTACTGTAAGAAATTGTATTCCCTCTTATCGCTAAATCCTGTTGAAGTATACCTAGGTTAAGAATTTTAATGTGTATTTATGTTTACTAAAAGTGAGCTGTTGAAGTTCTGACTTTTTTCAGTTTCTTCAGAGTATCTTAGTTACATTTTTTAAAGGACTCCATTTACCTCAGGGCCCTGGGCAGTTGAACTTTGTAACAGTTAGTTCATACCTAGCTTGATTTTACTTCAAAGGGCACAAATAGAAGTAGGGCCAAGCCAGGGGTAACTAATTTACCAGTGCTGTTCATTTCCAGTCAATTTGCTGTTTGATTAAAAGATAGAATACATAATGTTTAAGAGTCTACTGTGGTTATATTTTATTTTTAAGTCGGTAGTATACCTACCCAATTTAAAGAAAATGCACTGTGGAAATGTATATTTTAAGGTGTTCTGATTTGAAAAATGCTATTCTAATTTAGGATAGTGGAAAGCAAAAGGAGTTAGGCATTTTAAAACAGATAGTTGCTCAAGAATTCCTTTTCTTGTGTATAATAAAATAAGTATAATAACACACGATGTCGTGCGCTCAGGAGTTTGGAGGAGCTGGTTGGTCAGGTCGGCCATCCTGCTGGAATACAGACCAGATGTGTATGATGGCTCATCGTAACCCGGCCTAGGACAGGCTCTCAGATCGGCAGGCAGCGATCTTCCTCATGGTGATTTGGGGGTGCAGGCACCTTCCTTTTGGGCTCTGCAGTCCCTTAGGGCCTTTTTTGTCATCAACATCCAGCCAGATGCCGGGGGGAGCACATGGAGGTTTTTATGGCTCACAGTACATTGGAGAAAACTTTGTAATGTGGCCATATCTACCTGCCTGAGAAGTTGGGGACGTGGTCTAGGTGAGTGCCTAAGGAAGGGAGAGAATGGATCTGGTAGACAGTCCCGCCTGACACCACATGGCTCCTCCCCTCCGGGCAGGCTGTGAGGACCGTGGGGGACATGCCTGTGTGGGTTCAGAGATGGCAGAAAGGAATGTGTTAGTCAGCACTCTATTTCCTCTTGAGCAAGGGATGCTAAACTTTTTCTGTAAAGTACCAGATAGTAAATATGCAGGCCACCCATGGTCAGTGTCACATATGCTTCTCTTAAACAACCCTTTAAAATTATCAAAGCCATTCTTAGCTTGCAGTCTGTGGGCTGGATTTGGTCTGTGGGCCAAAGTTTGCCAACACTTGTTATTTCATCACCACCAATTATCAGTTTTCTCTGTAAATCAGTATATGATGAGTTACCTTTATAAGGTTAAAATTTTGGAAGTCAGTTTTTAATTGAGGTAGATAATGTGATTATATCTTGATCCATATTTTAGAAGTATGACTTTGGTTTGTAGATGTTTATAGTTTTCAGTTGATGAATATGAGTGTATATCTTGTTTATAACTAGCCAGTAGTAAGGGCTTGATATGAGATTTGCTTTTGTGGTTTATTAGTACTTTTCATTATACTTTGCCTTTATGTGTGGGATTACAAAAAAATGAAAAGACATGCTACTTTAAATGAGACCTATTTTTTTTTTTTGAAGACTTAAGGCTAAATTGTTAACTGTGTCCAGTTTTCTGACTTCAAGTGGAGAGACCATTAGATTAGCAGAAATTCGGCTTATAGACCAAAATAAGCACATACTGACCTGATACCAGTGGGACGTGGGAAGGTATTTGAATGTCACTAATGGCTTTTCAGTCAGTGACTTTGCTGAAGTATTTAAAATAAGGACAGTGAACTCTTTTGTCTGTAGACATCCTAGGATCGAATTTTCCGTTATCAACTTTGAAGACAAGGTGAATGATTGTTCTTTAAGGTGATCTTGCTACAGTTTTTTGTTTCTTTGTTAAGAATGGCATAGGTTTTGCCATTTTATGGCTTTCAGATTTTCAGCTGTGAAAGTGCTGTCAGTGGCTAAAAGTTCTGGTTCGTGGTGGTTATTTATTTAATGTAATATTCTGACGAGTACCATGTACTTAGGTCTCGATACTTGTCATTTGTTACTGAAGATACTGGTTCTGTGTAAGAATGTACGTTTCACCCTGAAGAAAGGGTTTATTTTCTTCCTTTCCCAGCACTAAATTCTTAAAGTATGGGTGGGTTAATTTTGCAGGTTAAAATCATCCCAGGTTTTATCATTCTTTCAGCATTTTCAAGTCAGAATTTTTTGTTATCAATAAAAATATTTTCTGAGAAGGAAAAAATCTTGCCAGTTTTACTTATTTAGAAAGCATTTTATAGATTCGATATGGAACTTGTTTTTCTTATGTGACCCAAGTTGACATTTTAGACTGTAAAACTAGATGGAAACTTGAAAAATTAATATGTGAAGTTGAAATTGTATTTGAAATACTCTCTGCATTTTGTTTAGAGCAGCATGTTTTGGAAATTTGATCTTCACTCATCATCCCACATAGACACACTTCTAGAAAGAGAAGATGTAACACTGAAGGAGTTGATGGATGAGGAAGATGTTTTACAAGAATGTAAAGCTCAGAACCGCAAACTTATAGAGTTCCTGTTAAAAGCAGAATGTCTCGAAGATTTAGTCTCATTCATTATTGAAGAACCACCTCAAGACATGGATGAAAAGATCAGATACAAGTAAGAAAATTCAGTCTTCTCTTTAGGGTGGGGCTGAAGTGAAGCGGGGGTAGGGTATATTATCGTCCTTGTTGTCTAGCAGCTCTGCAGGGCTGCCGTAGACCAGTTACAGAATGTTAACATGTCAAGAGCAACAGGCTCAGTGGAGCAAACAATCCGTTCTAGAACAAAGTCCAGTGAAATCACAGGATTTTTAAAGTGAACGTTCTAAATTTTGGCCAGAAGGTTTTGTCTAAGGGCAAGGTGCATTATAAACAGTGATAAAGTTTCCTAAAATACTAAGACAATCCAAGTAAGTATTTTCTCTTTTTTGCAAATAGGAAGACAGAGATGATGTGACTACTCAAGATCACACAGCACATCTGGGCCAGAGCTTGTTTTATGAACAGCGCTGCTGATTAAATAAATTCTGACCTTTTGTTAACTGAAAATAAGGGTATGGGTCTTGGTCAACATTACTGTAGCTAAATTTAAGCAGCTAACACCTTGGATAACTGCAGTGGATTTATCTACTTCACTACTGGTGTCGTCAGCTTATAACACTTTGTATTCGGATCCCTGGAAACTCTGCGAATATTCCATATGTATTTAAAGTGTTGGGGTTTCAGTTAGTTACTTTTCCATCTCCAACCCTATTGAAATATTTGTCCCCCCCTCTCTGCCTGAAAATAGAACCAATTCAGGAACAAAACAAAAAGTCATTGATTAAGCATTAAATAAACTTAATGGAATAGGAAGAATTATGGCCTACAGTAGATTCTCCTTTGCCCTTTTTCCCCCAGTCTGTTCCCCTTTTCAGATATCCTTTCATTTCTTTGTGGGGAGAGTTTTGCTGTCAGAGGAATAATACTTAGTAATGCTTCCAAGTTCTCATGGCCTGGATCTTCAAGGAAGTCATGTTCTCTGCCAGCCATTAAGGTTTGACAACTAGCATGCAGCACGTCTCCACTCAGAGAGCAGTACCTCAGAAAAGAAAAGGACAGAAATTTGACAGGAATACCAGTGTACTCCTTTCGCCCCAAAGATAGATACTTTGCTACTTTGGAATTCCCTTCACAGTGAACCAGCATGTGTGGATGCTGTTTGTCGTGGGGCTTATCCTGGCTGGAGGCAGCGTGGTGTGGGCTTGGTATCAGGCCCACCCGGGATGGGTGTAGCCCTCTCCTAGGAGCTCTGAGAACTTGAACAAGAGGCTTACCCTTCTTGGATCTGTTTTCTCACATGCTGAATGAAGCTAATACTTCTTTAACTGGAGAAGAGTAAGCAAGCCTTGTGGAAATTGCTTATTTTACCAAAAAGTAGTCATGGCATCTGTTGTATTGCCATGCCAGCGTTTTTTGTGCTACCTTTGAGGTTGAGAGAGCAGGTGTGTTTCCCTGGGCATGCAGCCTTCTGGTTGGCACCATTTCGAGGGAGCATGGCTTGAGCTGAGCAGAGCGGTTCTCTGCTGCACTCCTGGCCTGGACAGAGCCACCAGCTGTGGTAACACACACAGAGCCGGATAACTCGGACAGCTGGATTAGCACAGAACGATTTTTCAGAGGGAATCTGAAAGCTTCTCTGGGTTAAGGTTGACTGTAGTCATCTAAGGAAATTTAGACTAGTGCTTTTTAGTTTACGGATGGTGGGGTGATTGCTGTGGTTTGTGAAGTTCGTAACTGCGTATCAGTTACACATGTGGATTGAACCCATCACTTTTAATCCAGTGATCATACACAAGGTGTTAAAGGTTTGTCATTTTTACACTGACTTTTTAGTCTTAATGACAGATACCTCAGTTTTAAATAATTTAGCAGAAATTTGAACAGAACTTTAAAAATAGGTCCTTAAGTAGTAGTGTAAACCCAAAAGCTGAGATGCTGTTGGTCGGGTCAGGGTTCCCACAGAGGGACTTCAGAGGCAAGAGGAGAACCCGGAGGGGTGCTTCCCTCAATGTCAGGGGAGGCCAGGCTTCAGGACGGGGAGATGGGACAGGGGGCCCAGGGGATCCAGGGGCTGTGCTGACAGGCCAGGTAACCATTGGCATTTACAGCGTGGAGCACATGGGCCCCTTCAGTGCAGGTTCTCCAGGTTGGTGGACACGGAAGCCAGGCTGCAGTGCTTCTGAGGAAAAACTGGAGACAAAGCAGAGAGTTCTTTCAAGTAGTTCCCTGGAAAAGGAGCAGAGAGAGAAAGTGGGAGCTACAGGCAGATGTGGAGCCAGGAGAGGTGTGGTGTTTGTTTTTTTTTCATAGATGCGAGAAATAACGGTGTGTGTATGCGCTGGTGAGGGTGATGCAGCGCAGGGGGAAACTGGGCTGGTGTGGAGGGAGCGGGAGGTCTCGTGATGCTCTGTGCTGGCCTCGGTCGAGAGGACAGTAGGGTGGCTTCATAGTGGGAGGAGGAAGGGGACCGGCTGCAGGTCAGGGGTACGGTTGGGCTGGACTCTCTTCCTATCGCTTCTGTGCAGCTGAGGTCAGAGAGTGGGGTGGGGCTGGAGAGGCCTTGCTGAGGGGTGGCGTAGAGGAGGTCTTGGGGTGTTTCCGAAGCTTGTTTAATCTTAGGGAGGTAGGGAGGGAGAGAGAGAGTAGCCCCAGCCTGTTCTGAACCAGAACTTTGAGGCTTTGTGTTTGTGCCTGGGCCCCCACATGCGTGCTTCTTTAGCTCAGTCAGACCTCCAGGTCACCGGTGGAGAAACAGGTGAAAATTTTAAAAGCTGCCCACGCGTTCTTCTGGACCTTCTGCATCAGAATTCTGAGACTACTCCCTACACACTGGGCTGTGGCTGGAGCTGGCGTCTCCAGCTTTTCGCGGCCCTTTGCCAGCAGCTTCCAAATTGGGGCAGTTGGGCTGACTCCGCCACCACCCCCGCAACCCCAGCCCCGTTGCAGCATTCGGGCAGTTTTATGAAGTAGAAGAAAAAGGGGAATTAAGACAGCTAGTATTTATTTATTCCAGGCCTCCTTCTTGGTATTTTGTATGTATTATTCTCCCCTGTGAGGTAAGGACTGTTGTCTTAATATTGCATCCTTGGAAACTGAGGCCCAGAGAAGGTAAGTAACGTGCCTGAGGTCATACAGCTTGTAAGTGGTGGAGACAGGTTCTGAGCCTAGGTGGTGTGACTCCAGAAGCCACACCTGTCACCATTGCTTGCTCCTGCCTCCGGCACTTTGGTGACTTTGTATTATGGGGTCTTTGAGCCCATGTGTTCTATAAAGTGAGGAAGGCTTTAATTTGATCGAGCCAAAGCCTCCGGAAGACAACGATTTGCTAATGTGATCTTTGGGGATATTCTCATACGGTTCAGTGTTCCTCCCTCATGGCAGAGCTGCTAGGTGCTGCAGCTTCTGGTCTGTTGCCAGTTGCTTCTCAAGCCTGTGGTCTCCAAACAGGCAGCTGCTTGGATGCCTCAGGGGTGCTGCATGGCTTCCGACCACACCCTTTACCCCTCTCTTTTGCCATATAGCTGCTTCTAGCTATTTTGTCACCTCCCTGTCCTGATCAGCATTTGAGCTTGGGAGGGATAAAGAGCAGGGAGGGTGTAGTCTGGATGGGCCTTGGAGTCTCCACTGTTGCTCTGAGAACAGATGAGAAGTCATTTGTGGTAAAAGAAGTGAGTGGAGAAAATGCATCTACTGCCTACTTTTCAGAGAGTGCTCTTGCGCTCAGGGGCAAACGTGCTTTAGGGGTACAGGTATTTCTAGGGCCGTGGGGCCTGTGGAAGAGGACTGTGTCCCACAGCAGTGAGATCTGATGGTGGGCTGATCCCAGAAGATCCTGGAAGACTGGTGTGGAGAGCTCTGTATACGGTTTTCCCACCTGGGTAACTCAGGCGGTGTCCTGATCTCTCCTGAGTATATCAGAATATTTATTCTCTTAACATGTCATATGGACTGAACTCTTGATAAGCCCAGCTTTCTAACTCCAGTTACAACCCATCTGAGAATACAGGCAGCCTGTCCAGGAACCTAAGTGTGTCTTGAATAGTTAAGGGTGCTGTGTGCAGTGCAGTTTCCTGGAAATGGGCGTCCCCCGCGGTTGTCCTATGAGCTGTGCTGCTTTGCATACCAGAGCAGGCTGCTGAGGGCTGCGGCCCCAGGCTTTGACCTGCCCCATCGCGCCTCCTCCTCTGAGGAGGCCCCGCCCTTGCCTCCTGAGTCCCAGGTGTGCTCTAGTTTTGTTGGGTTAAAGCTTGGTTTAGAAACCATTTTTTAGACACAGAAGAAAATTCACTCTATAATCTCTCTAGATTAAATTGAACGGAATGGATTGAAATTATTTTCTAATTCCCAGAAGATGACTTTGTTTATTTTTCACAGAGTTTTAGGAAACCTTTCTGATTTGCATGTTACTTTATGTAATTGAACTGTTAATACAGATGATGATATGAGTGTCCTGTTCTCCTAGGTATCCAAATATATCTTGTGAGTTGCTCACTTCTGATGTCTCCCAGATGAATGATAGACTGGGAGAAGATGAATCCTTGCTAATGAAATTGTATAGCTTCCTCCTAAACGATTCCCCCTTGAACCCACTACTTGCCAGTTTCTTCAGCAAGGTGCTAAGTATTCTTATCAGCAGAAAACCAGAACAGGTAAATATTGTTTTCCAAAAAGGTAAGTATTAGGGCTGATCATCCCCCTGAGATGATCCCCCAGTAATTTTGTTGCTTCAGTGTTCTGAGTGTGCCTTAAATCCAGGTTCTGTAAAAGGATATATTTTAAACCTTAAGCATTCTAAATGCTTGCTGACTTAACACTGACTTACTCATTAATGAATACATTCTAATTTGACCTCTTCTTTTCTGAGTACCTCACATCTCAGTTTTTCAGTATACTTTGGCTTCCTCTTTTGACAAGTGGTTGGAAGCATGAGAATGTTGGGGTCCATTTGTGAGCATAGTGTGAGGAGGGTGCACGCTGAGTGCTTGGTGTGTGGGTGGCATCTTAGTGACTATGGTAAAGTAACAGTTTACTTATTTTTTCTTTCCCCTAAGGATGATCACAGGTGAAACTTAAAAAGCTTTCCCATAAATGCAATTGATGGTTAGTTTTTACAAATGGTGATTGTTTCTGTTTTGACTCCACTCAAAAACTTGAGCCATCTGGGTACTGACTGTCATGCGCGTACACATGGAGCTCTGCTGTTCCTGTCCGGTAGGGCTTAGCAGGAGCTCATTCCTCACTGTTAACGCCAGGAACCTCTCCCCCCTCTTCCTCCTCTTCCTTCATTATCGTGGTCATCTTCTTCGTGGTGTTGTCCATCTATGTTCCCACATCCTGCCCCCCGCCCCCCCACGCTTCATTTTGTTCTTAATTCAGATGTACTGTACTTGGGAAACTTACTTTCCAAGTATCTGTCGGATGTGTAGTGGTTCTCAAAAGTGTGGTCCCTGGTCCAACAGCATGAGGACCACCCGAGAACTTGTTAGAAAAGCAAGATCTTGAGGCCCATTCCAGACGTACTGAATCAGACCCTCTGGGGGTGGGGCCAGCAATTTGGGATTTAAGAAGCCTCCCAGATGACCATGGTGTACGCTGAAGTTTGAGAATCACTGCTCTAGTGGGAACTGGTGTGGAAAAGGACCTGCTTACGAGGAGGCTGTGACCCACTGATGGAAACAGGCACCCAGGGAGCAACAATAGCCTCAGATGCCTGAGTGCAAACTAGCAGTCCTGCAGAGTGCAGCCAGCAGGGGTGTGATGGCAGGGGTGCAGGGCTCACACCAGTTGGGCCTGGCATCCTTCGTGGTGGAAAACAGGCTCCTTGACCCGTCCTTGCTGTCAGCAAACATGGAGGGACTGGAACTATTTTAGGCCCAGTACGTCTGTCCTTTGCCAAGGCAAAGTGGATACATGTCTTATTTTAGACGAGGCTGTTCTTTCATGTTCTTAATTGAGCAGGATTACCTTCCTAAGTGTATTGGAATTGAGGTTCTTTTTCCTTAGATAGTAATCCCTAAATCATGATCACTGCAATACAGATTGTCGTTCCTTCTTCTGTCTTTTGATGAGAAGTGACAGTACTACTGACTGTTTTAGGAAAGTGCAAGCCATCCCATCAGTCTAAGGTACCTAGTCAGTTCCAGATGGTTGTAGTCACAATTGAGACAGGGCTCACACCTTCATCATGCTTTTCTCCTCACTCTGTTCTAGGGAAACCCAAATTTGTGGGTCCTGGATTTCAGTGTACCTTTATTAAAGAGTGAGAATACACTTAAAGCTCTCTGGTGTTCTACATATTTGCATTGGTCTTCGAGGCCAGACATATTACCTGTGTAAGGAACATGGCACGTGCCAATTAAATGCCGAGAGGAGGGCCCATTCGCTCTGCTGCTCGTCGGGCTTCTCATTTAAGCCCTCAGCCACGAGAGGATTCGAGAGCCCTTGCTCTTTCAGCTTCAGGGAAAGGTCACACTGCACCTTTCTATCCTTTTGAGAATTTTGAGTGTAAATAAAGGTTTCCCATCACATAATGTATTAGTAAGGATATATGCAACTGCAAGTAATGAAAAAAATTCAGACTCAGTCTGACCTAACCAGTACAGACATTCATTAACTCGTGGAGCGGGAGGTCCAGCTGCGTGAAGCATCGTCAGTGTTGGATGGGCGGGCCCGCCAGCAGTGCGGTCCTCCAGCTTGCTGTCCCTGCTGTGCCACCACGGCACTGGCTGGGACTTGTGCCTTTGGGCTCCAGAGTCAGTGCTTTTGCCACTAAATAATGCAGTATTTTGGCCACATTTGACTTTTTCTGCCTCTCTTCTCCACTGTGCTTTTAAAACTCCCATGTGACTCAGTTGTGAGTGGATTAATTATGTATAACTTCTTGAAGGTTTATGTTACAGAGTTCAACCTCATTGTCTAGAGAAGCAACAAGTGATGGTTAATCCTGCATTTACACCCGATGGTGTGAGGCAGTTTTTAGTTCATCCCTGGCTGTTAGACGTTGTGTGGGATAATGGCAGACTTGTGGCTTTGGGGGCATTTAAATCTCAGGGCATCCACTTTTTAGCTTCTAGCAAGATATTTCACTGGTCTGAGCCTCAGTTTCCTCATCTGTAACACTGAGTTGAGCAACCCTGTCGCACAGGCTTCTGAGAGACTCCGGTGAGACTTTTGTCAGGGCAGCTGCCACGCTGATTGTGCTGCTTCTGGGACTTTAGAACAGGTGATTTGTGCACACGGACAGAAACCAGAAAGTACGCAAGGGTGTCCAGGACAGAACAGGTGCCTTCTTCCACCTGCGCAGGAGAGACCCAGGTGGCGGTCATGACTGTATGACTGTTTTCATAACTCCTCGGGGTAACTGTCAGCCTCTTCCACACTCACTCACCCTCCTTGTGTTAATTTGATCAGGTGAATTGCTGACATAAAATGCAAATGTGATTTTCTATGGCGCATGAGTTAGCCACTTTGATGTAGAAATCTTTATGTTTTTTTGTTTTTCTTACTTGCTAGAGTACAGGTAGGATTTTGAATGTTTATTCTGTGTTTTCATGTAAAGCCTAATGGACTTGCTTTATGTCCATAAACTATTAAGTGGTGTATTTGCTTGCTCTTTATAGGGTGTTAAATTTTTAGTCCTCATTCTTTGTGAATTAATAATGAAAGTGAACAGAAATAAAAGATTATGGTGTGTTTGTATTAGGGAACATGTGATAATTTAAGAGATTTTTTTCCCCAAGAGGTTTTTGAATACTGTAACAATTAGAAGGCTTTCCAATTTGACATCTTACTACTAATTCAGCATTTGCTATTCCTTAACTTAAAGTGGTGGTGGATTTCGGAAGGGGCAGCTAGATGGGTCATGACTGAAAGCATCCTAAAGTTGATAGTTCCCAAGTGATGTGTCTTTCAGTTGTGGCTGTTCTCCTCTAGATTGTGGATTTCCTAAAGAAGAAACGTGACTTTGTGGACCTTATTATGAAGCACATAGGAACATCGGCCATCATGGACTTGTTGCTCAGGCTCCTGACGTGCATTGAGCCCCCACAGCCCAGGCAGGATGTGCTGAATGTGAGTAGGATCACGGCCGCTGTGGACGGGCTGGGGAGTGGCGCTCGAGCTGCTGGGCTGCTCAGCCTGGGCGGGATTCTAGGGGATTGGTAGAAAGTGGTCTGGGAAGTGGGGGTGGGGGGTGGATTCCAAAATGGGAAGAGATTCAGATTTTTCAGGATTAGGATTCCCGACGTGTACATCCCTAGGTACATAGGCTGTCTCCTTGTGAGGGGTTCTTTCCCTTTGCTGGTTTGTTCTTCAGTGGGAGTGGGAAGGTAGAATGGGAGCTAAAAGTCTCATCTGAGAATTCTGTGAGGCTTCTTTCTTGAGAAGATGGTCACACTGCAGAGATATCTCTGAAAGTCAAAAAGAAGAGGTGTTGGCATTTCTAGGGAATCTGGCATCAGAAGTAACTTTCTTCTCGTGGATACCTAGGAGCATGGGATAAGAAGGAGAAAGGAGTTTACCTCCAAAAGGGCACATATTTTAAAATTTGGTGAGGTGGTTATTTCAGGACATGTGTGTATCCTGAGGAGCTGCCTTGGGTGGGATTTGGGTGGGCAGATGAGGGTGTGAGTGACCTGAAGATGAGGTTTCTCACAGCCTCTCGTCTTTGCTTCTTGTCTTCTGTCTCTTCCTCTCTTTTGTCCCTTTCACCACCTCCTTCCAGAACCATTCCCCAGTCCAATCCATCTTTTTTGTTTTTTTTAATTAATTAATTTTTGGCTGTGTTGGGTCTTCGTTGCTACGCGTGGGCTTTCTCTAGTTGTGACGAGCGGGGGCTACTCTTTGTTGCGGTGTGTGGGCTTCTCATTGCGGTGACTTCTCTTGTTGTGGAGCACAGGCTCTAGGTGCATGGGCTTCATTAGTTGTGGCACGTGGGCTCAGTAGTTGCGGCTCATGGGCTCTAGAGCACAGGCTCAGTAGTTGTGGCGCACGGGCTTCGTTGCTCCACGGCATGTGGGATCTTCCCGGACCAGAGCTCAAACCCGTGTCCCCTGCATTGGCAGGTGGATTCTTAACCACTGTGCCACCAGGGAAGTCCCTCAATCCATCTTTAATACTCAACCTCAAACCTTAGAACTCTGGAAACAAGTTTTATTGAAAAAGCTAAAGACCTGAAGGCCCAAAAGGAGGGTCTGTCGGGTGGTGTCCCAGGGAAGGACATGTTCTACCAAGGTGGGCAGGCGTGCTGGAGCGTGTGTTTGTATGAGTGGGAGAGTCTGGGGGTTGGGTCAGGGCTGGGTCTGTAGGAGCAGGCAGAGGTCTACTGAGAACCGTGGTCGTGTGAGGAAGTCAGCTGCAGGGGCCTCATGGATGGCCTGGGAGTTGCCTGTGGGAGAGGGCCCTAAATTGGGACTCTGGCCCTTTTTAGGTGTGCTTTTGTGGATGTGAGTTTCTTCTCAGTAGAGGTTGGGGATTCCAGGGAAGGTGGTTAAGGATAAGAGGGATGGTCACCTTTATGTTTGGATTATTATTGGGGGAAATTATTCAGTATGGTTTCTTAGAATTCCTTTGGTCACTGCTGGGTTGAATTTTAGGGCCCACTTCCAAAGGAATAGGTGCGTTTCTGGAGGGATATGGTGGTGGGTCGTTAATAAAGGCGTAGGTCGGGGGAAGGGTAGTTAGAAACTCCTAAATGTCTTACTTTGATTGGGGGGCCCACCGTGGGCTTGGGCTGTCGGTGCTTGTTAATAGCTGTGGAGTCAGTGAGGGTGGGCGTTTGATTCGTTCACTGCCCACAAAGTTTCCTACTTTTTCCCTTGGCCGTCAGGACCTTCTGCCCCACCTCCTATGTAGAGGTGTTTGCATCCTGTTTTAGGTCGTTGCTACTCAAAGTTTGGTCCCAAACATCACCTGGGAGCATGTTAGAAATCCCAGGTCTCACCCCTGCCCTGCTGAGTCAGAATCTGTTTGAACAGATTCAAACACAGTGTACTTCACATACACATTTTAAAACATCTTAAAATGTAAAGTTGGGCCTCTGCCTTTGTGGTAGTCTCCTAATAGCTTTTTTTTTTTTTTTTTTTTTGCGGTACGCGGGCCTCTCACTGCTGTGGCCTCTCCCGCTGCGGAGCACAGGCTCCGGACGCGCAGGCCCAGCGGCCATGGCTCATGGGCCCAGCTGCTCCACGGCATGTGGGATCCTCCTGGACCGGGGCACGAACCCGCGTCCCCTGCATCGGCAGGCGGACTCCCAACCACTGTGCCACCAGGGAAGCCCCTCCTAATAGCTTTTGTTTGCATTTTCCTTTGGCATGTTCTCCTTAAGGAGCCTAGAGGCAACCTAAGAATTTCTCCACATGCCTTTAGCAAAGCGTGTCCGATTTCTTGCCACCCACCCCTAGCCTCACCCCACCCCACCCCCAGCCCCGCCGCCATCTCTTTTAACCTTTGGGATTTTGTGTGTGTGCACGCCCGTTCCAGGTAGTGAGTGCCTTGTTTATTACGGTGTTCCTGTTCCTTGTGGAACTAATATTACGCCAGCTGATTTTTCATTTATTCTCATCCCCTTCATATTTTCATTCATGGCAGTATTTCATATATGGTGGAAGAAGAGAGTGTCCTAATCGTGGTGATAGCTTGCTAGCACGTGGCAGGGCAGACAAACTCTGTTTCTGTGGTGCCCGCCAGCCCCCATGTTTCCTGCGGTTGTTTTGGTTTTAGAAGGTAAAAGTTCATCATGTGTTTTAAGCCAGAGGCTTGCTACTAAATATTGCTTTTCTCATCCTTTTTGAAGCTCTCTTAAAGTGAATGCTCTCTTACAGAAAATGTATAAGTTCCATTCCCCCCGCCTTCATGTCCAAAGTACAGACCGTTTTAGTACCCAGTGTCTGAGAATTAACATCACTAAGAAACTGATGTATAGAATTTTTGGATGTGGGTATTGTGACTTGGGGAGTAGTTGGTACTGTAGCTACTGTTAAAATAATATATTCACTGGCATTTTCCTTGGGGGACTTTTAATTTCCTGTAGTGTTGAAAGTCCAGAGAAAACCTGTAACATTCTACTTAAAATGTGATGGATATTTCCAAGTATGTTTATCTTCATTGGGGCTTGAACAAGAGCCACTCATTGCTATGATTACTTCTACAATGTGTTTTACAGTGGTTAAATGAGGAGAAAATTATCCAGAGGCTTGTGGAAATAGTTCATCCATCGCAAGAAGAAGATGTAAGTTCTCTTGTGTGACTATAAACTTGATTTAAGAAAAAAAAGTGAACCATGTTTATTTGGGCACAGAGCATAATTGTACTAGGTGTGAAGGTAGAGGGTAGGTAACAGCGATCACCTGGCATTCTTCAAGTTGACAGGTTTCTAAACGCCAAAGGCTTTTTAAAATATTGCATTTTGCCGATACTCAGAAAATTTCCCGGAATGTGAAACAGTGAGCCTTGGGTCTAGCTCCTTCTCCTTTTTAAGCTGAGACTTCGTGCTGCATCTGCTTGCCTTTATTACAAACCTCCTCCACACTTTGTTTTCCTTTTATACCACATCGTTAGCCCAAATGATGTGGCCACGTCTGTGTGCATTTGTTTTTTCCATTCTGGCTAAAGCTTTCCAGACAGCGCAGCAGGATCCTAGTCACCATTGAATCCTTAAGAGGGATGAGCTCTTGGTGGTTCTACTTCCTGGCTCAGGCTTTTGTGCCGACAGGTTTGGCCTTTGTCCCGGGTGCTAAAGATTGACTTGGCAGTAGAATTGAAGCTGCTTTGGAGTTTGCACGTTGAGCTCCATGCTGAGGGGATGCTTGGGGGCGGGGTGGGGTCTCCAGGACCAGCGGGTATGCTGCTGTAGAGGAGGCTGTCCCCCTACTTCTCTGCTGCTGCCCTTGTTGCTGCCTTCAGTAGTGGACTGACTCTTGTGGAGCTGCCAGCATTTGGCCATTTCTGCCTATGGGAATGACAGTTCCACGTGGTTCAAGGTAGTATCTACAAAGGAGTTGTTTCAAACAACATGCAGGGTATGTCATGGGGCATGGCAGCCTCCTTGGATGCCTCTAGCTTGGACTAATCGGAGAGTGAGCGCCATAGAGGAGACAGTGCAGAGGAAGGAGCATGTGGCCGGAGCGTGTTCTCCCCACCAAGACAGATTTCCTGTGGAGGTAGATGTAGCCCCTTCTACTGCAGTCCATTAAAAAACTTTTGGTACCTGGAGTTTATCTAAAGCAGGCTCCCCATCCCACCGCCCCCTTCAAAAAAGAAAAGAGCTAACCATTAAAGAGGCTGTTGATTCCCACCCTCCCCTGAGACAGTACATCATGTGCTCCCTGCAGTATCGTTACTGCTTACTCTCAGGAAGGACAGTCCAGTGTGTGCACGTATTGGGTGCTAGAGCTTCGACGGCGCCCTCGGCCTGGTTGGGGTGATGAGCCCTCCTGCTGTGGCTGGGGGAGTTGGATGGTTCCAAGAGCACATTTCCCATGTGCTGGAAATGTGGCCGGTGCAGGCCGAGGAGAGTGAGGACAGGAGTGTGGCCTGCCCTATTCATGGGGTAGGGAGGACACATCCACAGACGAAGCTTGCTCATCACCAGGTTCCTGCTCAACAGGTACTGTCCCTGTCTGAAGGGTCCAGGAGAAGTTGACAGAGGAGAAGCCCAACTCTGCAGCAACTTTTTTTTGCAAAGGACAAAGCGTTTGGGGCATCAGCACCTTCTCTGACTTGCAAGAGAAGTTAATTTTGTCTTTTGGACAGTCCTGTTGATACTTCCGTTTTGTATTAAGTGATGAATTGCATATATTTATTGAGGAAATGTTAGACTCCTGATTGCAAACAGTGGATTTTGATATCCTGGTGTGTGTTGTCATCTGTGCTGGAACCTGCTGGTCTCACTGGGCAGGTGATGCTCAGTGCCACATGCCACGGAGCATAGGCGTTTGGTGCTGAGGTTTCAGAACTTTCCTGTAGAATACCACACTGCGCACTGAAGTGATATTTCTTATCCATTAGTATATTCCAGAAAGCTGCGTGTATTTTTTTAAGCCAAAGAATTGTGTTCATCTTTCTTTGCTGCTAAAAGGATATAAATTTGGGGGGTTATATTTTTCTTCAAGTATTTAATTAAAGAAATTTTTCCTTGTCAGAACTTTAATTACATTTCCCTACACAAAGTAACGTGTATTTTGTTTGTGGCATTGTTAAGTAAAGCCTGGAAGGGTAAAATACTCATGCTTGACATATGTTATTTCTTTGGACCCTGGCTTTTTATTCACTGTAGCTTATGGCCAGTGTTAATTTGTGTTACTTCTTAAGCAGTTTCTTCACTAACTTTATTTTATTATAAATTTGACTTCTGATGTGTTTTATAGTTAAAATTGTACTTCTTTCCTTTAGCGGCATTCAAATGCATCACAGTCACTTTGTGAAATTGTTCGCCTGAGCAGAGACCAGATGTTACAAATTCAGAACAGTACAGAACCAGACCCCCTGCTTGCCACTCTAGAAAAGTATGTTTGAAACTCTCTTCTTGTTCTTTCTTCATATTGATGCTATTTGATGTGCTTCCAGTGTAAGTACTTGGTAAGTGTTTCTTACGTGGGAATCGTGTCCCTGGAAAATAACCTGTGGGTGGCTGAGAAGGCAGGAAAACCTGCTTATCTGATCTCAGCCAGTCGTGATGCCCATTGGAGACTTACAGGGTAAGAATGTAAATAAATGACATTTATATGTAGACTTTGAACTTTTCAATAATTGTAAACTAAATTCTATAAAACTATCATGGATGGGGCAGTGACATCATAACTGCTGTCACTGCCTCCATGGTCTTTGGGGAAGATAGGTATATGAAGTAATTTGACCCATCTTAGTCAGTGATTTTTTTTTTTAATTTTTTGGCCATGCCGCGTGGCTTGCGGGATCTTAGTTCCCCGTCCAGAGATTAAACCCTCACCATCAGCAGTGAAAGGGCCAAGTCCTAACCACTGGACCACCAGGGAATTCCCAGTCAGTGATTTTTAATCAGAAGTTCTTCTTAGGATCCACTATACCTTGGCAGCTGACTGGGGTAACCTGACCAGACCTGATTCGAAGGGTTATACATCTTGTATGTTTTGTTTCTTTGTATTGCTTCTGCCCTTATTTTTAGATAATTCCTAATGAACAGACATCTCATGTGTTTCAGGTGGAAGACAGCTTGGGGGTGGTGTAGTATTTTGAAATCTGCGAATGGCCAACCTACCATACTGGTATTTGTAGATTCATACATTTTCAGGAAGAGTATTTACCATCAAGTATGGGCATACATTTGCCTGCATCCCTACAACTGAACGTTATTTTAGTAAACAAAAATAAGGCATTTCCCCACTTTGGATGAGTAACTGGAAAGAGTACCTACAGTTAGCGTTGTTATGTACGAATGGCAGTCTCGCATCAGTTTACTGCTACTGTTGTTCTTCTTAATGACTTTGTTGGAATTTTTTAGTCCTCCTGTATATTGAGACTCGTTTGCATCTTTTGGCCGGGAAGACCCTTTTATTAAACTAAGACATTTGTGTGTATTGTTTACTTGGCAAGTGTGAGGCAAACAAGGAACAAATTAGAGACAAGATATCTTGTTTTAAACTCTGTATTCTGAGAAATAAAGTTGTATTTTCCCAGTGTGCATTGTAGAATAGGAAGGAATTGATGAGTTCTCTCAAGTAGCAAGACAAGAGATTATCAGCTTCTGAGTAAAATGTCATCTTACCTGCCCCATTTCAGTTATTCTTGGGCATTATGGCATATGTACTCCTTTTATAATATACAATACCGATAATTGTAGTAGAAACAGGTTGAGCCATGTAAAAATTAACTTACTCAAGGTTAAAAAATGTTGACTGACAGTAATTTCATATGGTTCATGACTGCACTGTCCACTAGAAATATAATAAAAGTCACATGTAATTTAAAAATTTCTAGTAGCCATATTAAAGTAAAAAAATAGGTGAAATTAATTTTTATGTTTTATTTAATAGGTACAAAATAATATTTCAACATATGTTCATTTAAAAAATTATTAATGAGTGAGTCTACATTCTTTACTTTGTGCAAAGTTTTGGAAATCCAGTGTGTATTTTACACTTAGGGCAGGCCAATTCAGACTAGTTACGTTTTGAGCATTCTGTGGCCACAGGTGGTGCTTGGCTCCCTTCCTGGACTGTGCAGGTTCACCCCGAGTGTAAGGCTGGTCAGCAGTAATCACTGAGTTCTTCTGTGCCAGCCCTCTCTTCACTCAACTCTATTTGGACTAAACGTGGGCTCTAGCTGTTGGAGCCTCTGTATGCACTAGCTAATATATTTCACACTGTGTTTCTAGTCCTGGATCAGGCAACTGTACTTTGATGCAGATAGGTACATAATCAACATCATTAAATGTTAGTCAGAGTAAATTTCTTCAACTACATGGTCCTAAAGAGTCAGGGGCTCCATGGTGTCACTGAGTTAAACCTTCACTGCACTGAGCATCGGGGAGACTTAACTCTGTAACAGTGCTTCCCACACTCTTCTTGAGGATGAGAACCAACCCTTTTTAATATCAGACGTGTTCCCACATTATAGTCGTTCTCTTTAGTATCTGTTGATTGAGGAAGTACACAGTGACCAAAGGCTCCTGTGAGCTTAGTATGCTTTTATTAATTTTAACAGTATCTGTGTATATTTTATATATTGTTATATATCTGTATGTATTTGATTATCACCTAATAATACATAGCAGTGTTGTGTTATAAGCCAGTCTACTCGGTATACAGGCTAACCCCCACATAAACACCGTATGTGTAACTGGAAGTGTAGGTTAGCACTGCAGGAAAAATTGGAAATGAGCTAAGGTTAAAGAGAATGGTCAAGGTGGGTAGGGATACCAAAGGGTCTCTAAGAAAGTGGACCGAGGTGTTAGGTAGTGAGTGTTAGCTTGGGAGACAATCTGAGCTTAAATTGAACGTATTTAATTTAGTAGCTCTGTTGTGGGAAAATCTGAAGTTCCAGAATTCCTTTAAAACTAGTTGTGTTAGGGAGGGTTGGACCGGGCAGCTCCTAATTCTTGACACTAATGAGCTGACAGTGGGTCGGCCTCTGGGCCGGGTTGAGCCCAGTTATTTTTATAGATGCGAGTCTTTAGCTGCCCACACCAAAACAAAACAAAACAGAAGTGCGCCATCGTCTCAAAGGCCTGGGTGAAGAACCTGGCTGGCCTCGTGCGTAACACAGCTCACGTAATGAACTTTATTGGTGTTTGTCCAAGAACTCCATTTTTTTTTTTTTTTTGCGGTACGCGGGCCTCTCTCTGTTGTGGCCTCTCCCGTTGCGGAGCACAGGCTCCGGACGCGCAGGCTCAGCGGCCATGGCTCACGGGCCCATCCTCTCCGCGGCATGTGGGATCGTCCCAGACCGGGGCACGAACCCGCGTCCCCTGCATCGGCAGGCGGACTCTCAACCACTGCGCCACCAGGGAAGCCCAAGAACTCCATTTTTTAAAAAGTGGAAGTGAATATGTCTTCTCACTTGTAAATAAATGCCTTATTATTTAAAGAATATGAAGGCATTCTTTTTATCCTGTTTAATAAGCTCAGTTCTTCAGTTTATGATTTCTTCTGTATTGGGTGATATTTGTATGTTTAGCTAAGACTCAGAATATGGCTCAGCTGCTGTGTTGCATCTTGACCGTCACATTTTTGCTGGTTATTATCTCATTTTTGTCCATTAGTAGAACGCTCTCCATGGGTATGGTAGACTTCCAATTTGATGCAGCCATGAAAGAGTGAGAACCTCTTTGTTAGCCACTCCCTTCAGGCGTCAGGGTTTATGAAAGGTGATATTGCTCTCTGGAAAGTTAGACACTACAGCTGAATGAGAAGGTGGACGTCTACAGTTGGATGCCCTGTCGGTACCCCTCTACCTGGGGTGAGGCTGCTATTTGAAGAATATACGTATTTACAAAAAAGCAGTCTGTTTTCCAGAGCTCAGTTCCAAGTTTAATAGTTACTCTGTAGACTGCTGTGTGTTTAGTGACTTTTACAGTACTGTTTTGGGTAGAGATCTCACAAGCAATTCTAGTGCTGGTCTGAGAGTACTTGAAAGCTACTTCCTGCAAGGGGATCCTCTGAAGTTATGTTAGATACCAGTTTTATTTGCTTCCCCCAAAGAGGAAGAGATTCTCTCCTACTTGCTGCCCTAACCTGGTAAAGGAACTGGTGTTAGTAGCCAGTGAGCACAGCTGTACCTTGGGGTGACTGGTGTGTCTGCCAGGTGGGCACCAGGGACAACCAGCTGTCCCTCTCATTGCTAAGGTGATTCCATTTCTTAATCCCCATGGGTTCTAAAAATTACTGAGATCCTAAGAAACTAACAGGTTACCCTTGTATTCTACATTAATTGTGACCTTGTATACATGTATGGGGGTGTGTCATGGGAAGAGCCTGTGGAGAATACTTTTGGGGCAGGAGTTCAGTCACACCCATTTCACTGCTACCACATTATTTTGGTTTTTACCGAATTTTAGTTGTAGAGTACAGTGCAGCAAGTGATGTTATCTTGTATCTGTTTTAGATGTTTGTTAATTATACATGAATGCCTTTGTGGGAAAATATTTATGGTTTCTTTTGTAAAAAGTCCCCTCCTTCTGTGGGGCTGAAGGGTTCTGAGTCTTTTTACCGCCCGTCCCCACCATCTGAGTAGGAGGTGACTTCCAGTCGTGAGGTGTTTGTTGGCTTTCAACAAGATTGGCAAAGGCACGCAGGGCCCAGATGACTTTGCTGAGGGGAGGGGATAGGCATATATATATATATGTATGTCTGTGTTACATTTATGATAAGCAAGATCACTGGCCTTCCTTATAGATATATTAAACATAAAATATTGTTAATAAATATGCACAAGTGAGGTTGAACTGTTTTATAATACTTGTCTTACTGATACCATGATCTTTTTCTCCGAAGTTGTGTTAAACAATGTTACGATTAGCGCTTGACTATTGATTTGTTTTCCTAGGCAAGAAATCATAGAGCAGCTCCTATCAAATATTTTCCACAAGGAGAAGAATGAATCGGCCATAGTCAGCGCAGTCCAGATATTGTTGGCTTTACTTGAGACACGGCGACCAACGTAAGTTTTCCTTTCTATCTTGCGAAATGAGCCATTTGGTTTTGCTTTTAGAATTTTTAAAAGCTAAGAGTTAAGTTGTTGGTTGATCGCTACAATATCATGCCCGTGAATTTCAGGTGTTGAATCTTTTTCTACTATATAAATAGTTTTTTATGAATGGGATGCATAGATGTAGTTGAACTATATGGTTTGGTAAACACTATTGGCAATATGTGGATTCTAGTCATCTGGGGTATTGTAGTAGTTACCAAAATGCTTCTATAATAAGTCAAACCCACACAGAATGGCTCAAACACAAGAGAAGCTTATTTCTTGCTTATGAAAATTGAAAATAGGTGTTCCTGGTTTGTATGCAGCTCTCCTCCAAGTGGCAGTTTAGGGCTCTTTCCATCTTGTAATTCTGTCCAGTGCTTGCTAGCTTGAGGCTTTGGGTTGTTTTTTTCTGGGGTTTCATGTATGAGGCAACTACAGTTCATTAGGCTGTTTAAAAATGGACGGGCAGGTGGCTTGAGGCCTTAAGGAAAACTTTGTGCTGTGTGTTTCAGAATCAGAAATATAGTCTTGTTTTCCCTATGTATGTGCCTCTGGACAAGCCAATTAATATTTGTCATATTATTCTTTACAGTTTATACCCAAAGCTAATTTACTTATTAATTGTCAGAGTTTTCCTAATTGTTCTCTGGAGAATGAGAATTTGAAGAGGTATGTATGTGTTTGCATTCCGGGAACATGTGGTTTAGAGATCAGAATTTGTATTTTCTTACCCACTATTGGATCCATCCAGTAAAGCAGAGGGCATGAAGAGGAGGAGAGACACGGTCTACTGTCAGCATATGAAAATTTAGCCATCCAGCGTTTCTGGATTTAGTTTGTGATGTCATTTTGGTTTCCAGCAAAATAGTAAACACAGCCTTACCAATCCCTGCTTCCCAAAGTCTTCATCTCTATTTCTGGTTCTTTAATCTCTGGTTAGTGATAATGGAAGGGCAGTGTGGCAGCACTGCTTCAGCTATGTTGTCATTTGGAGTTGTATCTGTAGTTTTGACTTTGCCTGTGTCTTCCCTGGTAAATCATATTTTAAATAACGTAACCAATAACTTAGGGTGTTAATCAGGTGATACAGGACTGTTACCTTGCTACTCATGATGCAGTTGCATCATCTCTCAAAATGGTTTAAAAGCACATGAGCTGGTGCTGTGAGATTTATATTGACAACTCTGGCTTGAGAATGGAGATGATACAGTAATAAATGACAGGAAGGAATTTCTGATCAGAAGGAACTTATCCTCAGACCACAAAGGTTTATCAAATACTAAGCACGATTAACTTTAAAGAGGGGCAGGTGGAGGGGTGGTGGACAACTGAGATCTTAGCCTTATCCTTATGTGATTTCTGAATCCCTAGGATAAAGGATAAATCTTAAAAATATTTGGACAAGAAAATAGTGGGTTAACTACAAAGCAAATCACGTTGCCAGACATGTCATTTGTAAAGCTAACTAAACACTGAAAAACAGGGGGCAGGATTGTGACCCTGAAGCACTTTTGTTGCTGTGTGAGGGCAGGAGGCATTTTCAAGTGTATGGACCTCAGTGTCCCGTCCGTGTCCTGAACCTGGGCCAAATTACTCGAAGATGGACTTTACCGAAGCCAAGCAGAAAAATAAGGTAGAATAAAGAACTTAAGATAAGGAAATATGTTGGTGAAAGTAATGATAAATGAAACAGATAGGAATGTGACAATTCATATGACTATGAAAGTTATGTTAAGAATGAATAATTGAATAAGTCAAATGTTGAAAAAAAAACCCAATAAATTCCAGATTATTTTAATAAAACTCAAGAAATAATGAGAGGGCTTCCCTGGTGGCGCAGTGGTTGAGAGTCCGCCTGCCAGTGCAGGGGACACGGGTTTGTGCCCCGGTCCGGGAAAGAAAGGAGAGAAGGTGTAAGTTAGTGCACAATATAATTCTTATCTTCTGCTGAGGAACTGAGGTACTTTGATACACAGTTTCATTTTTCATCTTAAAAAAATGATAGTTCCAATGTGTTTTTTATAAATGTAGAATAATAGTAGGTTATGTAACGCCCAAAGTGCCTCAGGTGCAGGGAGAGTAAGGGCACCCTGAGAACTACAGACTCAGGACTTTGCACATACCTGCGAGCCCTGCTCAGGAAGTACTGGAGGCTGGGTAAGAGCCCTGAGAAGGCCTCCCTTGCACAGTAGGGCTGCGGAGTGCAGCAGCAGGGTCCTTCTCCATTCCCGCCCCTGCTGAATAAAACCCTGAAGCCACTGGCGAAAGGGCGGCAAACCCTGTAACCCTAAAGACACGATGAGGAGGAAGGGACCAGGAAAAAACCTCTGCCCCACAGGACAAGCAGGGACACTTTTCAGGGCCCAGGCTATTAGAGAGCCCCTACCACTGAGGTAAGGGCAGGATCACCGAGAGGGCCCCACCCCTGAGGTCCATGAGCACTTCCGCTGCCTGAGACTGAGGCTGAACCAGAACAACAGAGCGGTCCTCCCCACCAGGCCACCACACATCGAGTGACGAGAGCAGCGTGCTGGCGGAGGGAAGGCTGCAGTGTGGAAGGAGGCCATCAGCACAGGAGCAGGCTTGAAGGGAAGAACCTCAGCCAGGGGCAGAGCAGACAGAAGTTGAGAAAACATTGGCAATCCATCCCTAACTATAAATACAAAGTGACTTGAGACACATTTAAAGTCTTCAGTGTGCTGAGAGAAGTCAGTCATAGGAACAACAAAACCCAAACCTAACTCAGCTGCTGACTATAAATTGATCCAGAAACCCCACACTAAAGACCTAGAAAAAAAGGGGTGTATCCATTGCAAATACTAGTTATATCAGTCTCTGTTGACTTACACAGCATGTCCACGTCACAGCTAAAAAATTGCAAGACAAAGAAGCAAGATAAAAAGAACCCAAACAAACTGAACTCTCAAGAGAAAAAGCAGTCAGGAGAACTAGATTCAAAAATGTTGGAACAATCTGGTAGGGAATTTAAGATAACTGTGATTAATGTGTTAAAGGCTTGTGGGAAAAGTGAGCAATATGTGAACAGATGGAGAATTTTAACAGATATGGAAGATCATACACAAATGCTAGAAATGAAAACTACAACAGAAATTGAAGAATGCCTTTGGGCTCATTTGTAAACTTTGACATAGTTGAGGAAAGGATCAGTGTAGGACACTAGAAGTTACCTATACTGAAATATGAAGAGTTAAACCAGGAAGACAGTTGCTTTGTGAGGCCTAGAAGTCATGAAGCATCACCAGGAACCAGTAACCGTGTGCCCAGATCTCAGTTTCTCATACCATCCTCCAGTAAAGGAACCAGGGCTTCGTGGAGAAATGGCTGGTTCTGCAACTGGGCTAAGAAGTACACAAGATGAGTGTGGAGCGTCCTGTAGTGCAGACAGTAAGGACGCGCTCAGAGAGAAAACCCACAGCACCGGGTGTGTGAGAGGGACACGGGCCAACTAAAAGAGCTCCCAGTGGCCAGAGCTGGGAACACTTGCACAATAAAATAAGGCAGTATTGTTTTATAACACAAAGTATAAAATACCCATGAGTTCATACTGATACAAATAAGTGACTGAATAAGTAAAAGGGGGTGAAGAGACAAACCTCCCCTGTGGGAGAATTCCAAATAGTTCATAATCCCTTCTCAAGGAGGAAGAAAAAGACTGTCCATTCTTGACGTGTAGACTGCACCTCATGACTTCCTTCTAAAAAGTGCAGTATGAAGAGAGAATAAAATGAGAACTTGACAGTTAACTCTGTCAAGTTTGCCAGAGAAATCTGACCAGCACTTCCTCAGCCATATAATCAAAGTCAGCAGCCAGCACTGTTGTGTTGATAGTATGTAATGAAAATGTCGTTTTACTTGTGTGTTCTTCCTCTCAAAGACCCATGATCATGAGAAAAATGTTAAGACCAGACCCCAAATGAGGGACATTCTGCAAAGTACCTGACCAGGAAAGTCTGAGTAACTATCACAGCCAAGAGGAGGCTAAGGACACTTGAAAGCTAAATATAGTGTGGTGTCCTGGGTGGATTCTGGGTCAGAGAAACAACTGTAGGCAAAAACCAAGGAAGTCTGGATAAAGTATGGATTTTACGTGTGAGTACTGGTTCATTAATTTTGACAAATGTAAGATAATAACGGGAAACTGGGTATGGGTCACATGGGAACCCTGCACTATTTTTGCAATTTTTTGGTAAATCTAAAACAGAAGTTCTAACAGAAATGGACATAACGTTTAGACAGAAATCAGTAAGAAGCACAGTACTAGCAATTCAGTGGACCTAATTGACGAGACCAAGTGCTGGCAGGACTGCGGGGCAGCAGGAAATCTCATTTGTTGCTGGTGGAAACGCAAAATGGTGCAGCCACTTTGGAAGACAGTCTGGTAGTTTCTTAGAAAACTAAACATACTTTTACCATACAGTCCAGCGGTTGTGCTCCTTCGTATTTACCCAAAGGAGCTGAAAACTTAGGTTCACGCAAAAACCTGCACACGGTTGTTCAGCAGCTTTATCCACACTTGCCAAAGCTTGGAAGCAGCCAAGAGGTCCTCAGCAGGTGAGTGGATAAATAAACCGTAGTTCATCCAGACAGTGGAATATTATTCAGCACTAAAAAGAATGTGCCCTCATGCCATGAAAAGACATGGAGGGACCTTAAATGCAAATGAAAAAGAAAGAAGTGTGGGCTTCCCTGGTGGCGCAGTGGTTGAGAGTCCGCCTGCCGATGCAGGGGACACGGGTTCGTGCCCCGGTCCAGGAGGATCCCACATGCCGAGGAGCGGCTGGGCCCGTGAGCCATGGCCACTGAGCCTACGAGTCCGGAGCCTGTGCTCCGCGGTGGGAGAGGCCACAACAGTGAGAAGCCCGTGTACCGCAAAAAAAAAAAAAAAAAAAAAGAAAAGAAAGAAAGGAGTGAAAGAAGCCAGTCTGAAAAGGCTACATACATTCTGGAAAATGTCATATTTTACTGTGGAGACAGTAAAAAGATCACGGTTGCCAGGTGTTGGCAAGGGGAGTGAAATGAATAGGTGGAGCACAGGGGACCTTTAGGGCAGTGAAAATGCTCTGTATAATATCATAGTGACCAATACATGTCATTATTTGTCCAAACCCATTAGAGTGAACCATAATGTAAGCTGGGTTCTGGGTGGTGATGATGTGTCAGTGTAGGTTCATGGATTGTAATAAACATACTCTGGTAGAGGATGTTGATAATGGGGAGGCTGTGCATTTGTGGGGGCAGAGGGTATATGGGAGTCTCTGTACCTTCCCCTCCATTTTGCTGTGAACTTAAAACTGCTTTACAAAAATAGCTTTAATAAATATCAACCAGTATAACTGATACCAACAGACTAAAGAAGTAAAACCATGTGATCATTTCATTACATTCTTGTATGATAAAAACCTCTCTGCAAATTAGGAATAGAAGGGAACTTGGAAACTGAGAAACAAAAAGAAAACCCATAGCTACCATCATTCTTAATGGGCAAAGACTGAAATCATAGCCCCTAAAATGAAGGACCATGGCAAGAATATTTCCCATCACCAGTTCTATTCAGCCTCATGCTACAGGCCCTAGCGGTGCAGTGAGGCAGGAAAGAAAGAAAAGGCATCCAGATTGGGGACTAGGATGTGGACATACGTTTTGTGGGGGGACCATTCAGCCCACTGAACAGCTGAACCAAACAAACAGAGCCAGCGCTGGTGACAGTGAAGCCTCACACTCTCCGACTGGGATGTTAAGTCATGTGGCCATCTTCTAAAAACACCTGGCAGTTTTTTAACAAACAGACCTTTATTACAATATATTATCCAGCACTCTCTTAGATATTTACCCAAGAAAAGTGAAAATTGTGTCACACAGAAACTTGTAAGTGAATATTTGTGCCCTTTATTCATAGTCATCCAAAACAGTAAATAAGCAAAGTTTCCTTAACTGGTGAGTGGTTGAGGGAGCTGCGTGGATGCAGATACCGTGCATCTGGACTGTAGATCTCTGTTCAGAGAGGAAAGGAACAGACTCCTGATGCCCCAAACAGCCATCACTTCTTGTGCCTTTCCAAGTCTATGTTCCAGATTTCATGTATCTCTTCGGAATATCAGCACAGGTTTTGTTTTGGATTTGGCAGATTTTTACATATATTTGAAAGGATTAAAATGTGAGAAACACTATGGATATTGATTGTAGTACCTGAGTCAAGGCAGGTACATAAATTGATGCTCACTAAGTATTTATTAGATGAACAAATAAAATGTATATGAATGATTAAGGAATTTTAGTATATGCTTTTGCATGGGTTTTTTTTTTTCACATAAGTGGGGAAAAGCGGATCATTCTATAAATGTGGCTTAGAAGTGACTCGCCACTTGGGGAAAAACATATCATGTCTATACCTGTTTTGCATAAAAATAAATTCCAGATGAGTTAAATGAAAAACACCAGAGGAAAAGTATGCAAATACTCATAGGATTATGGCATTGTAAAGAACTTTAAGTATGGCATCCTGGACAGAGACTATAGTGAAGAATGCTATATTTGGCCACATAAATTATTAAAACCCCTACACATTAAAAAGCACTATAATCAAAGCAAAAGGCCTTTACTCTACCTACTCCCCCTTTCTAGGAATTGAGTTTCTGAAGGCTGTTCCATGTAGCTCTTAGAAATCACTTGCCCGTGTGAAATATTTTCAAGTAACAGCCCTAATAACCACTCTCTAGGTGTTAGCTGTGTCCGGCAGCGCCCTCAGTCCTTTGTCCTCATTAGCGTGGTCCCCACAGCAGTCCTGGGGTAACAGCCCTAATAACCACTCTCTAGGTGTCAGCTGTGTCCGGCAGCGCTCAGTCCTTTGTCTACATTAGCGTGGTCCCCACAGCAGTCCTGGGAGGGACATTCTTGAGTGGTTCCTATTTTCCATATTAGAACGAATTACTGGTGAGTGAAGGTCCAGGGTTCAGGCTCAGGCAGTCGTGCTCCAGCAGCTACATTGTTAAGCGCTAGTTTGCTCTGACACACCACTCTCAGGTTTATCTTTTAATCTGAACTGTACACCCACATTTTTAGACCCCTCCCTCCTTATGTCCCCAAACTTTGAGAACCCCTGTGCTTTCTAAAACTGATTGGGATTTGGGAGTCTCATTCCACTCGTAATTGTTTTTCTAAAAGGAGTGGTTTATAATGAGTATAGATGAAGCTTTATACAGAAGAGTAAGTTAAGACTTTTAAATAGGAAGCAGTGTTGATTGATTAGTCAAGAGAAACTGTATAGAACAAATACAGGCTTGTTTATTAGTAACAGTCTTCCAGTGGCAGGCAGTGTGATGTGTCCTGTAATTCAGGGATCTCCTGCTGCTTTCCAGATTTTCTGGTTAGAGACCTGATATTAGTACAATAGGTATAAGGAGTTAGAAGGTTTAGGAGAGAATGGGAAGAAATGGCATATAATTTCTCACCCGACACTGTACATCTTTGGATTTCAGACCATGTTGGCTGATCCCCATCAAGGTTTTATTACACCTTCTTCCTATCCTTCCAGAAATTTTGATATAATCACTATATATTCTATAGCTATTATGTATATCCCTATACGCTGATTCGGAGCACCTTGAGTGATTTGTTCTGAAGTAATAAATAAAATTAACTTGCTTTGTTTCAAGATTTGAAGGCCATATAGAGATCTGCCCACCAGGCATGAGTCATTCAGCTTGTTCGGTCAACAAGAGCGTTCTAGAAGCCATCCGAGGAAGACTTGGATCTTTTCATGAACTCCTGCTTGAGCCACCCAAGGTAAGGCAGCTCTCTGAAGCCCGTTGACCAGCCAGTAGCTAGATTTCAGCTATTGTTAGAAAGTAGATGAACCTTGTGAGTTAAAGGACTGGCTGTGACTCCCATGTGCAAAGCATATTAGAAGGTACACGGGCAGTTGTTTTCATTGCTCTTGAGCTAGTTTTTAATTGGCTTTCATCGATATATAGCATCTAAATTGATGAATAGAATAGAATTAAAATTAAGTAAGTTACTCATCCTCTTAGGAAACTCAGCTTTTTGCTCTTCCTCTATACCCTGCATACTTACGCGCCGGTACAGTAGCTTTCCTCTCACAGCGTGTCATTGTCACATCTTTGAGGTAAAAGCTAACCTTTTAGGAACTAACCTTTGAAACTGAGCTGTCTTACTCAGAGTTGGGGCAGTGTAACCGCCTGATGGACAGGTATCTCATTTAAGAAGTAGTTGGCTGAATGTGACTTGGAGTGTTAGTTTTTCTGTCGGGAGCATCCGTGTGCTAATCCAGAAATGACTGTTAATCAGGCAGCCACTGTGAAAGCACAGACAGCAGACAGCGAAGACCTCCAAAAGAGGGGTGTCCAGGGTCCATAGTGGTGTCCTTCCGTGACACCCCACCCCCTCGGGTTGGCGCAGATGGAGCTTTAGGGGACAAGGCTCTTCCTTTTGGCATCTCTAGGGTGGAAGGCAGTTCCATGAGAGTTCTACCACCTGCACTAGTTCTTACACTTTGGTTTTTCCTTCTGCCCTGCATCATTGCATCCAGCATCCCAGGCTCTGGAAAGTGTGTCTCTGTGACATCTACGGTGCGAGTTACTGGGAAATTAGTAGACTAGTGTCTCCTTTCTAAAGTAGATGTTTTCTGTTTACTTAACCATCTTGTGGAGGGGGAGCTGGTGTTTAACAGTGGCGTCCTTTGTGCCAGACCTGGGAAGAAGAGGAGGGAGAGTAAGGAGAGGAGAAGGATTTGCTCAGGAGAAGAGAAGTGGAAGTTGGAGGGGAAGGAGGTCCTGTGAGAGGAGAGGGTGTGGCCAGGTTCCCCTGACCTGTGTCTCAGGTGCCACAGTCTTCCTTTTAGGTGGACAAAAAAGGCAGCGTCTAATATGGATTCTCACACTGGTACTCTTCTTGGGCCTCACTCGGAAGTAAGACAGTGTTTGGTTTGCCCTTCCTCTTGTTCACGGCTAGGAGTGAGTTCAGCTTGTGGCTGCTTTTACTACATGATGTGGTGTGTGAGTAGGTCCGTGTTTATTAGAGCTGTGCCGCAGGGAGTGAAACTGGGGGCCGTCCAGTTCCACTGGGCCTGGAGGAGCGCAGGCAGGGGGGCAGGGATCCCCTGTGGACGAGGACATGGAGAAGGGCATCCTCATCGCTTCGTTGTCACAGGTCATCATCCTTTCCTGCCAAACTTCTGAAGTTCCGGAATGTTCTGTGTCTGTCTTTTGTGATTTCAGAGAATAGAAACTCCCTTTTATGGACAAGAACAGGTTTGAGGTTGATCCTGTTTCAAGGTTGTGATGCAGAGGCAACTTCTGAGTTTGCACTTTTATCACAGATTTGGGAGAGATTGAGAACTGTGATCTAAAACCACTTGTAACTTTTCTTAGTTTCTTAGGTTTCTGGTCAGAATTGGAATATTGCACTTCTTTTTCCGTGGACTTCAGTAGCTTTCTGCTTCATTCCTGTGGTGTTTGCAATGTTGAAGGCAAGGGGATACTTGATTTCTTATAAAATTTGTAGTCCAGGGAAATTACTTAATTGTTTTCCCTCATGTTCATTTCATCATATCTTAAAGATATCATCAGTAGGAGTTTTGGATTTTCCTTCAGGTGTAGAATTTAGGCCAAGTTGTTTGCAGGCTTAGTTTACCTAGCGTTGTATCTTAGCACATACTCCTACACCCTTTATTTGTTTACTGAACTGAATTTAATTGGAAAGCTTTTTCTTCCTCAGAAAAGTGTGATGAAGACTACGTGGGGCGTGCTGGACCCTCCCGTGGGGAACACCCGGTTGAATGTGATTAGGTTGATATCCAGCCTCCTCCAAACAAATACCAGCAGTATCAACGGGGACCTTATGGAGCTGAATAGCATTGGGGTCATATTGGTACGATATCCCCTGAAAGATGTCTTAATTTGCCCTTGATACTTTATGGATACATAACTGAAGGTAGAACCTCATAAATTTACAGCATGTGTCAATGACTTTCCTTGGTCCGAGTGTAAACAATCTTTTATATAGTTTACCCCTTGAGGTTATCATCAATTTTGAATGCTTTCAATTTTTCAGTAGTAATTTATTGTTGCCGTGCGTAAAGAACTGTATTAGAGAATTTGGAAGATGGTTAAGACAGACGTTTCCCTTGAGAAACTCAGTCTCGTATGGAGGATAGAGTGAGTGTAGTCACCCTCTTCAGGGGACTGTATCAGCAATAAACGACTGGGGCTTACAGCATTATTTTCTCTTCATAATTAGCCAGGGGACAAGCTTTGATTTTCTTTCCACTGAGATAGTATACGAGGTCTCTGACACTGTCTTGATTTGAGTCCAAAAGACTGTCTTTCGATTTAGTGTGAGACTATCTTTTGATTTAGTCTGCTTCAGTGGAAGCAGAAGGGAATGGAAGGGAAAAGGAAGAGCCCAGGAATTACCTGGACTTCCCTGACCCCTGAGTTCCCCAGCTCCAAGGCCTGTGTTTGGGATCCATGGGCCTGGCCCCGGGGCCTCTGCTTGCTCTATCCTGCCTCCGCACAGCACAGATGGGTTCCCAGGACCCACACTGTACACCCGCTGGCCACACCGTACACCGGGAGGAACTTGGCGTGTGTTTCAAAGGAGAGTCTGGGTGTTTGCTCTTTTCATGAAAGGTATTGAATGTACACTTCATATACATTTCTCATGTGATCCTAGGTATAAAACTTCATATACATTTCTCATGTGATCCTGGGCATGATTTTTCAGATCATGCCCAGATAGGGGATACATTCCATGGCTAGTAAGTGGTGGAGCCAGGATTTGAATTCACATCCAGTTTCAAACCCATGCATGCTCTATCAACCATTCCCTTTGTTCTTCCTAGTGTCACTGAGATAGACACTTTCAGTTGTTTTTCAGCTTTGTGTTAAATGACATAGCAGTAGAAGGCGTAGAGAGCAGGAACGTTTGGAGAAAGATGAGACGCTACAGGATTACAGTTTCCTTGCCAGCATAACCCTTGCCCTGTGGGGACATAGTTTTTGCCCTACCCTCTGACAGGGATATAACTTCCTAATCCTGTCTCTGGGAGTCTCACTGAAGTCATCAATCACTAGTCTTTCATCTTCCTAGTAGTAAGTTTACAGCTATTGTTAATTCATTCTGTTGTTAATCTTAGAGCTTCTTTTGAGTGATTAATATGAGAAAACTCCTAAGTGGATCATTAATCATTATCTTTTCATTTTGAGATTAGACAACCAAGACTCAGCGATATCCTGAATACATACTTGATGCATTTGTGCTTTTTGGAATTGTCTTTTTTTTGTGTGTGTGCTACTGTTACCTTTTCAGGTAATCTGGAAAACCCTTGCACCTCCAGGAGTTCCGCAGGTCACCACCTCTCATACCTTTCCTGTTTTGCTCTATCCACTGATAGTTCTATGAGTTTTGAATGCCCGAGTGGTTATTTTTTTTAAGGCGTGAGCACCTCAAAACTGGAGACCGTATTTTTGTCTGTCTCCCAGGTTGCACCTAGCACTGTGTGCTGCTCAGAAGTCATCAGTAAACGTTTGTTGAGGCAAAATGAAATTCTCATAAATTTCTTTGGAAATTTACTGAACTCTTAATATCTGTATTAGTCACGTTGAAAACAAAAAGACACTCTCTTTCTGTCTGAGAAATTTATTATTGTCTTCTCTTTATGTGTTTATTGTTGGTCTCTGTTAGTTTCCATGCAAATTCTGACATGTTAAATGAGCAAATACCATGCTATTTAGTCTATGAAGGCATTTTAAACTGCATTTAAAATAAAATGTGTTCCTTTTAATTTGTCCTATTGTACTAGGAACACATCATTTTCACTTTATTAATTCATTATTTGGTCAATGTGTTGCGGTAGTGGCTTAAACATGGAGGAGACTGAATAAAAGAAAGCATTATTTTTCTTTTTTTGTAGGACATGTTCTTCAAATACACGTGGAATAACTTTTTACACACACAAGTGGAAATCTGTATTGCACTGATTCTTGCAAGTCCTTTTGAAAACACAGAAAATAGCACAATTACTGATCAAGACTCCACTGGTGACAATTTGTTATTGAAACATGTAAGCTTACTTGGTGTCTTTTTTTCTGCCACTCCTGGTTATAGCATTTTTCTGCTTAAGGTGTGAAGTGAATTGAGGTTTAAGGGTGGGAGGTTAGATTTCAGAGTCTGAATATTTAACTTGTAATGGTACTTTTAACCAGTGATTCTGTAAATCATATCCTGGACAATTAACCGTTAGATGAACTTTTAAAAAAAAAAAAAAGGCTAAGTGGCTTGCTTATTTGGGAAAGTTAATAAATTTGAAGATTTAGAAATCTTTTGGAGATTAAAAGAACAATGCAAATTTAAATACTGCAGAAAACATTTGAACCAGTTATTTGGCTTGCCAGAGTTTTAATTTCTTGTGCTGAATATATGACTGAAAGTTGGGAGAAGTGAGTTCTTATGCAGTGTCGAGGAAGCCTCTTCTGGGGGTCTGTTTTCTTTTGTTAAATATGAGGTGATTTTACTAAGTCAGTCTTCAGGTTTCTTCTTGCTCTGAAGTTCTGTGATTGTGTGACATTCTCTAGCTCATACTGGGTTACGCCCAAACCTTGAAGATGGGAAAGGCTAACCTGGAGTAACCAAGTAGATGGGGAAGACAAATGACATTTGAATAAGACTGGCTGTGCACATTCGATAATGCAGCCCACAGCACTGGTCATTGGCGTGCGGAAGTTTGGCAAGCCACACCTATTTTTAATACGAATGCAGTAATGTTAGCTCATAGAGAAGTAAGTGTTGCTCGCATTTAAAATGTACAAGTATTGCTGTGGATTGTGAGTTAAATTTTTGCCGAGGCATAATTTTCTTTATTCCATTTCAGAGTAAAACCTGTCTTTTGCTTTAGGTCAGCTGCTCACTGGTAGCAGTACTTGAAATATATTATTTCCTCGTAGGTTCACTGCTAAAGGCATAGATCCTGTCTTGAATCCCTGTAGTGTTTTGGGGCCCTTGAGTAAATTTATTTTCACGGTGCATCTGATTTAGCCAGTAATTCACAGCTGTATTAGGCTTGCTGGGTTATATGTATAAAGTGATAGGTATCACTTTTCTGTTTAACTGGAGTTCTGTTTCACTTTAAAAATTTGACACTTTGACATTTATGTCAATGTTAAACTGGAACGTTCCTTTTTATTCAGCTCTTTCAAAAATGTCAATTGATAGAACGAATACTTGACGCCTGGGAAATGAACGAGAAGAAACAGTAAGTAAATTGTTTTCTGATAGGAGTTCAGTTTGATTTTTAATTTGAAGAAAATATACTCCCTTGCCCTAGACAGGGAACAATGAATATAATATAATTACATGGTACAGGCCACTTTACAGTTACAAATGGTCCTCTTGGGACTTCCAGATTATTTAATTGTAACAGATATTTTTCTAGTAATTTACTTTTAGATCCCCCTGTCTTTCTACCTGTCTTGAAAGAACAGGGGTTGGGAGTACTCCCCACCTCTGTTGCTGCCTTTGCAACTTCTTGGTCCTTTCTGAATGGCTGTTTTTCTGAGAATAATGGGGAGTTGAAGGGAAAGAATTACAAAGTAAAGTCCTCCTTAATTAGCACCTTTGTCCTTGTTACCCCGGTTCTCATGGAAGAAAAGAGTCACTTTGTGCATGGAGCTAGAGGGAGGGTAAAATTGCTTAGTATTTCCTTTTTTAGAAAATTTCCGTTAGCTGATCGGCAAGATAACTTGAAGTATTAGTTGCTGCATGTGAGTAGCTTTGTTACACAGAGTTTTTTTCCCTAGCGGTTTTGTCTGAAACAGGCATTCCTCTCTAATGCCCTGGGAGCTTTTATGCCATCCCATAGATTCTGAAGCAGGTGGGTATGTTTGGGAAACACTCTCAAGGTATACTTCTTGTGTTTGTTTTTAAGTCAGGTTTATTGAAGTATACATTTTTGGGTATACATTTCTAGGAATTCTGACAAATGCATTCAGTCATGTAACCATCACAGACAAGACACAGAACATTTCCATCACCGCATAAAGTTGTCACGTGCCCTGTTATAGTCTAACCTTTCTCAGGATCTCCCTGCTCTGTGTCTCTGTTCAGATGTCTCTTGCAGTGCCCAGGAGAGCTAGGTAACTCACGGGAGCAGCCTGCTTTGTTTTCTGGGGTTTAGTTTTTAAAAATTGCTTACTAAACACTGATAGGGCTTTGCTTTGACTCTGGGTGGCGAAAGGTGGCGTGTAGGTTGAGGGTGGCAGGGGTTCAGTCTTGGTGGACCTCAGATACTTTCCTCCAAATGGAGCTCCTTTGGGGTGCTGTCTGTGGCCAGAGTGGCGTCTCTGGTTATGTGTCTGCCACATCTTAGCCTTCCTTGACCCCCTTCCTCTCTGCTTCCTCGTCTCGCCAGTGCCGAGGTGTCCCGTGTGCTCTACTCCCCGCAAGTTCCATCCTCTGAAGGCCTGGCTAATAATATTCCTCCCCTCTTGGGGAGTCCGAAAGAGCTTTTTAAGGTTTCCTTGAACAGGAAGCCTAAAGAAAATTCGGAGCCTTGGGCCAAAAAACTTGGAGATGGGTGTTTGTTTTCCCTTGTGAGGGTTTGAGGGAATACCAGAGTTTCTGACTAAGAATTTGCCCAGAAGGAATACTCGGGTCGTGGGATCTTACTGTGAAACTGAAAGAGGCTCATAGCAGTTCAGCTAAGGTCAACCTTATGCCTTCAGACCCTTAGGTATTCCCAGGCCCTCTACTAAGCTTATTAGCAGATATTTCATTTTCCAGGCAAGCCTACAAGCACAGTATGGTTTTTCTCAGTGACTCCTGAAAGATTCTCCCTTGAAGCAAAGAGCTCTTCGGTTTGTTTCCTCCTGTCTGCAATCAAAAGTCTTTTGTTTCATAGAATTTAAAGACTTGACACTTTGTAAATATTCGGGCGGAGAAATCACTGTGATGTGAAAAGTTTGTCTAAATGTAAAGATGGGTCATAGTTGTGAAGATTGGACTCTAAGTGGGGAAGGGGTGAGGAATAATGTGGATGTCCGTGTCCAGGTGGGAAGTGGGCCAGATGCAAGTTGACTACCTCTCATCTTGGCCAAGTCCTCAAATCAGCTAATATTTTAACTTGAGAAATGCCATTGGTAGATAACTATCTCGATGATTGATTGATAAAATTAAAATTTGATACCTTAGCAAAATGAACCAGCAGAATTCTCACCTCATTTCCCTACAATCTGTTTAAAGTCTGAAAAATAGTTTCACAGAAAGATAGGAAGGAAAGTTACAGAATCATTAGGCATCAGTGAATGTTTGGGGTTTTGTTTTTAAAGATACTGTGTTACCGAGGATGGTTGGTTTGAGTCTTTGAACAGAGTTTGTCCTGTTGACTGAGGCTACAATGTAGTCTTTTGAGTAGACAGTTGCTGCCACACTCCCACCCCCCACCCCTACACCAACCTGGTTATATTACGTACCCTCTTCTTCCGCCTGTTCTTGTCTTTAGTGCCTCAGTTTTTAGAATGATTGCTTAAATCCACTGTACTTACCAAGCTGTTCATCACTCCATCCTCTCAGGAGTCTGAATATTTGTCCTTTACCCCTGGTAGAGCCGAAGGAGGAAGACGGCATGGCTACATGGGACACCTGACCAGGATAGCCAACTGCATCGTGCACAGCACTGATAAGGGCCCCAACAGCGCCTTAGTACAGCAGCTCATCAAAGGTAATGGGTTTATGGAATTTTCATTACATTTTTGTTGGATTGGAGAAAGGATTTAGGGGTAAAGTGGAAATATTCATAGCTTTTTAAATAGCTGTCTGAAGAGTTTCCTTATATTATCTCGAGATTGGAATGAGGCTCTTGAGAAGGTGTTTGAACAATATAGATTTTGGCTGTATCTCTGTTCTTAGTTCTGCAGTCCTTTTATTAAGTATTGGCAGGCTCAGCCGGTAACTAGTTACCCACTTTCATTCTCTAAGGGTATTGCTCACTAAACCGTTCCTTTGAGCTTGAAGTACTCGTAGGCTGACAGTTGAGCCACTTGAGCTACAGTTACTCTTGCTTTTTATTTTCTTCTGAAGTCCCCTACATAGCCTATGGATTGAGCTCCTTTAATGGGCATATTAAAGCATTTAACAGCATTTTTTCCATCTCTCTATTACTAAAATGAACAATATTAGCCAATATCCTAAAGGACTCTTTCTGCACTAGCATTTGAATTTAATCAGCCCAAGGTTACTTGGAAGAAACCGTATTGATGCCTTTTACACTGGCACCAAGGCCTTGAGTCCACCTCCTCCCAAATGAGAGCATCAAGAACTCTGTGTGCTCCAGGTTTGGTACCAGCGGGATTACTAGTCCTGTGACTTACTCTGAAGGCAAAACATCTTCAACCTCTGTGGTACAACATTCGTTCAGTTATTAACTTGCTGAAAATCATCTCTCAGTCTATCCTACTATTTCTCTCTTAAGAATGTTTGTGTTCAAGAGGCTGTTACCTGTTGAATGTGCACGAAAAGTATAGTTGTGGCCCAGTGATGGACAAATTGGGGCTAGCCCACCTGTAATTTTGCTTCTTGAGCGAGATGTTAGCCAGATCATCACACTTTATGTCCTTTGCTGTGCACATGAATTGGCCATGTGTATGATTTTTTGTTTTTAGATCAGTCTTCGTTTTATGGAAGCTGCTTGCCTTTGTAAGAGTGTGTACACACGTGTGTTTAAACCAGAATTGTCAGATGACAGCCTTAGTGAGGCCTCCAAGATTACAGTTATAGTTTCATTTTCTCAGAAAAGTATTTGTGTATCCTTTTCTTTACAGTTTCTGTAGAAGGTAGCTTTCACTATTGCATACGTATCCATATGTTGGCCTATGACACAAACATTTAGGAAACATTATCTTTGAGCAATTTGAGAAGCCATACTGGGTTCCGTGGGACATTCATTGGCCAGATGCCAGTCAGAGTTTCTCAAGAAAGTGCGCAAGAGCTGACATTTGCAGTGTTTGCTAAACTCACATGACCATGGAGCAAAACTGCTTTTACCCCCACCTTAAAGACTGTTATCTTTACAGGGAACTTATTGGAAACATATTTTCCAGGTTAAGTTTTTACCAAAAGGTCTTAAAAAACTTGTTGAATTCAAAGAACTGCTTAGGGCTCTTGGCATCAAGCATAGACCGTGGTGGAGAGGGGGTTCCTGAAAAGTTCTCGGGGTTCAGACTGAGCATGGCTATACCCCGTCCCTCCGAGAGCTCAGCCTGCAGGGATTGCTCGCCTTTGAGGAACCACGTGGGTGGTGCCCTCTCGAGTTACCTGTTTATTTGTCTGTGTGCAAGTCACTGTAGTGATAATGTTTTTTTCCTTTTCTCCCTCTGAAGATCTTCCAGACGAAGTCAGGGAGCGATGGGAGACGTTCTGCACAAGCTCCTTAGGAGAAACTAACAAGAGGAACACGGTAGATCTAGTAGGTTCTACAAGGTTACATTTCTGTGATTTCGGTGCTCTTGGCCTTTGCCCGTCTATTCAGAAAGATGTGAGACATCTTCCACTTGTCCTGATAATTGTAGGCCAAGCTCATGTTTCTTACCAGTAAAAGAGGTCAGTGCCCACCGTACTCTTGCTAATTTGTCTAGTCAACTTCCAGTTCCTGCTTGGGATGACGTAAGGGTACAAAGAAGCTACTCATACCTGCTCCCACTGTACTCGGTTTCCACCTCCCTCAGTGCCCTGCTCCCCAAGCACCTCAATGAGCAGCCTCTAGCCTTCCTTTTACTGTGTTGGGTTTGTTGCCTTATGCCTAAATAACCCCGGGTGGTTAGAAAACCTAAGTGTTTGATATTTTCTAATGTTACTGAGTTGAGTTGACCCTCATTAAAGTCATTCCCAGTGGGGGAAAATTTTGTAGATGACTTTGAAAACCCCAGCTTTAATAGATTGGTACTTTGAGCCAGGGAATAATGGCATTGATAATATTCTTAAAAATTATATTGGACTTTGGAATGTAGTCTTTGTTTTCTTTAATACGTTAAGTTTTAAGGTAAGTATTGCTTTTGCTTTTCAAGGAAAAGCTTTTCCTTTTGCAAGCACATGCCGGCTGATAGTGGAGGTGGTGGCCTTGACTCTCCACGGAAGTAGGTGTGTCAGGCATTTCATTCTGTATTTGAGATTCAGCAGCCGCAGCCTTGCATTTCTAATACACAGTAACGCTCGATTGCTAGGCAGCCTTATCTGCTCAGAGCAGCGCCTAGAAGTGGGGTGGGGGTGGTGCTGCAGAGAGCGTCACCAGTCATCCTGCGTCACCCGCCCGAAGGGCCCGTTGCCTCCTGCTTTGCAGATTGTCTAACAAGTTTGGTTATCTTTTTCCAGACTCTTGACAGGTTGGTGGCTTGTTCAGGTGGATATAGTGAGAGAATTATTACGTATTAGGAGCTGGAAGAAATATGAAGTTGAGAGAGAACTGTAAAAAGGGAGCTGTGTGGGGCCATTTAGTTAAAATAGATTTGGTGGCCCTTATTGTCGCAGGGTGTCACAGCCCAACAGAGGAAATGGCATTCACTTTGACAGCCCTGAGGGATCAAGGAAGGGTTAAGTAACTTTTAATGAATGTATTACCCACTGTACATTGTTTTTTCCCCCCAGTCAAATTGGTTAAAATCCTGGATCATCAGGGTCTTATTGTAGGGTGAAATTGTTCTCTCATACTGTTAAATTGAACCTTTTAATTTTAGAGGTTCCCAGATTGATTCCTTGTTAAGAAGGCAGGAAATGTGGTCTCCTTGAAGGGGATTTTTGTCTTGTTTCTTATTCATAAAGAAATAGGAGTATTAATTCTGATCTTGCTTGGGAAACTTCGTCAAAAATTGCCTTTTGGGGCTTCCTTGGTGGCGCAGTCGTTGAGAATCTGCCTGCTAATGCAGGGGACACGGGTTCAGGCCCTGGTCTGGGAGGATCCCACATGCCATGGAGCAACTGGGCCTGTGAGCCACAACTACTGAGCCTGCGCGTGCTCCTCAACAAGAGAGGCCGCGATAGTGAGGGGCCCGCGTACCGTGATGAAGAGTGGCCCCCACTTGCCACAACTAGAGAAAGCCCTCGCGCAGAAACGAAGACCCAACGCAGCCAAAAATAAATTAATTAATTAAAAAAAATAAAGCTTTAAAAAAAATTGCCTTTTGATTGACTTCAGAGGTAGAAGTAAAGAATGTCCAGTTAAACTTGTTGTTATCAGGATTTTTTTTTAAGTTATCTTTGGTAATTCAAGCAGATTTCTTTTGTGAGTAGTTTAAATATTTATAAAGATGGACTTCATTGCAGTTCAGGTAGCACTCAACTGGCACGATGCCGTCAGTTATCTAGTCTGTGACTGTGTGTAATGTCATGTATGTCCACACAGAGGAGCGTGGGCTTGCCCTGCATAATTAGTGCACAGCCCTTTTGGGTCAGACACATCTAGACATACATTTACACCTGTGTTGAAGGAAAAAATCATCACGGGCTCCACCTATCACGCTGATTGAAGCTCAGTTCTCCTCCGCCTATTGCACTTTATGCCGTAATACTTGGACTACATAGATAATCTACAGTAAAACAAAAGAAGGAGAAGTTCGCTTATATAGCAAAAGTGGTCAGATATATAGAGCCCTGTTAGCATTGCTCATATCCTTTGTTGACTTAGCCCCACTCTGTGCTTTTGTTGTTTCTTGAGACTTTTGTGTTGATCTCTCAGGACCTCTTCACTTCCTTGGTTTCAAATACCCAGTACTAAAATACTACCTCTACTTAGTCTTAAGTCCTTCTAATAGGGAATTTTGTTTTGTAGTATTTTTAGGGATATGGGTATTCCAAGTTTTAAGGATCCTTATACATTAATCCTGGGCCGCCAAGGAGAGTTGAACTGTCGCCTCCAGGCTCTTCATTTTCTGCCCAGAATGTTTCAGGCTATATCCCACATGTTCCAGGGAAAATGTGCTGTTGTGAATATTATTATAAACACAGTTTGATACATGCAGTGGGTGTTGCCCTTGCAAAAATGTCATACAGAAATGTCATGCCCACTAAGTCGTGTAGCGCAAAGTCCAAATAAAAGCATTTCCCTTCTAATTGCTTCAGGCATACTCATCACTGAAATTGGCAGTTAAATAATAGATTGCTTATTCCCTGCCTCCCTCCCCAAATAGATATATTAGATACACTGCCCTGACTTAGTTGGTTTTAGGATGATGGCTCAGATACCTCTCTGGGAATTATTTCAGGTATATTCATAGGACTTGGGTCAACCTGTAGTTCAGCACCAAATGCTTGAGTTAGTGCATTGTTAGGTTGCCCTGGCCTGTTCTTTATTTTCTAGCCACAGCCAGGATTCGTTCATTTATACAGCAGACACTCACCTATTCTTCTGGCTGTGGGCCTGAGGACTTGCTCGGTTATGTAGGATAAGCTGTGCCAGCCCCAGGCTCCTGCCATCTTCTAGGGCAACATCTGTCTTCCAGCTCCTATCACTTCTAGGGCAACATTTGAATTACCTTCTCTCTGAGATCTTTGAAGTACTTTAATCTTCTGACCCTGTCATGCCAAAGTATATGAACAAGAGATTCATATACTGCTTATGTTTTTATGTTGGGAGTTTATCATGAGTAAAATTTGGTGTTTTAATTATATCCAGAGGCCTCATTGTTTTGACTAAGCCCCCAAACTGTAAAAATTAGTAAGGATTTAGATACAGTACATTTAGATAACGTAGGCAATGTTTCTGTACTGACTTTGGAAAACTGAGTTTGTTTCATTCTCGGCCTGCCTCTCCAAGGGTGAGGATTTTTTTTTTAAGGTTGAGGTAGTTTATGAGATAGTTTATGGAGGTTGTGTAGAGTAATACAAACATGCATGTATGAATTGCCTGGAGATCCAGCAGGTCAAGGTGGAACGTCTGAGGGTTTGCATTTCTAACCATCCCCAGGTCGTGTAAGTGCTGGGGGTCCACAGTGGGACCACGTGCAGCAAGGAGCAAGTGTCTGTAGCTTCCACTTTCCACTGGAGGTTCCCAGTTATCACGTCATGCTTAGGATTCTCCTAGCAACCTAATCAGCCAAGATGAAGAAAACTCTTATTTGCTTTTTCTTTTAAAGACAGTTAATAAAACTGAAATTTTATTATGAAAGAAGGTAACAACTCAAAAGCTTTTTTTTTTTCACTGCAGCTTCAAGAGTATAGTTTACTTAGAATGCATCTTGCTTGGCAAGAATGTTCTTATGTACTTGTTACTTTTTTTAAAGTTATGATTCTGTATTCTCATTTAGTGATTTACTAGTATTCGTGAAATATTTGAGGGGCTGCTGTGTGCTGGACACTGTGGATATTGCACTAAACAAGATTGGCAAAAATCCGTGCCTCAGTGGAGATGGATAAACAGATGGAGGGTAAACTAGGGGGAGGGAGTCGGGGAGTGTTTTGGGCAGATGTGCAATTTAAAATTAGGTGGTCTAGGAAAACGCCATGGAGAACATTTGTGTAGAGGCTGGAGGGAAGTGGGGGAGGAAGAGCGAGTGCAGAGACCGGCACAGCGCCCGCGTGGCTGTATCAGAGCGGGCCAGGGAGAGAATGGGAGGAGAGATTTAGAGGTTCTGCGGGCCAGATCTCATGCAACTTCACGGCAGGCTCCTGGGGTTGTGATCTTAGTGAGATGAAACCGTTAGGTTCGGAACTAAATAAAAAGTGACACGATTTGATGTCAGTGATTTAAAATCCTGTAATGATTTAAAAGATCATTGTGGCTGCTGGATTGGGAATAGACTATAGTGGGACAAAAGGTCGAGGCAGGGACACTGGTTGGATGCCTAATATAGTGTTAATCCAGACGAGGGAGAAACTTTCCACTAAGGAGGTGATAATAGACTTGATGAGAAGTGATGGGATTTTAGGTTCCATTTTGACAGTAGAGTGGACAGATGTGGGTGAGACAGAAGAAACAAGATGACTAAGATTTTAGCTGGAAGAAGAGGAATGAAAGAGGCATTTCCTGAGCTGAAGATGCCTCAAAAGGGGTGTGTTTCGGAAGCTTAGATCAGGGACTGAGATGAACAAGTTTTCCCCTGTAGGTAAATTAAATGATCTTTTAGCTCATTTTATTAATAACGATTTCAGACTGGGTATGTAGGTAGGATCAGAGTCCCCACATCTTTTAAAAACATAATTGAGAAGGTGTGCATGTATTGTGTTATTATTAATAATAACTTGGTAAAACAGTAGTTCCTTTTTGGAGGAAAAAATTAATTGCTTTGAGGATACAAGTTAAGGAGAATATATAAGGGGGTCACAGTGTCTGGCACATAGTAGTTGCTCAACAAAAGCTAGTTGCTTATTTTAATTAATGACCTGATAAAATCTTATTTTGTAGCAAAAAGTATGAGTGAGGACACATTATATCCTTTTTGAACTTAAACAAGACATACTAGGAGTAGTCAGCTCCTTCTTTTCCTCTCTAGTTCACCGAGTTTGCTCTTTGAATTGTCTTCTGTTTTTGTGCCCTCCCCGCCCCCCGTGGTGCTGCACCCCTACAACACACATGGGCTTAATATGATTCTTGTACTGGCCAGCCAAGTTGCCCGAAGCTCCTAAATCCACTGCAGTGGGACAGCTTGACCTGCTCTTGACTGCAGTTGCCCTGCAAGGTGCCAGCTGCCATGACCAAGCAGTATTCCACCACCTCCTTTCTGCATCCTGGCTGGGCTCTCGTGGAACACCCTCACCCCCATATCTTTCCCACCAGCTTGCTAAAGCCACAGTTGACTTAAGCAGGTTCCCTTCATTGATCACAGATTCTGCCTTTGATTTCATCAGGCCAGATTCAAAATTAGTGTGAATGCTTTCTCTATACTTCAGGGAGGATGGAGAGGGAATTAATTGGAAACACTGGGTTATTCACTTGGACTCAGTATCTTCACCAAAGATAGCTAGACAAAGGGAAAAGAGATTAATTTTATTGAGGCAGCGATTTATTCAGAATTTCATAAGCCATACCACATACAAACTCAGTTGGATTCTACTTTGGGCTTCTTGAATCAGTGTTGGAACATCACAAAGCAAACCAGGCTGGTGTCTATAACTCTAGGCTTCTAGGCACAGCTTCAAGGGCTGGCAGGTAATGGCTGCTTGTGTCTCCCCCAAGGACAGTGCTCTCTGCCCAGAACACTTCTACAAAAAGTATGGGACGAATAACTCAGAAAATACAGTGTAAGTTACCCTTAGAAGTATAGTGCTTGTTCTTAGAATTTTACAGACTGTTCATTTTTATTACTTGCTGTAGAGCAATTACTGTCATTAGTGTGGTGCTTAGCCATTTGTATATCTTCATTTCTAATTGTTAATACATTTATGAATTAATAAAAATCACTTACCATGAATTGGTGAGCAGTTCGTGTTTATGCTTTTGCTTATTAATGTGAGTTGGTTTTAAGTTGTGAGGGCAGGGGGTTACGTTTTAAGCGGCAGAAGACTTGGGGTCTTGTAATGAGCAGGGGACTACTGACCTAAGTCATATTTAGCATTTATGAACAGTGCTTTTCTTAGAATGGGCAAGAAATGCAAGAATTTAAAGTGAAATGGTTGTATTTAAACCTGACCTTTCTAGTGGCTCATTAGTGATCCCTGGGAATTGCAACTTTACCCTTCAGGCTTGGCATATTTAATTATTTCTATATTTTATCTGAGCCATTAACTTCTTCCTTCCCTTTTACCAAAATCACTTAAATGGAGTACCACAGCTCTCACATGCTTTCTGGTGCTGTTAATCATGAGTGAAGTAACCACAGGTGGGCAGCAGCAGGACAGGTAGCCAAACCATCCGGTTGAGTGAAGTGTACCCTTGAATTATTGGGTGGATTTTACAACTTAGCTGTTACTTATTTTTGTTCCTGCTGTTGTTAACACGTTAAGAGAAAAACTAAATGTGATTTTTCCGTAAAAATGCTGATACAATTGTCCAAAACTTTTCTCTGTTAAATAGTTTTTTACATTTCTATGCATATAGGTTACAACCTGCCATATTCATTCATCCAGTGATGATGAAATTGACTTTAAAGAAACGGGTTTCTCACAGGATTCTTCTTTGCAGCAAGTGAGTCATGCCTAAAGTTTTGCTTTTTGTTTTATTTTAAATGCTTAGTTTAGTTGCCATTTGTGAATCAGCGTTGGAGTGAGACATGCATTAGGTTGTGACTTGGGGTTAACCTGCTAGCTAGGCAAAGACATTTAAAAGAGGAAGCGTTGGGTACATGAGAGGAAGGTTTATGTTGATTGTAATTGCAGGGAATGTTTCTTCAGATCTGATAATAATGATGAGTCCGGTAAATTTTCAGGAGATTTGAATGAACTGAACAGTTCAGTAAGCGCCTCAGACATGCTCATTACGCAGACCTGCACAGTAGACAGTTCCTGCAGTAGAGGTCTGTGGATAAGAGCACAAAGACTTGTTCAACGTCAGTGAAAGTAACTTTCACAATATCCCTGAACCCCAGATGGCTTACGTGTTTCCAATATCTTCAAATTGTGTAGTGACATCTAAGTGAAGCTGTAATTGAAGTAATTCATTGCCACCCTGTCCTCCTGCTCCCAAATTCATCGCTTTTATCAGCTGCTGGTAATCTTGGTGGGGCAGAGAGCAGGATATAGAAATAAATGCGCTGATCTATCATCCACTGGTGGTTCTTGGGGAGGCGAGGAATGATTTCACTATCTCCACTGGGCATCAGGTTTGGGAGCTAAATAGAGAAGCCCCTTTGAAAGTTATCGGCTCTTCGTATGAAGAAGTTGCCCTTAGTCAGGACCAGGGCTTGGCCTGTCAGTTGATTTGGTGTGGCAATGGGATTGACGTAGTCACCTTCCCACCTGGCACTGAATGTTGCTTAGCTTCTTTCTTCTCCCTCGTTAAGCCCCTTCTACCAAGGCCAGGCTGAAGCTTCTTATGCTTACGCTGGCCTTGCCTTTCGGTGTCCAGGTAGACTGACACACTCTGGTGTAGGTTGAGCTAAGCAGTCTCTTGGTTTGGTACTAAGGCAATTTAACATTCATGTTTTCAGGCTAGGCCTGAGGTAGCATTTTGGTGGCTGGCAGGCTTCTCTTGATTCTTGACACTTCCCTTTGGAAGCCAGCCTCCCTAGGAGAGGGGCGGGAGCTGTCAAGCAGCAGGGCCTCATTGCCACCTCTCACCTTGGCTTGCTGTCTGGCAGCAGTGGCCACCCTGTAGGCCCAGCTGGCTCACTGTGAGCCCTCATGCCTTTGAGCAATCCTTGCCCGACCCTGGAGCGCCTGGGCAGTATTGAATTAGTCCCCTCGTCCTGGTCTGAACCCCAGTGCTACAGATTGCTCCACCCCTACAAAGAAAATTGATGGTGTACAGTGTACATTTTCAAGATGATTTTGATCTGGCGAATAGCTTTAAGAAAAAGAATGCCCTTAAACATCTATTTGTAAATAAGCTAATAAACTCGGAACTTCCGGGCAACTGATTTAATCGGGTACTGGTGACATTTTGGTACCAGGAAAGTGGATTCCCTTACATCTCTTGAAATCTGGTTACAGGGTCATAGCTTTCCTGGGGAGAATTTTCTAACATTTTTTTGCTTTGACTGCTGATGTGCATATAAAGCAAGCCCAGTCACCAAACTGCCTTAACACCAGGCTGCTGTACCTGTGGGTTTTATCCACTTCATGTAACCCTCTAAAAGGAGGAAGAATAATTACTCTTTTCTGATTGACAGCCTTCCAGTAAACTTTTCTTTGCATGTTTAAACTGTACACCACTCATGGATCATTTTGAAAATAAACATACTCCAAAGCATTTTTTTCTGAATTTAAGAATACAAATCTAGGTTAATGTAAGACTTTCATGCTGGTCTCCTTTATAATCAAACCAGTTTATATATATCAATTTGAGGTTCTCATTCACATTTAAAGCTAGGTCTGTTGCTAATGCTCGAGTACAGAGAGCTTAGGGCAGCTCACTTAACAGACTTGGGGGGGGGCATACTTGGCTCGGGGCGTGCTCACAGCTTTGGTGCCCCTTCTGGTTTCCTCACCTCTGGAGCTTGACTCTTCCTCCTCCTAAGGCTGCCTCACAGGGTAAAGGGTGAGGAGGTCTTCCTCGTGTGGTGTCTGAAGAACTAGGGCTGGCTGCCAAGGATGGACACCACTCCCACTGCCCCCGTCCTCAACAGGCTTGTTCATAGGCCGTCAGGTCTGTGGACGGGGACTTTCTGTTGCCCAGGTGGGTCCACCCAAGAGATTTACTTAAGAAAGCGGTGGGCTCCCTTCTCAGTGACTTGAACAGTCCCTGGCTTTGGCCAGGATGACAGTTCTGAGACGTGGGTTTTTTCTTTTTTTCCCTTTTTTGCATAATTAAAAGTTTTTAATAATCACACAACTGTCTGGTGCTTTCCAGATTTGGGTTTCTAGCGTCCAGAACACTTTTCTAAGCTCCAGTAGAGTACAGTAGCAGCCCTCACTTACGTGGGTTTAGTAAGCCTCGATGGCTTTATTAGTCAGAGTCAGCCTTGAGACCTAAGTTCTTTGCTGGCTTTATCTTCCTAGAAGCTACAGTAGACTCAGAGCTAATGAGGACTACGGTTTGTTGGTTTTCTTTTCCTCTGCGTTACTACGTGGAGGCTGTGTCTGTCAGCAGCTATATATCTCCCTCCATAGATGAAGAGAGACAATGCAAATATGTGTGTGCATGTTTATGTGTATCTGTATATGTATCTATATGTTTGTACAGGTATGCATTCACACATGTATTTATAATACACTTAGTATTTGCATTCTGTTATGAAGCATTTAAAGTATTATGAAGCATTTAAAGGAATACTTTTGGGAATATTTCTTCCCTTTTACACCCAAAAGATTTACAGTATGATCTCTAGAAGTATAAAACATTTAAAGAAAAAGAAAAAAAAAAAGAATCAAAACAGTTGAAAAGGACCTTTTCCCCTTGTGCAGCCAAATTTCTAATCTGTCAATAAACTCAGAGCCTGGCTTATACTGCTTGCTCGGAAGAAGGACTTCGTGATTCTTTGCCACACCTTTGAAGCTACCAACCATGCGTCATACCTTATAAAAGATAAAGCAATTCAGACAAGTTGGTTTCTTCCTACTTACGATATTTTATATTCGTATGTCCAAAACTCAGCCCAGCCTCCCAGAACTTGTCCCTACCGTTCTGCTTTCACCCGAACTCCCACAGCTTTGGTGTGCCTTACCAAATGCACCCCTGGGGGGCTGGCCCCAAGTGCTCATGTGCTCATGTAGTATTGTCTCTTTGGGCAAGGAAGGGAGCAGCGGGAAAGTGTGAGAGTGAACAGAGGGGTGGTGGGTATCGAGGTAGAGAAAAGCGAGGTTTTAGGTTCTCGGTAAACTAGATGCAGCATTTTTTAGACCTAAGGAAAAGATGCCTTCCAAAGCCAAATATAAGGTTTATTTTTAAATTATCCACTATTTGGATTATCCATGCCATAATTCCCTGCCACCAGAATGAATAATCAGGAATTAACGGCAGAGGCATTTCTGCAGTGTTTGTCTGCATGGTAGAGTCCGTGGGCTCTGCTCAGATGGAGAACCGAGGAGAACTTGGCCTTCCCAGTAGTGGCCTCAGGAGCGACGCTTTTAATTCAGCTGCCAGCTGCTGCTTGTGCCTCCGTGAGGTCCGTACACAGCTCTGTCCGTGGGCAGCACGCACGTTATTTGTCTCCATATTTATTGCTCGGGGCAGAGTGAGGAGTGGCACTTGCATATCTTCATCTGTTCTTTACTCCTGATTGAGAACATGGAACATGTTTGCTGACCTCGCTTGTTCCCCCGGGCCTGCTTGTTGTTTGAAATTAGAATAGCAACATTTTTGTGGAGTCCGTTTTAACATTCCCCCTTTCTTGCCTAAGAGAACCCAAGTGAGCCTGGTGCTCTCTAGAAACGGTGTAGTAAACAAGAGCCGACTCCTGCATGGGTCTTTCAGTGTTGTAGGCTTTTCAGAGTGATTTTGGATCAGTGTTATAACTTTCTGTCCTCTCTCTAAGGCAGGTAGGATAGTAGTTACTTTTCTACTCTTCCTAGCCTCTGAGCCTTAAATCTTTTTTGTAAGGAAATGAAGTGTCCCTGAACATCGTGCTGTAGGATTGTGATTGTGATCATTAGTCATTTCTCCTCTGGTGCCATGTTGCTGTAGTGGACTGTGGGTGGGGAGATGCAAAGAGGGAGGGTGGGTGGTTACCATTGGTTGGATCTTAAGATAAGGTTGGTTGTGTTCAGAGGTGACTGATACACCTTATAATTTCAGACTGTCACATGTCACTTGATCACGCTTTTGAACTAGACCAAACCTCTCTCTAAAGATAATTTGGAATAGAGGTCAGTGGTCACTTAACATTTCTTACATGACATGTGCATTAGAATAATTTATGGACCAAATTCCAAACATTTCCTTTTTGGGGTAAATCGTGTCTGAAATTATTTGATTTTTTTTTTTTTTAGAAAAACACACCAACTTTTTAGGCCCTATGGCTATATAAATAAGATGATTTCTGGAAAACAAATGAGCAAATAGTATGTAGAATGTCATTAGAATCATTATATCACTGTCACTGGTCCTGGGGTTGCCAGGCCTTTTCTGATTATCAGATGCAACAAATGACGTCCAATTTTATTGACCAGTTTGGCTTCAACGATGAGAAGTTTGCAGATCAAGATGACATTGGCAAGTGAGTATGTCTTCTGTTTGCATAACTGTCTCCTACACTCCTGCTCTTTGTGAGATGTTCTGGTTCTCCTGGATTCTTGGAACCCTTTTGCATTCGTGAGTTGGGAGGAACCTGCCCTCCAAGTGTTCCTTTAGTTCCAGCCTATCAGCCTGAAGCACCCAGACAACATGTAGGAATAGAATGTCACTCCCACAGAGCAGGCTTGCCCTTGGGCTTGACATCTTTCACAGAGGTTTATTTGTATTAGGTGTAGGAACTCAAGTCATTGTTCTCCTCTTTGAGGTTTTAGTGCTAGATCACATCATCTAAAGTAGTTAATCCCTATGTCAGTTACCTGGTTACCTGGCCTGAGCAGGTATGGTTCTTTTACAGCACACAGTGAATGGGGTGTCATATTATGGCTGAGCAGCTCTACCCCCTGTGTATTTTCTCTAGCTGACTAACCAGAAGGCAGAGTTGGGGCTTTTCCGCCCGAGAGCCAGGCCGTAAGTTCATTCATTCTGCAGTCAGGGAAAGAGGAGCATAGAAATGGGGATTATTGGTAATGTGCAGAATTAATGGATAGAAGATGTGTGGGCCATCCACAGAAATGAAAACAAATGTTCTAGCATCTGACCTTGGGAAATGAGAGGTATTTATAAATGAAGTATTTACAAGAGGGGTGTTACAGCTCACCAGCCAAGTTCTCTCTCACAGGGGCTCCCTGATGATGGTCACCAACACCCAGCATCTCTTAGGGTTCCCCACTAGCAGTAGATGCTCAGTAGTTGGTTGAACTACAGCCAGTGGAGGCTGTTGTTTGTCATAAGTTGCAGTTTATGGCAGGTGAGAAGCTAAAAGACTTTTTCCATCACACTCTAATTGTGCCAAACAACATGCTGTGTTGGCACAGGGGCCTGGAGGCTCCACTGTAAGCAGAGCAGTAGTTGAAGGCTGTCAGCTGCCCTAAGCACCGGCTCATTGAAATCCAGAAAGAGCAAGGACTCGATGTTTGTGTCTGTGCCCCAGGAGTGCTCACCCCAGAGCCCGCAAGCTCCCCCATGTGGCATCTCAGCATTTGTCTGTCTGGACTCATTTATTAAGAGCTACTAGTTAGGGACTTCCCTGGTGGCGCAGCGGTTGAGAGTCCACCTGCCGGTGCAGGGGACACGGGTTCGTGCCCTGGTCCAGGAGGATCCCGCATGCTGCGGAGCGGCTGAGCCCGTGGGCTGTGGCTCCTGGGCCTGCGCGTCCAGGGCCTGTGCTCCGCGGCGGGAGGGACCACGACAGTGAGAGGCCTGCGTACCGCAAAAAAAAAAAAAAAAAAAAAAAGTTACTAGTTAGGAATCCATAGTCTCTTTAGAATTTGTATTGGGTATTTGGAATAATGTTTGATGAGAACAGATCTTTTAAGGATTATAAAATAGTCCCACCTACTCAAAAATTGTTTAATAGGCTCTGAATTCTTTTACTCCCTACTTTCTTCCTAACGATGCCATATTATAGCATAAGATTTCAGGGGTATCTGTGTTCTATGTATGAATTTGACTCTGCCTGGAGAAAGTTCAGGGTCTGACAGCTTCTGTGACCTTTTTTGTGCTTTGACCTATTTCTTCTTTGCAAATAACCTTTTTGGGGTTATGAAGTATGGCCCATGGAACCATGGTTTCTACCATGGATGTTAAAAATCTTTTATAGGAAGGCTTCGAGGGTGCGTTTATTATGTCGCAAGAGGCTTCCATTCCAGCCTTCCCATCCTGTGTAAATTCCTTATACCAAGGGAGGAGGTATCATTTAATGCAAGCAGAGTTTGTTGTTACTTAACAGAGATTTTAATGATAGTGTAAATATTTTAAATTTGGAGAATTTCACAAATACTGTTTCTGAGTCTATAGATAATTAACTATTCTTGCACTTACATTTTGTTTACAGTGTTTCTTTTGATCGGGTATCAGACATCAACTTCACTCTCAACACAAATGAAAGTGTAAGTATTAAGGCCTGTCGCGAGTAACAAGGCATACGTGAGATGGACAAGTGGGAATGGGGTTCTCTCAGAGCCTGCCTGCAAGAGCTGTGTGCACTGGGACCCCTACGCCCTAGGAAACTTTGTCTCAGATTGCTGTGACTTCAGCCACTCACATGACCTGCCTGGCCCCTGTGGGCATGTGAATTTGCAACCCTGGTTTAAGATGTGACAGGGCTAATAAAACCAGTGTAGATATTGAGCTCCAAAGACTGCTGTTTGACTCCAGCCTGCTGCCTCTTACATCTGCTGCATGTCACCAGGAGCGAAACTTGGGCTAGATCAGGGCCAGCCTCTCATCGCCAGGCGGCTCTGAAACGCCAGGTCAACCACATCAGTAGATTGACACAGGATTAGTGTCATTTGAATGGGCACAATGTTGATTTTTATGTCACTTAACATGAGAGACCAGTGGTTTATCTGCTGTTGTGATAAGTTAGAAACTAACCGACTGGACCATGACACTCATCACTGCTTAGCTGGCCCGGTAAAAGAAGAGCTCTTTGTGTTAGGGTAGGTCTGGGCTGCATCTTAGGTAGGTGGGCCAGGGAGGCTCTTAGAATTAAAATGGTGCTTTCACCAGATGAAAGTGAGTATATGTAGACAGTCTCAGTTTCTTGTATGCTAGTTTTGAAGCCAGTCTTTTGGGGGGAACTTTCTGTTGCTACTTACACAGAAGCTGACATTAGTTGCTTACATTTTATCTTGGTGTATGTGATAGACACAGTTTTTTTTTAAAGGATATAGAAGAAGATGATTTACATTGGTAACTTTTGCGGAAAATAACTTGATTTTAAAATTGATTTTCTCTCTCTCATTTTTATGTAGGGAAATATTGCCTTGTTTGAAGCATGTTGTAAGGAAAGAATACAGCAGTTTGATGATGGTGGCTCTGATGAGGAAGATATCTGGGAGGAAAAACACATTGCATTTACACCAGAATCCCAAAGACGGTCAAGGTGAAAAAAAGTTCGTTATACTAGTAATAGTATCCAGTGCATAAAGCAAATGATTATTAGGAGACGTACATTGTAACCTCTCCAAGCATATATGTTTGACCTAGAGATCAGTGCTTTTGTCATGATCAGAAATGCCCTTGTAAATTGATGTAAATTGTGCCACTGCACTTGTCTGCAGTGTAAACAAATCAAGGTAATCTACTTGAAAATGCTCGAAGTGTGTAGACATTGTTCATGAGATGTTGTGACGCAGCCAGTTCTTATCGGGCAGGGATGCTGAGGGATGTAGTCATCTCGTGCTTTGAGTAAACGTCCCCTTACCAGTAACAAGAGCAGCAGCTGAGTTACGTGTTGTTTCTTACAAAAGACTGAAAGTTTCCCCGGGGAAGGGAAAAGTTGTTTCTAAAAGTTAATTTAACTTGGGGAGACAGAGTCATGTCATTTGATACCCACTGGGATCAACCCAGTCGCTCCCCTCTCCCCCTCATTTTTAAAATTCACTCTATCCAAAAACCCCAGTTACAATGCAGAGCTTGTCAGACTGGATAAAAAAATAAGGCCTGGGCTTCCCTGGTGGCGCAGTGGTTGAGAGCCCACCTGCCGATGCAGGGGACACGGGTCCGTGCCCCGGTCCGGGAAGATCCCACATGCCGCGGAGCGGCTGGGCCCGTGAGCCGTGGCCGCTGAGCCTGTGCGTCTGGAGCCTGTGCTCCGCAGCGGGAGAGGTCACAACAGTGAGAGGCCCGCGTACCGCCAAAAAAAAAAGCCTGATTTATGCTGCAGATGGGAAATAACTTAAATTATTTAAAAACTTAAATTAAAAGAAAACTTTAAACAGGTTAAAATTAAAGGTAGAGGGATCTATATTAATATTAAAGTAGATTTCAAAGGAAAAGGATAAAGGAAAGGTCATAAAGGGGTTATTAGAAGGACATAATGCCAGTTGTAAATGTCTACATATCTAATAACAGGGCTTCAGAATAGAGCAAAAACTGATAGAACTGTGAAGAGAAATAGGCAGATTCCACAATTATATTCAGATATTTCAGTACACCTCTCCCAGTAAATATATTCAAGTATACATGAAATATTTCCCAAGAGAGATCATATTTGGGCCATAAAGCAAGTCTCAGTAAAAAGGTTTCAAGTCATACAAAATACACTGTCTGACCCCAATGGAATTAAATTAGAAATCAGTAACAGATCTCTAGAAAATCTCCAAATATGTGGAAACAAATAACACATGAGTTAAAGAAAAAAATCACAGGGGAGGGACTTCCCTGGTGGTCCAGTGGTAAAGAATCTGCTTTACAATGCAGGGGACGCGGGTTCGATCCCTGGTCAGGAAACTAAGATCCCACATGCCACGGGGCAACTAAGCCTGTACGCCACACCTACTGAGCTCATGCACCTCAGCTAGAGAGCCTGCCTACCGCAAACTACAGAGCCCATGTGCTCTGGAACCCCACACGCCACAACAACAGAGCCCACATGCCCTGGAGCCTGCACACCACAACTAGAGAGAAGCCCACATGCCGCAGCAAAGAGCCTGCATACCTCAACGAATATCCCATGTGCTGCAACTAAGACCCAATGCAGCCAAAAATAAATAAATTAAATAAATGAATAAATAATCAATCAGTCTTAACCAAAAAGAAACATTTAAAAAATCACAGGGGAAGTTGCACAGTACTTTGAATTGAAAGAAAATGAAAATACAGTATATCAGGATTTGGACCTTGCAACTGCAACAGTACTTAAAGGATCATTTTTAGTACTAACTGCTTACATTAAAAAAGAAGAAACATGTCAAATCAGTGACCTCAACTTCCACCTTAAGAAATGACTAGAAATACAAAACAGAAAAACAGTAGGGAAAATCATTGTAATCAATGAGTCATGACTAAAAGTTGTTCTTTGAGAAGATTAATAAAACTGATATACGTCTAGACAGAATGGTCAAGGAAAAAAGAGAAGATACACATTATTAATATCAGGAACAAGAGAGATGACATCACTACAGATTCTACAGATACTAAAAGGGTAATAAGGAATATTAGGAGCAACTCTATGCCAATAAATCTGACAACTTAGATGATCTTTGAAAGACACAAACTACCAAATCTCAAGCAAAAAACGATGACCCGAGTTGTCCTGTATCAAAGAAGTTGAATTTTTAGTATAAAACTTCCCACATACACACAGAAAAACTCAAGGTCCAGATGGTTTCTCTTTGGTGAATTCTACCAAACATTTCAGGAAGAAATAACACCAGTTTGTACAAAAGCTTCCAGAAAATTCAAAAGGAGGGAATAGTACCCATCTCATGCTATGAAGCCACATCATTGTAACTTGATACCAAAAGCTGGCATTGCATTACATGATGTGAAAAGAAAAGTGACCTATTATTCTCATGAACATAGGTACAGAAACTCCTTTAAAAATTATAGCAAATAAATGCAACGATACGTCATGACCATGCAAGGTTGATTCCAGCAATGCAGAGTTGGTTTGACATTTGAAAATCATTCAGAAGGCATGTGGCTGAATCCAACGTCTATTCCTGATAGGAATGCTCAGCAAACTGGAGATAGAAGAGAATTTCTTCAACTTGTTTAAAGCTTCTCCAGTCAGCCTACAGTGAGCATCATACTTAATGGTAAAAGACTGAATGATTTCCCCCCAAGGTCAGGAACAAAACAAGGATATCTGTTCTTACCACTGCTTTTCAATATTGTGCTGGAGGTTCTAGCCAGTGCAGTAAGTCAAGAAAAAGAAATAAATGGTTTCTAGATTGGAAAGGAAAAGGTAAAATTACCTTTGTTCTTAGACAATGTTACTATCTATGTAGAAAATGTGTTGTAATCTACGAAAAGACTACTAGAACAATAAAGTGGGTTTAGCAAGATTGCACAATCTTGGATCAATATAATTGTATTTTTACATACTGCAGCCAACAATTAGAATTAAAATTACTAAACAGTACTATTCACAGTAGCATCAAAATATTAAATATATAGGGGTAAATCTGACAAAAGCTGTGCAAGGGCCATACACTGAAAATTATAGAACAGCTGAGAGAAATCAAGACTTGATAAATCTTGAAGAATTGGAAGACTTAATACTGTTAAGATGCCAGTTCTCCCCAGATTGATCTAGATTCAGTGCAGTCCAAACAAAATCATAGCAGGTTTTTTTGGTAGCTGTTGACAAGTTGATTTTTAAATTCATATGAAAATGCAAAGGACCTAGAATAACCAAAACAACTTTCATTAAGAACAGCATTAGAGTATTAACACTACCTGACTTCAAAGTACAGTAATTAAGACAGGGAATAGATCAGGGGGACAGAACAGAGAACCCGTAAGTAGACCTGCACACATATGTAGACATCTGATTCATGGTGGAGGTGCAAAAGCAGATCAGTGGAAAAAGGATAGTCTTTGGAAGACATAGTGCTGGAACAGTTGGACATCTATATGTAAAAAAATGAACTTAGTCCATACCTCTTACTGTATATACATACACATTAACCCAAAATGGATCTTAGGCCTAAGTGTAAGACATAAAACCAGAAAACTTAATACTGGAAAATCTTTGTGACCTTGGGTTAGGCAAAGATTTCTAAGATACAACACCAAAAGTGCTGTACATGAAAGAAAATTTTGGTAAGTTAAACTTTATCAAAATTAAACACTTCTGTTCTTCAAAAGACACTTAATATTAAGAGAATGAAAAGACAAAGCATACACCCAAGAGAAAACATTTGCAAATCATATATCTGATAAAAGACTTCTGTGTAGAGCATATAAAGAACTCTCGTAACTCTATAGTAATAAAAAAGACAACCCGATTTTTAAAATAGGCTAAAGATGTGAAAAGAACACTTGAGAAAAGAAGATGAGCACTTGAGAAGAAGCTCAGCATCCTTGGTAATTAGGGAAATGCAGATTCACGCCACCAGGGGACACCTCCACGCACCCTCCAAACAATGCAGTTGTTTAGATTATGATCTGTGTCTTCAAGCAAAGCCCAAGTGGGAGAACAGCGGGAGACCCAGAGTAGGATCAGTCTTAACAGAATGACGGGCAGATTGGATCCAGGTGAAGTGCAGTACGATCTTTTTGTTGTTGGAGGACTTTTGAATTCTTTGGATTTAGTTGGTGGCCGACAGGCAACATTAAATATTTTGGTCCTTTTTTCCTTAGCTCGGGGAGTACAGACAGTGAGGAAAGTACAGACTCTGAAGAAGAAGATGGAGCAAAACAAGACTTGTTTGAATCCAGTAGCGCCAACACAGAGGATAAAATGGAGGTAGACCTGAATGAACGTAAGTTGCCTTCTTCCGTATCAGCCGCTGTGTGTTGGAGATAGCCTACAGTATCTGAGATGTCTTCTGAAGGAATGGTTAAGTTGAAGCACATGTTGTCATTTGAGTCCCCTTGAAGGTTTAAGTCTCAAGGACCGGGCCTAAGGGAAGGAGCAAGTTACACCTTTGATGGGAGAGCATCTCTTTACGGTTTGGAAACCTTCTGTGTGAGTCTGGCTAGAGGATAGAGCACACTGGTAGGTCCATCCTCTGGCTACAGAGACTGGGTACCAAAGCAAAAGGGGAAAGGCCGTAGATTCTGGAAAGATGAGGAAAGACTGATCTGTAGAATCAGGAGTGCACTTAAACCAGAGGAAACACCTTAAAGCTCGAACAGTTTTAAATGGGTTCTCCACGGTTTGTTTATGAACCCTGTAATCCTAAAACTTGTCCAGCTAAGTGCTTATTTATGTTTTGCTGCTTGCTAAGAAGACTTGTGTTAGCTGGCATTATAAAAATACTGTTAACTTCTAAGAGTCCAGACAAATTTTTTTGTGAAAGAGCCATGCGGGTTGCTACTAGGGCTTTCCTCAAGGCTGAAAGGGCTTCCTGTTACCCAGGAAGGCCTTTTATGACTCAGTTCCAGAGGCTGAAACCCAGCTCTGGAGGTCAGGTTCAACCTCCTCGTAACCTCAGAGTTTAGCAGTAATCCAGCAAATCCCACGTGTTACAGACCCGAAAACGGAGAGCCAGAGAGGAAGTACAGATCCTCTGTCCTCTCACTCCTTTTCCAGCTCACCTTCTTCACGAGGACGTGATACCGTTCAAATCAGCGCGCCTTTATCAGGTTCCTCCTGTGTGCCAGGAGCTTAGAACCTACTGACGAAGTGGAGAGGTTTACCGTCCAGTGTGATGAGGACGGCGGGCCGGGGGAGCTCAGGGGGGGCCCGGCTCACCCCAGGCACCTGCAGAGACCTCCCAGAGAATGGGATGCATAATAAAGACAAGTAGGGATCAGTCAGTTTGCACAGAAGGCAACTCATATGAAGGCGCAGAGCTGTTTAATATAGCTCAAGAAAAGGGTGAGGTGGTGGAGGTGAGGCCAGAGGCCAGAGGAGAATTTTATCCTGAAGGCAGTAATCCTCCTCCTGAGGGTTTTACTAAGAATTACAGTATTTGATCTGTTTGGAGATGATCACTGTGGGCAGCAGCGTGAGAGCTGGATTAGAAAGGGCACACTGGAGACAGGAAAACCAAGAGACTCACCATTACATGTGAGAAATGGCGAGGGCTGATCAGGACAGGGGCCAGGCAGCAGCGAGAAAGAGACAGGCTGGAGACCCTGATCTTTTAGCTGTAGAGTGTCTGTGTTCACGTGTACGGTTCAGTAGTGTTGAGGATATTCACATTATTGTGCAGTAGATCCTCTAGAACTTTTCTGTGTTGCAGGGCTGAAGCTGTACCCATTAAATAACCACTCCCCATTCCCCCTGCCCCAGCCCCTGGCAGCCACCATTCTACCTTCTGTCTCTGTGAATTTGACTCCTCTAGGGACCTCATCTAAGTGGAATCACAGAGTATTTGTCCTTCTGTGACTGGTGTATTTCCCTTATCATGATGCCCTCCAGGGTCATCCATGTTGGAGCGTATGGCAGGATTTTCTTCTTTTTTAAGGCTGAATAATATTTCAGAGTCTGTGGTTCTTTGAGGTCACTGGGTGGGTGATAAGTGACTTGGAGAGAGACCACACACTTGGTATGACTCACTACCACTGTCATGGTGATGCTGGAGCTGGGTGTGGGGACAGGGAGAGATGGAGGGGGAGCATCCTGGATGAAGGTCTCATTCACCCTTACTCGATGGGGTGCGGCCTTACAGGTCTCCTCCCTCCTGACTCTGCTCCTTGGGAAGGGCTTCCTTTGCACTGACAGGTCCACAGGGGTCGAGGTGGGGCCGGGGAATGGGGGGGTGCTCCTCTCCTAGAGCTCTGAGCTGCTTCACCCCCCTGACTTGGAGAGCCTCCGCCATCCCCAGCAGTCTCTGTGGCTTCTTTCAGTGGTTTTCGGGACTGTTGAGTTTTTAATGTTAGACTAATTCTGGGGAGCTAATCTGGGAAAGAATATCCCAGAATGATAACAACAGGAAAGTCATTTTTGTGTAGCCTGATTTAGTTATGAAGTGGAACTTTGACTTGGATGGAATGAGTCTAGAACTTTGCATATGGTGGGCAGGCAAAAATGCCTGTCAGATTGACCCTTCTAAGGTTGCAGGTGAGGTTTTCAGACACTGAGGTATCATCCCTTCTCGGTGCCAGTGGAGCCCAGCCGCACACACACAGAGTGCAGTGCAGGAAGCAGGCCCTCATTTAACCCTCAGGACTAAGCAGATGGTCGTATCCAAATTGAACAAATGAGGAAACCCAGGCTAAGGGGAGTTAAATAACTTGCCCAGAGTCACAGTAAGGTGGTGTGTCTGTAAAATTGGTACACTTCTGTTGTACACAGGTACTTCTCGGTCATTTGTCTCGAGGAGAATCCCCAAATAGCTAGCAGATTCCCTAGTCTAGCATTCCTTGCTTACAACCTGGAGCTTCCAAATTGTGATAGAAAACATCCCTGATAAAGAACAGTGGTCCTCACACCCAGCTTGTCCCAGCAAGGATTTGGGGACTCAGCATTGAGTTACTGTGAAGGAAAGCATGGTGTGCGATGAGAGCGAGCAAACAAACAGACCTGATTCCATCTGAAGGGACACATCTCAGGTGTCGACATTTAAACAGAGACCGGCAGGTTGGACCCAAACTGCAGCATGAGAGGACCAGCACAGACAGGGAGTAGCGCCCCTGCAGTCCCGCCACTCCCACCTCTGAACGCACTCCTGTGCCTGCAGGACCTAGAGAGTCAAGAAGAAAAAAACTCCTCTCTACTTTCAAAACTTCACTTCTGACACCAAATGTGTGAGTTTCCCACACAGACCATTTCTCCACACCAGCTGAGTGTCCTGTGCAGCTCAGTTCAGGCACTGACTACGTGGGCTTAGAGCCAGACCACACAGGTTAAGGGCTCAGTCCCACAAGGTAGCTGCCCCGTCCCAGCCAGTACTTCTGACCAACTGGCTATAAATAGGGAGTTCCAGTGACCTCTTTGGGTTTGATTATTTGCTAGAACCGCTCATAGAATTCAGAGAAGCACTTTACCTACTATTACCAATTTATTACAAAGGATATTTTAAAGGATACAAATGGACAGCCAGATGAAGAAGTAAATAGGACAAGGCCCAGAAGGGCCCCAAGCACAGGAGCTTCTATCCCCATGGAGTTTGTGATGTGCCACCCCCTGTCGCCACCCCCAAGCTCTGAAGTTCAGCAGTTTGGGTTTTCATGGGGACCTCGTTAAGTGGGCATGATCGATTAAGTCATTGATCATTAGTGATTAACTTGACTTCCAGCCCCTCTGCCCTTCCGGAAGGTTGGGGGAAGGGGTGGTGGGCTAGGTCTGAAAGTTCCAACCCTCTCGCCACCTGGTTGCCCCTTGCCGGCCCCCACCCTGCGGCTGTCCAGGAGCCCCCAGCTGCCAGTCATCTCATTAGCACCCGTCTGTCACTTCAGAGGTTCCAAGGGTTTGGGGGGTGGGTGGTCAGAGACCAAACACATATTCCTCGTTATGTCACAGGAAGCCTTGCTGTTGTTTGTGCTAACGGTAGTAGACTGCAGGGCGGCCGTGGAAAGCATGAGTGTGGAGCGTGGCCGGGCGTGGACTGGGAAGCATTAAGGTTGTTTCCAGTTTACTGGAGTTGAATAGCCGGCATGCTTTTCTTTAAAAAAAATAAACTGTTTATTTTGGAATAATTTTAGATTTACAGAAAGGTTGCAGAGGTTGTCAGGGAATGGCTGTATACCCTTCACCCATCTTCCTCCCGACGTTAATATAACCTTGGTACCTTTGTCAAAATTAAAAAATTAACATCAACGTGTTCTTTTATGTGTGGCTTTGTATTCTTGTGTGATAATCTCTATTGGAAAAAAATCATAGAGAGGAATTGCCAAGGGATCAAAGGGAACACACAGTTTTATAATAGGGTAGATGTCACCAAACTGCCCTCCAAGTGGCTGTACCATGTCCGCTTCTACCCACGGTGTATTCGAGTGCCCTTGGCCCACAACTGTGGGCTTTTCATCATTGCACATCTGTTTTTGAAAAATACTTGTGTTATAGTAAACTACTGAGGTGTTCTCAAAATGAAATCCTTCCCCTCTTTTTAGCGCCCAGCTGGTCAGCCAGCTTTGATGTCCCCATGGAGACAACGCACGGTGCTCCCTTAGACTCTGTGGGCTCTGACGTCTGGAGCACAGAGGAGCCAGTGCCGACTAAGGAGACAGGCTGGGCTTCTTTTTCCGAGTTCGCGTCTTCCCTGAGGTGAGCATGTGCACCAGCTCTCTAAAGCTTTCCACAGGAGAACCGAGGATGCCATGGGTGTTGTTGACACTGTTGGTCACCTTGATTTTCTTCCAAGTTGAATATAGTGCCTTAAACAAGATAGAGCATCAGCAGGGGGAGGGATTGACACAGCTATGAGTTACAAGAAGAACAGTCCTCCTCCTCCTTTCATCCAGGATGAACTGGGAAAGGGGTAGATCATAACAAAGTAGGCTGGGGAGATATGGCCAGCAAGTCAGCACAGTGCTGATGAAGGTGTCGGGACAGGCTTGGGAACAAGGTGAAGCCAAAGAATTCCTGGCAGACACCTCAGTGTGGAATATTACAGAAAAATGCAGAATATATCTTGAATTGAGTAGATAATACGAGCTTGTATTTCGCTTGTAGCTGGTCTAGTGCTGTAAATTAAGGGGTGTGACAGGTATGGCTGTCAATCTTGTTAACTGTAATTCTCAGTAATAGCAACCTGTCATTTTGTAGTTTTCCTGAATAATATTGTCAGCATTTGAGTATTAACCATGGACTTCATGTCTTGTTAGACTTACTTTGATTTGATTAACGTTGTTTTATTTCATCTACTGAAAAACAATCAATCTCCAGCACCCCATTTGAAAGACTTCGTTGCTTTCCCCATCCTAACCAGTGATGTTTTTAAACAGTCACTGCTAATGGAAAACATACGAAGACAAACTGTTATGAACTAGCATGTACCGTTACAGACAAACCAAAGAGGCGACTTTACAGCACCTCTAATAATAGCAGCGAGCCCTTATTCAGAGGTAAAAGTGAGATTTATGGAAAATATCTCCAAAATATGATGAATTACTTCACTGACTCTTACAGTGCAGGACAATCAGGTTTCCAGCTCTTGCTTTTCTGGTTACTTGAGAATGTTGTTGGAGCATCTTGCTTACCTTTACAAGCCCTTATGCACAGGCCGTGTTTTCTCACTAAATATCATTAGGAGGGCCAGGCCCGCCCGCTAGGCAGTTTGGCTTGAGGTGATAAGGATTTTTGTAAAAGTGGCACTGTAGATACAGTTCATATTGTACAGCGTACGCACTGATGTGCCAGCCCTGGGAGCCTGGTGATTATGTGACCATGAGGGGCTGGGGGCATTTTGAAACTGTTTAGAAACCTCTGAGAAGTCCGTGTGTGACTGCCCTGCTGATTGAGCAGAATATCGGCCCACCCACACTCACGTGCTACTCCCAGCCGCCGTCTGTGCTCAGATCTGTGTGTCATTCACTGGAGTCTGTAACCAACTGTGTCCCGCAGTGGAACTGCAACTGATGTTTAAAGGTTTTTTGGGAATAATGATAACTGATGTCTGTTTCCCACTGCTAACCTCTGAATTTTCTCTCTTCTAAAAGTACAAAAGACTCTTTAAGGAGCAGTTCTCCAGTGGAAATGGAGACCAGCACGGAGCCAGTGGGCCCGCTGGCGCCCAGTGTGGCTGCGCTGGCAGTGCAGCCGGAAGGTGGGTGCAGAGAGCGCCAGGGCACAGCCTGTGGGCCGCTCCTTTGGTGGTGGTTCACACTATAACTTTATGCTGAGTTTTCTAGATCGGAAAAGTTGTCTTTGTCCACAAAGCAGGTTTTTTAAAAAGTTCAGGGGCTCCAAGGACCCAGGAAAATGAGATGGTGGGTCTGATGTGAGCAGGGCTATTGAGGAAAAGAAGTTGTATATGTTTGCCAGAACCACAGCATGCTGATCCTAGAACAGTAGGGATCTAAGTTACCAGTCATTCGGTTCCCTCAAGACAGGAAAGGAAACAGGCCCAGAAAGGATGAATGGCCTAGCTTTACAGCACCCAGGGTGAATAAAACCAGAACTAGTCATGTGTGCGCCAAACCCATCTTGCACCCAGCTCTTTCGTCCCTTGGAGTTTGCTTTCTTGGTGCATATGTGTATGTCTGGGCACATTTCAGGCGCTGTGGTGGTTTATTTCCTTCCCACCTTTGTGAATAGGTGAAATGGTCAAGGGTATCCAGTGGCTATCTTTTTCAAAACATGCACTTGTTCCTTGCATAGGCCCTGAACTATTTTCAACCTGATGAGGGGCGTGGGAGGTGGGGGGAGAGCACGGAGGTTAGTGAGGGGGCGAGGAGTGGGCGTGGATAGTATGTGGAGAAAACAGAGAAGCCAGTCCTTAGAAAGGAAATGAGGGTACAGGTAGAGGGCACAGGACCCAAGGGGCAGGAAGTTAATAAACCCAGAAATTAGTATTTTGTAAACATTCTATATATAGATGACATAATTTGTCCCATAGCGGTTCTACAGGTGGCTTCAAATACCCCCATTTTGTGGATAAGAAAACTCAGGCATAGGTTGGGTTCTTTGCCCTGGGCTCTGAGGTTGGTAAGTGGTAAGGTGGTAAGGCTGGGTGTGAATTCAGGAAGTCTGACTTCAGAGCCTACACTCATAACCGGTATACCCCATGGCTCCCTCTTATAGAACAAAGAAATAATCCACAGGGAACCACAAAAAGGTAACTTTAAAAAAAGAAAAGAATAGGACCCAAGTGTGGGACAAGTGAGAGGAGAAGGATGAATGAGAAGGGTGCATGGGTAAACCATGAACTGGGTTCTGGTGGGTTGTGGTTGTAGAATATACGACCACCCGTCCTGCGCTGGGAACTGGAGAACATGAGGGGCAGGAGAGTTGACTGGGAGAAAGTTGGGTGTGCAGGTAGCTGGGGAGACGGGGGGACTCACCGGTCCTACGCTGCAGGGAACCCACGCAGCTTCTCTCCTGTGGGCATCGCTAAGAGGCAGCAACAGGCAGATCATGTCACTTTCCTTCTTCTTCAAGCAGTAGAGGTAACGTTGGGTGGCTGGGTCTGCACAGATGTTCGTGACCTTCAGCTGTGTGTCCTTTTCAGCGCCAGGCAGTGTGGCCATGGAAGCCAGCTCTGATGGAGAGGAGGATGCAGAAAGTACAGACAAGGTAACTGAGACAGTGATGAATGGCGGCGTGAAGGAAACTCTGAGCCTCACTGTGGACGCCAAGACAGAAACCGCGGTCTTCAAAAGGTAACCAGGGCTACAGCGTGCTGGCAGCTGCAGGTTGTTGGAGGGGCGGGGGAGGCAGAGGGGACAGAGACCGCAGATATTAACAGCTTTAATTTGATTCAAATGTGGGTTCAGACATTAGCCTGACATCTTTCTAATATCTCCGTTAAATTCATCGAATCTTAACAAAGAGATGGAGTTTGGTTCATTAAGTGGTCCTCCTCCCCCCCCCCCCCGTTTTCTTTAAAGATTATTTATTTACTTATTTATGGCTGCGTTGAGTCTTCATTGAGGCACACAGGATCTTTCGTTGCGACGCGCGGGCTCCTCTCTAGTTGTGGCCTGTGGTTTTCTCTCTCTAGTTGTGGCACGCGAGCTCTGTGGTTTGCGGCACGCGGGCTCTAGTTGAGGTACGCGAGCTCCGTAGTTGTGATACACGGGCTTAGTTGCCCCGCGGCATGTGGGATCTTCCCTGACCAGGGATCGAATCCACGTCCCCTGCGTTGTAAGGAGGATTCTTTACCACTGGACCGCCAGGGAAGTCCCACCCCTCCCCTTTTAATAGTGTTTAGAAGACTGTAGGTTCAGAACACTGATGGATTCAAAATACGTGAGTATAAAAAACTGACAATTTCTAGCCATGATAGGAATTGCACTGGTTACAGGCAGGCTGCAAAGCTTGGACCATCTAAGCCAAAGGTTTGGTACTATACAGATCATTTTCTCCAGACATAATGCAGTCAGCAGAATTCAGTAGCAAAATGATAGCTTTAAAAAAACATATTTGGAAATTAGCCTCACTTCTAAACTCATGGATCAACAAGGAATCATAATGAAGATGAAAAACTTAAAACTGAAAGAGTAATGAAAAAGTTCTATCGAAACCTACAGACTGGGCTTCCCTGGTGGCGCAGTGGTTGAGAGTCCGCCTGCCGATGCAGGGGACACGGGTTCGTGCCCCGGTCCGGGAGGATCCCACATGCCGCAGAGCGGCTGGGCCCGTGAGCCATGGCCGCTGAGCCTGCATGTCCGGAGCCTGTGCTCCACAACGGGAGAGGCCACAACAGTCAGAGGCCCGCATACCGCAAAACAAAAACAAAACAAAAAAAACCTACAGACTGCAACTAAACCAGTGCTTAGAGCTCTGGTCTCCATCTTACACAGACCCTTTCAGATCACGAGAAGTAATGCTTCCCAACTCATGAAGTCAAGCAAAGCATGAAAGAAAAAATAGTTGTAGGCTAATTTCATGTGTGGGTCTATATGTAGAGCACTTTAAAGTTAAAAGCTAGCAAACCAAATCCAGCAATGTGTTTTTAAGTCATGACCAAGGATGTATCGCATGAATGTAAGGATGTTATAACATTGTAAAGATTATTGAAGGTAATTCACAGATAAAAGGATAAAAACCCTTTGGACCTTCGGTAGACAGAAAAGCATTTGATAAAAATTAAAGTTGTTTGTGACTATTTAGCAACCTAGGAATAGAAAATAGCTACTGATAAAAGTGTCTACTGAAAGTCTACAGCAGACTTTATTCTTAACGGTGAAGCATTATTTTGAAGAAATAGTCCCTTCAAAGACATGACCCAGACAGCGAACCCTGAAGTGACTGCTTCTCTTCAGCACTGTGCTGCTTGTCTTAGCACATGCAGCATAAATAAAAACAGATATGAAAGAGATAAAATGGTTACTGTTTGTTTGTAGGTTATGATTTTCTACATAAAAAATTCCAGTGGAATCTATAGGTAAATATTAGAATTATGAGGAAAGTTTAACAAGTTTACTGGATGAACCCACAAATCAATTGCACCTTATAAGCCAACACAAGATGTCTTAGATGTGTCCCTCCCCCTTTTTAAATGAAAAGTTAAACGCTGTCTATAACTAAGACTGAAAAAAAAACAAAGGCCTAAATAAATAGGGAGATATACTATGTTTGCTAATGGGACGATATCTTTGGCATTTCTTAACAAATTAATCTATAAAATGAACGTATTTCTCATCAAAATCCCAGTGGAGTTTTTATGAAAGGGAGAAGCAGATTGTGAGAGTCCCAGAGAAGATCAAGGGGAGCCAAGAATAGCCAAGATCATGTTAAAGAGAGTAAAGTGAGGGGGCTTCACGGTATTAGGCAGCAGGACTCACTATTATTGAGATGATGCGTGTGACCTAGGCACAGAGTTGTACAGACAGACCCCGTACACTTACGTGTTAGGGTGACATAAGCTGGTGAGGAAGGAAGGGACTAATAAATAGTGATTATCCAATGTTGGGGAAAAATAAAATTAAATCTCTCTCTCAACATAAGTATGAAAGGCAAAAGTACAACTTTCAGAAGACAGCATAAGAGAGTATCTTACAACTTTATGGTAAAGGATTTCTTAACCATAAAAAAGCCAAACCATAAGGGGAAAGATTAATAAATTTGACTTTATTTAATTTCTGGTATTCCAAAAGACACAATAAAATGAAAAGACAAGCCGTAACCCACAAAGAAACATGCAGTAGCAGGATATAGGAAGAACCTAATATCAAAGGAAGAGACACAATCTAATAATAACTTTTCTAAGTTGACAAAGAGTACAAACAAGCCATTACTGGTGGAGGAAAACAAGGAGCAGACTAACGGGTCAGCCTCAGCCTCGCGTCAGTGACAGTAATGATTCAGTGCTATTCCATGCATTTTTGTTTGTTTGTTTGTTTTGGCTGTGCCACGAGGCATGTGGGATCTTAGTTCCCCAAATAGGGATGGAACCCATGCCCCCTGCAGTGGGAGCGCAGTCTTAACCACGGGAACGCCAGGGAAGTCCCTCCATGCATGTTAATCTATTAATTCCTATCTAAATTGTTACAGAAAATAGAAAAAGTGCAAAAGCTGCCTTTATCTTTTTATGAGGCAGTGAAATCTTAATTCCAAAACAAATAAGGATAATTACGGAAAATGATCAGCTTATGTCACTTGCAAGCAAATTAAATGCAAACATCCTATATAAAATATTTGCTAACTGAACCCGACAGTATACTAAAAATAATTCATAATGATCAGTTAGAGTTTATCCCTGGACTGCAAGGATGGTTCACCATCAAGAAATCTGTCAGTGTAATTCACTGCATATTAAGAGTGAAAGAAGGTCATTTGATGTTTTTGATGAAGCTTTTGAAAAAAGCTATATATGATTAAAACACTGAGCAAATCAGGAAGAGAAATGAATTTCCTTAACTTGGTAAAAGCTAAATACCAAAACACTACACCAAAAAGTATACTTAATGAAGAAATTTTAGTTGCATTAACTTTCATGGAAGGAGCAAATAGGGATGCCCGTTGTCACTGCCACTGTATAGGCAGTCCTGGGGAGTGTTAAGAAGAAAGGAAAAAGAAATAGAGGTATAGGTAAAGGTGAGCTCGGACGTGATGAAACTGATTATTTGCAGGTGATAATGATCAACTACAACTAGGTCAGTAGCAGACTTGTAAGATTTCAGCAAAGCTGCCAGGTAAGAGAGCAATTTAAAAAATCAGTAGCCTTTCTCTACATCAGTAATAAGCAACTAGGTTGTATATAGAATAAAAAGGAAAGTGCCAGTCACAAAATACATCCAACTATAAATTATTTAGGAATTATCTTAACCCAGATATCTATAGAGAAAACTCGAAAGTGCTAATAAAAGAAGCCACAGAAGAAGATCTGGACAAGTGAAGGCCATCACGAGATGGGACAGCTCAGTACTGCAGAGACACCCACCATCACCAAATTAATCTGTAAGTTTAGTGCAGTCCCAGTCACAATTTCAGTTGGATTTTTAAGACACTTGATAAGCATATTCTAAAATTCATGTGGAATAAAAAGTTTCCCAAATTGCTTAGAGAGCCATAGAAAGGTTAAATAAGAGACTTACCCTGGCAGTACTGGTCATGCTGCAAAGTCAAAATACTTAAAACAGTGTAATATTAGCACACAGATAGTTAAAGGGGCCACTGTGGTGAGAGAGAGCTCAGTCCCAAGGCGGATGGCGTAGCAGGTGATGGAGGCGGGCTCACTCTAAGGGAACCAGTGAAGCCTGAGCACGAAGGGTGAGGCCACACGTGCAGCGCCTCCTGTGTGCCCGGCGCTGTGCCAGATGTTTTTCACGTGTTAACTCGTTTCTTTCTTTCAAGGACCCTATAAGTACCATGGCTATCCTCCCACTTTCCAGATGACGAAAATGATATACTGGAGTTAAGTGATGTGGCCAGAGTCTCATGGTAGTTAGAAGAAAATGCAGTGTATCCTGACCTGTGGACAGAAAAGGACTTCTTTTTCAAAACAAAACAAAGCAACCTCCAAAAGCGTAAACCTCATGCAAAGAATAGAATTGGATTACACCAAATTTAAGAATTTCTGGCTAATAAAGTATTGTAGACAAAATTAAGAGGCAGGTGGCAAATTGAGGGGGGGAAAGCTTACAGCTGTAAATCAGTCAGAAATTAACATTTAATATTCAAACCAGTAAGGAAAAGATGTAGAAAACCCAAATCAGAAAATGGGCAAAAAATATCGTTAGGCAGTTTACAGACAAGGAAACCCAAAGGGGCAAAACTAAGAAGAGATACTCAAAACTCATTCATATCAGACACCTCTTACTAGACTGGCAGGAATTGGAAAGGTGGGAAATGCTGAGTATTGGTGGGGCTCTGGGGCTACAGGAGCCCTGTCGCCCTGCTGGTGGGCATGCTGGCTGGAAGGATGACCAGTATTTTCCACTCCTGGGTGTAGAGCCCCGAGAAGTGTCCCAGCAGGTCCACCGGGGCCCCAGCAGGCAGTGGCAGCGTTGCAGCCCTGTGCACAGAGGCACCGGTCGCTGTGAGAACGCGGTAGAACGGGAGGTGTGCACCGTGGGATGCTGTGCTACAGGCAGCAGGAAAAGATGGCCCTCCAGACTGTGCTGGTACAGAGATAAATGCAGGGAGGTGTGTGGTTCCAGGCCAGTGATGTGTCTCAGAATACACGCACAAGAATGAAAGTAACATGCATTGAACACATCAGGATAGTTACTTTGGCGGGCAGGGAGTGGAGAATGGGGATAAATTAGGAGGAGTAATGAGCTAGACTTCCGTTCACTTTCCTCCTTGTAAGTTGCCAGACCCGTCTGAAAGCCACCGAGAAGTCATCCTAAAGTGAGGTTTTTCCTAAGCAAATCTGGGACAGGACCCCACACTAAGAATGATGGACTGTCCCGAAGGGAACCTTTAGCTGCCCTTAAGCTCAATTTAGTGCCGTCTTGAATTGTGTCAAAGTGGGAATGCCAGACACAAGATAGGCAGAAGTCTAAATTCCCCGCCCACAGACAGTTGACAGCATTTGCTCCTTGTCTTTCTCTGCAAGAGCTCTATCTAAGGGGAAAATCACCCTTTCATGTTTTGTTTCCCCAATCCTCTCTGTGACCCCTCAGGACCGGTTTTTACCTTTCTGGCCACTGTTCCTGGCTCTCTTTCCCTCATGGTTTGTCCTTCTCATGCAGTCAGAGGACAGCTCGGGAGCTCACCCTGGCTCAGGCTGCGTGGCTCACGCGACGTCAGCCAGCAAGCTGGTGGGGGATTGGCCCTGAAGGCAGAAATCTTGAACTAAAGACTCATTCCTTCAAACAGGTTCCTTTGACACCTTCACCGAGTCTGCAGTTCTGCTTATGTGCAGTCGTGGACATATTATTCCCCCAAATACCTCATTTATAGGAGTATTCTGAAACTCTTGTACATTTCTTTTTCTGTTTTGCACACTTGGCTTCAGAGTGTTGAAATCCTACCGGTATGTACAGTGATGGGGGACCATTCTTTACCAGACACCAGCTGCATTACATGGTCCCTCTTTCGGCTCCCAGTTGTGTGTGATCCTCCCCTTCCGTGGTTTCCCAGTCATGTCTGTGGTCCCTGTGATCCCCCCCGCCCACCAGCATGCTCAGCCCCGGGGCTTGGATCCATGGCCGCCATGACTTCCAGAGCCAAGTGCATGCGCCCTCCTCCTTCACCTGGTGCTGCCGCGTCGGGCGTCTAACGCTGCCTGTCGTCCTCTTTACTGCAGTGAGGAAGGAAAACTGTCTACCTCTCAAGATGCTGCTTGTAAAGATGTGGCGGAGAGCCTGGAGACGGCAGAGGGGAAGTCTGCAGCCCCCCGGCCCCCCAGCAGCAGCCCAGAGCAGAGGTAACCACCTGCTTCCGGCCGTCCTGCCTGGGCCCTGCTCTGGCTTTGTCTCCTGGGAGCTGGGAGGGAAGCTGGTATGGCGGTGGGGGGTCGTTACCGTTGTCCTCACGTGTTCAGTGACTTGCACAGAAGCATTTTCTCAGTTCCATATGGTAATCAGGGTGACTGAGCTGAGAACTTAGACGTAACAGTTCATCTCCTACTGCAGAAGCTGAAAACTAACTGGTTTTTGGAGATTCAGTAACATCACTGGCTCTTTGAGAAATTATTTGGGCTGGAAGGGTCTCTCATGCTGGCATATCCCCACCCCCCCCCTTTTTTTTTTCTTGATGAGGCACCAGGTTGAGGCTGATACTGAGCCCTTCCAGGATTGGGTTCCCTCAGTGCCGTAGTCACCCAGCTGCTAGGCACATACAAGCGGCTCCCTAGTGCCCGGTTCCCACGGATGTGTCCACGTGACACACGGGAGGGCTTTCCTGGAGACCCTTTCATATGTGTGGCTAAATACTCTCCACTCTCAGATGAGTCCCTCTTTGGTTTTGTTTTGCAAAATATTTATCTTGTCCGGATGAAGTGTGAAAATCCCACCACCAGAGCCAAGGGATTTGAAATGTGACGTTATCTGTCTAGTCACTTTTTTTTTTTTTTTTTTTTTTTTTAACGGTACGCGGGCCTCTCACTGTTCTGGCCTCTCCCGTCGCGGAGCACAGGCTCCGGATGCGCAGGCTCAGCGGCCATGGCTCACGGGCCCAGCCGCTCCGCGGCACATGGGATCTTCCTGGACCGGGGCACGAACCCGTGTCCCCTGCATCGGCAGGCGGACTTTCAGCCACTGCTCCACCAGGGAAGCCCTCTAGTCACCTTTTGCTTAGACTGAGCCCGTGGTCTGGAGGGACAGGCCCAGCCAGAGCCCCAGCCCGCAAGGGCCACCCTGGGCTGTGTGCAGCCCCGCAGGCAGGGCGAGGGCGGCCTCCTGTTGCTCCAGAGCTTGTGTGGGAAGTTCAGGACTTGCCCTTGGACCACAAGGACCTTCGCTCAGTGCTACGCAGACTGAACTGTTTTAATTAAATATATCCAAGTTTGTATATTCCTTCCATAAGGAATAAAGTAACTTTTAAAGCCATTTCCGAGAAGTACTTTCCCTCTCACCTGATGCCCCCAAATCTAGGCATTTTAGGGGCAGTGTAACCAGTGGGAACCAGCAGGGGGCACTCTCTGTTCACTGGTCAGTAAACCTGTATGTTCATAGTGTACTAAACCCTGCTTTTGTTTCTTTCATGGAAATTACAGCTGGGATGAGGGGTTTGCTTTTGTAATTAAAAACTTGTGTGTGTGTATAAAACAAATTAATTATAAGAACTACTTGTGCGTGCTGGCTCTAGTGGCAGCTTTGGGAGGAGGAGACGGGATGGCACTCCGGCTGCAGGGGAGCCAGCCCCAGCTGTGCATCTAAGGGTTTGGGCAAGTCACTTTTTTGCCTAGGGTTTGGTATGTTTTTTCAAAGGTCCTCTGTAGGTGTAATAACCTAAGCAGTCATTGTCACCTCCCTAGTGTCTCCCTGTAAATTTCCTTTATATGGAGAGCTGCCTACAAGATATCTAACCTGTCCCACTTTGGAGTCGTTGCTCCTGGAGTGTGTTCTTGGTTTCTCTGACATGAGTGATACAGCCAGCCTGTGGGATCGGTTACTGGGCTCTGGAGTGCAGAAGTGTTTGCCTCGGGGGACCCACTTGCTCTTCGTGCAGAGACACATCTGGGATGTGGAGCCCTGCCTCTCCCGATCTGCAGGACTCAGGCAGTGGAGGAGGAAGGTGGGGAGAGCCAGTGGGAGAAGAGGGGGCATCACTTGTCTGCCTGTCCTTCCTCCATCCAACACACATATGAGTGCAGCAGCCACTGGTTTAGGCCTGGTGATAAAACAGTAGCAAAACAGACCCCACAGATAATATATAGGGACATGAAGACTAAATAAAGCTGGATGAAGGAATAGGAGTCCCACTTTAGGTAGGGCAGTCGGGGCATCTGAGCTGCTGTTTTGGCGGGGACAGAGGTAGGTTTTCTGATGTGTCACATTTGCATTCTAAAAGCAATTTACGGCACTGTTGACAATGAAGATAGCCATTTGGGACTTTCTGTATGCAGTCTTACCGAGATGGTTCCTGTCACAACCAAATATTAATTTTGAGGTTGACAGATGTGCACTATTGCACGTAGAGCTTTTCATTGCCACAAAATTTTATTTTTCAGTATTAAGTATGTATGGTATCTGTGCCAGCAGTGTGCAAACAGGTACCTTGCATACGTTGTATACTTATCTCTTTGCAGGGGCGGGGGTTATTGTCCCCCTTTTACAGGGGGAGAAAACTGAGCTGAGAGAGGTTAAGACACAGCTTGTAAGTGGCGAAAGCAGGGCATGTGCCCAGCTGTGTCTGGTTCCAGAATGCTGGTGCCTGTGTCTCTGTGATACACTGAGACACCATGGAACGTAGGTAGAGTCTGCTGTGTGAGTGGAGCTAACTTCGTGGGTCTCTGTTAGAATTAGCAGGGGTCTGAAGCACTCTGTAAAGTTGGAGTGCCGATTCAAGAGTGCTTGTGCTTCCCAATTTCAGCTCTAAACATCTTTTCCCAAGTCTCGTTCATAAGACGTAGGTCACACTGTAGTTCGGCAGGAAGGTCCTGGGTACCCTGTCACCACTTTGTTCCTTTCATATCCCCCTCTCCCCCACCCCCGCCCCCCACAGCATCACCCCTGATGTTTGCTTCGGGGGAGCACGTGTTAAAGTGCACACCTTTGTTCTCAAAGTTGGTCCTTTTACAAACTTTTGTCGTTCCCCGCCCCCAGCCCCCAGTAGCAAAATCCTATTTTTATCAAGTGAAATTTTATATGGATTGCAATATACAGAACAGAGAACGAGCTGTTTTGAAGGAGGGATGAGCAAATAGCTCCTGAAGGTTCGGGGACCACTGACCAGTCTGTCCCTGTGCTTCTGAGAGGCTGAGGCGTGGTGGGTCTCACGGAGCCCCTGCTCCTCTGCAGCCCTTGCTAAGTGCTTAGTTCACCGGAGCTGAAGCTTAGAGCCGTTCAGTTAGATTTTCTGGAGCTTTAGGAAAATGCATTTAAGAAGCATTTCATGAAGTAACTGCTGAGTGCAGGCTTTGTGCTAGGCACTGCGTAGACAATGTTCAAATAAACGCTCCCCACCCTCGGGGAGCTACACGGAGTTGGTCTCACCCCGCAGGACTGAGCAGTCGAGCATGCCGGGCGATGCGGCGGTTAACGGCCCCGTATGATGAGCGAGCTCCGCTGCCGCTGCTGCTGCTGCTGACCGGGGACCGCAGGCGCCACCGTGCGGGGTCCGGGGCTGCGTCGGGAGCCCGCCGAGCCACCGCTGCTGCACTCACTCTGCAAGGGATCAGGACCAGCAACCTTTATATTCTAGAGTCTAAGACGTTGTACAGAGAAACCCAGAAGTGTACAAATATTGCACATTGACAAATACCAAGAATTTTTGCGTATGTTTATATTGTATTGTTCTAAATAATGGGTAGCCTGTGAAATAAGATCTTGCCACCCATGTAATAATAGTAGTAATACTATAGTTAAAATGGCTGTAAGAATAGTTTTATAAAAGTGAATACACAGATCTATTGTATTTGAAACATAACTATTTGACAATTATTAGTGTGACCAAAGTATTAGGCAGTTTTCATACATTTTTCACCTTGTACAAAGTTCTGAATTCATTTTTCTTCCAGGTTGGCGAGGAGTTATAGGATTGAGATGCCCTCTAAGTGTTATTTTGGTTGTTCTAACTTACAAAAGTGATTTTGAATAAGAAATACTTGGTGTTCTTTTTATAACCAGTTTTTGATTGGTAACTGTTTTCTGTATTGTTTAAAGCGGATCAAAAAATGTAAGTCTATTGGTAGAGATTAAGTATTTATTGCTACAACTTAGTTGATAAATTGATGTTATTGTAAAGCCATATGTTCTGTTAAAGTCTTGTTTGCTTGAACTGATTATCCCTACAGGTGAAACACTAGAATATTTGGAGTGTACATGGCTTGTGGTTTGGGGGTTTTTTTGTTTTTTGTTTTGTTTTGGTTGTTCATCTGCCTTTTAACCCATTCACCAAAATTTACCTTGTTAACAAGCAACACCAATGAAAGTTTCAGAGCAATCTGCGTATCTCACATACCTAAATCATATTAGGCAAGTCAGTGGAAAAATGCTCGTGCTGCTAATGGAATTAGAGTGCGTTCATTTTACAGGCTAGTGTTTTTAAACTAGAAATCAAAATCTGGCACCTGAGCATGTTAATTGTTTTACTGTACCTTGTGAGGTTTTCACTCGTAAATTCTAAACCAGTGTATTTTTTTTTAAGAACTGGTTTGTGTACATATATAGTGATTATGGATACTAATTCAGTGTAATTTATAATTTTCTATGTCAGTATAAAAATACATCACAGCCTTCTCAAACAGCTGAAGCAATATATTGTATATTGCCATATTGTCTGGTGAAAGGGTTAAATTACTTCACCTCCTGCACTTTTAGATGCAAATCAGTTTTTCATTTCTGTAATAGAAAATTATTCACGTATTTTTACATCATTTGTTTTTCCTGACCAGTATTTAAAACCAAAAGGATATTCTGAAAAATGGCCAACGATTTTTTTTAGAAGTAGCATCCCAAGCAGCGTGCCTAAACGTTACATTGCGTGTGGAAATAAAACATCAAATGTCTAATGCCTTATTTCTGATTTACTTTTCCATTGTAAATGGTGTGGAAACCTTTCATGAGGTTTCCCGAGGCAGACCTAGCCCTCAAGGACAGTGGAGTCGGCAGTGCCCCTGGGACAGACGGCAGGGCTGCTGTGCCTGGCCTTTGCGCGCCTCCTCAGGGACCCTTTCTGTTGGGAGCTCCTCTCAGAAGACACTGTCCTCGGGTGCTCTCCCCAGGACTCTAGCACTGCCAGAGGACAGGGCGCCCTTCGCTTGTCTCAAGGATGCTGACTGATGCGGCCCGGACCTCGGGGACTGTGGAAGGACGGCACGCTCTTGTCTCGCCTGGTGGAGAGCTTTGTGGGCACCGACTTGGCTCCAGGGGTGCACGCGCTGCCCCTGTACCGTCTGGATTTGCTTGGCTTCTCCATCCCACCCAAGGTAAACACGGTGTCTTATTTCATCCCACCCACTGCTGATGAAAGGGCACTCAGGGTTTCTCCTTGGGGTGGTGTTTTGTTCTGCTCGACTCGCGTGGCAGGGAGGGGGCACGGGTGGGCAGCACAAAGGCTGTTGGGGGTGGGAGGGTGTCAGCCCCGGGGGCAGGAGCGAGCACAAGCTCACTGAGTTTCTACTTTCATTTCTGTGGGTTGGCCATACTGAATGCGAGACTAACAGATGTCTACTACACCATACCTGTATTAAAAAACGACAACAAAATAAAGCCTGATTCTTTGTTTCTAGAAGTCTTCTCTTGTACCTTGCTTGGGCTTTAATAACTAGACAGGGTGTGGGGCCTTAATGAGAGAACCACCATTGGTTTTTGACGGGTCAGGCTTCCTGACACCAGCTCTCGTGCTGCATGCACCAGATCCTGCGCCGGGGAGGCCGAGCAGCTGCACCCAGGAAAGAGCCCGCTGTCCGCGGGCTCGGGGGCTTGTCCTGCCCAAATGGCAGGAGCAGCCAGAGCCCGACGCGCAGGGGCTCTGTGCACTTTGTTCAGGGGATCTGCTGCGAGCTTGTGCTGTGTCTGTCCTCCGTGTATAACACCTCCCCAGCCTGGGGTTTTGGCATCCAGCCCCAGGAGGTAGCTTTGGAGGCAAAATTTCTCAGGTGTTCCATAGTGGTGTTTAGAACGTGATGCTGTGTCACAGCTGCTCCTTTTCCCTCCTCCGTCTGTTCGCATAAGCAAGTGTCCCCCTGGCTGTTATCAGTGCCCCAGAGCCAGCTAGTCACCACGTCCCCCTGTGCTAGTCTGGGCACACACCTCTGGGCCCCCGGATGCCGCAGGCCCCGCTGAGCGCTCAGAGCCATGGGCTCCGGGCCGGGGCTGGCATTCACTCACAGGCCGCCCCACCCACCCAGGATGGAGAGCTGCTTTTTGTCTCAGCTGCTTTTTCTGTCCGATGGGGAAACCACAGCCACGAGTTCATGGATCTAAAGCACATAGAACAGTTCTTGCCTTACTGTAAACACTTCATAAATGTTAGTATGTGCTGTCTCCTCACTTCTCAACCCCCTAAGGTCACCTACTGGCCTTTCTAAATCCTGGCTTTGAGCCTGTGGTTCTGTTTGCAAGCTGAATCTCCAGAAAACTCAAGCACCTTCACTCCAGGCAGATGGATTTAGTCATTTTTCAGCTTCAGGGTCGGCTACCTCCCACGTGCCAGCTCTGGCCCAACACCTGTGTTTACAGGTGGTTTTCTTGGGACAGAGCTATGTCCCTTCGTTTGTCCATCGTCCACTGCTTTTGCACCACGGTGACAGGCCAGGAGTCGTGTTCCTTGTCTCGCTCCATAGCCGGTGTTCATTCTTTCCTTCGATTCGGTTTCTTCTCTCTGGATCCTGTTCCCGTCCTTACTGATACCTTTTTGGCTCGGCCATTCGTTTTCAGCAGTCAGTGCGTGCTGGCTTTGCCCTTACCGTCTGTACCAATCGTTCATTACTTACATAATGAACAGACGACACAGTGCTGCCTTTGAATTTATTACCCTAGGTGGGTTCTAAATGCTTAAAGGCAGGGACCCCTCAGCTGACTGTTTCATACTGCCTTCTGTAAGGTATTGAGTGGTTTGGTTTTGTTTCTCCTGTACAATTCTCCACTTGTTAACAGAAAACTGAGTTCTTAAAGCACTGTTCTAAAAGCTTTATGTGCATTAACTTGTTTTCACAGCAATTTTGTGAGATAGATAGTTACCCTCATTTCACACGTGCATAAGAGGGACACGGAAGTTAAATAGTCTTGTGCAAGGATGCTCAGCCAGCAGGTGACAGGGTTGTGAAGATCAGGTGTAACACATTTACGTATATAACAGAACAGTGCTCGACTGCGTAAATGCTCAGTTAATACTAGCTGTTACAGTGCACTCCCAAACAAATCTTTCTGGTATTTTTTTTCCTTAGAAGTTGTCAATTTGATTTCAAAGTAGAGCAGTGAGGGGAGACTATGAAACATCAAGTGTTTAATAGCCAGTAGAACAATAGAAATGTTACAGGTGTAGCGATGGACAAAGCCTGACAGCTGCAAGACAGTTTCAAAGCAGGCCAGCGTAGGTACGTTTGATAAGCTTACAGGAGTAGCGGGGCTTGTGGGAATGCGCCTTCTTGCTCCTGGATCTGACCCTCGACTGGCTGCTCTCATGATTCACTGACAGAGTTGAGTAGTTGCAACAGAGGCCACGTGGCCTGCAAACTGCAAAATATTTACTGTCTGGCCCTTATAGAAGAAGTTTGCTGAGCGCTGAAATAGATCAATGAAATGGAATAGGATCCAGAAATAGACCCCACAAATACACGGTGAGTTGATTTTCAACAACAGTGCCGAGGCAGTTACATGGGAAAGGAAAGTCTTCTCAACCAGCGGTTGGATATCTGTATGCGAGGAAGTTAACCTTGACTCCTCTCCAACACCATATACAAAAACTAATACAAAATAGATGGTAGGGAGAATTCCCTGGAGGTCCAGTGGTTAGGACTCCGTGCTTTCACTGCCCAGGGCCCGGGTTCAATCCCTGGTCAGGGAACTAAGATCCCATGTAAGCTACATATCACGGCCAAAAAACAAAACAAAATCTATGATAGGTCTAAAACCATAAGCATTTATACAAGCTTCCAGAAGAAAAAAATACCTAATCAGCTTTGGAATGGGCAAAGAATTCTTAGGACAAGAAGCGCGAATCATAAGGGAAAAGACGTGGGGCTTCCATCAAAATGACATTTTTCTGTCCTTCAAAATGAGCAGGTGGGCTTCCCTGGTGGCACAGTGGTTGAGAGTCTGCCTGCCAATGCAGGGGACATGGGTTCGTGCCCTGGTCCAGGAAGATCCCACATGCTGCAGAGCCGGCTGGGCCCGTGAGCCATGGCCGCTGAGCCTGCGCGTCCGGAGCCTGTGCTCCACAACGGGAGAGGCCACAACAGTGAGAGGCCCGCGTACCGCAAAAAAAAAAAAAAAAAAAAGAGCAGGTAGGCCATGGACTGCCAGGAAAAAAGTAAAACCCAATTTAATAAATGGGCAAGAGACTTGAACAGATCATCACAAAGATACACGAGTGACCGATAAGAACATGAGAAGTTGTTTAAAGGCATTAGTCACTAGGGGATGCAAATTAAAATCGCAAAAAGCTACCATTTCCCATCCAGTAGAATGGCCAAAGTTAAGAAGACCAAGAGTACCCAGATATTGATGAAACTGTGGAGCTAGTAGAACTCAATATATGTCCACAAGACATAAGAGATGTTTGTTGTCAATTTGTTCATAATAATGAAAGATCAAAAATATGTCCAACAGCAGGAAAATGGGTAAGCAGGTTGTAGTATGTTAGTAGAATAGAATATCTCTCAGCAATAAGTAGGGATGAACTATTATAAATGCAGCATGTTGTATGAATCTCAAAAACACGTTTAGCAAGACACATGGAGTACGTACTGTATGTCTTTATATGAAGCTTAAAACTGGCAAGACTGATGGACGGTGCTGAAAATCAGGACATTGTTTGGTCCTGAAGGAGAAGGCGGGGTGGAGGGATTGTTAATAAAGGAATATGGAAATCTACGTCTTGCTTGTGATCGTGGTTACACGAGTGTAGACATTTGTCAAAACTCACCGCACTCTACACTTAAAACCTATGCGTTTTATTATATGTAATTTATACCTTTTTTTTCCCCTTAAGATAAAGGAAAGGAGAAAAATAAACACTGCTGAGGAGAACTCATTCCCCATGTCACATAAGCCGTCATGGAATTGCCATTCCTCTCCAGCAGAAGAGGGATTTGGGAACATGATCTTGGGGCATGCTTGGGTTAGTGTTTTCTGGAATCCAGTGTGGCTTTGCCTGCCCATGGAGAAGGTGCCTTCTGCATTGCCCTTTTCATACAGGCAGCTTTTGTCCTTGTGTGGGGAGAGGCCTGTGTTTGTTGAGTGCTTCCTGTGAGCAGGTGGGTGCATTTAACTTAGGGGCTAAGTATTAGGGAGCATCCAAGCCATGTCCTTCAAGACACGCTCATTAATAAAATGAGTATTTTGAATCCATTTGCTGTGGTTTATTTCCCAGAGGGATGCTTTGGAGGGATAAAGGCCGGTGGGGGAGGGGGCAATATTTACTGTCTCTTCTAAGGCTCTCACCAAGCTCTTGTTACATTAAGATAATAAAGGGGCAGCATTGAGGGAGTGGCATGAAAGTGGGCCCAGCACCTTCTTAGGGGCCCAGCTACTGACCCTGGCTTAATGGCCAAGTCTAATAGGTGAAAAGGATGAAGCACTGAGCAACGTGAGGGGCAGTTGCGGGTCTCAGGTTTCTCTGTGGAATCCTAATGCTAGAGTTAACACTCTTGGCCTCTCTTTCCCTCATCTCTCAGTCTCAGGGGAGGTTACGGTGATTTATCTGGTTAATTCGGAGAGGATCTACACTTTGTTTCAAGAGCCTCATGTGCTCTTCCTTGCATTTGCTGGCCTACAGAGGAGTGTGTTCTGGTCTGCTGTCTGTGTGAGCTGCCCAGCTCTGCTAGTGGTTAGGTATGCAGCCGAGTCAGGAGTGAGGGGGCAGCAGGCCCATTTCGTCACACATCTCTGGTTAGACTTTCTAACTCAGTTTTCTCCATGTGTCTCCCAAGTGCTAATTTTCACTTATTTCTGAGCTTTGGGGTAGAGAGAGTTTCCCCTAATCCACCCCCACCCCCAAACCAAGAAAAGAAAGGATGTAAGTTGCTACACTACATCTAGATTCTCTTTAAAAGGCATGGTCAGACTGGGGTTGAAAATAAAACCCAGCAATATGCTGTTTATATGAAAGTCATAAAAATGACAAAGGCTGAAAACGAATAGAAAAAGTGGAAAATGCAGACAAAAAGAAAACATGACAGTATGAGGCAAAGCAAAATTTAGAGTTAAAAGCACTGTTTAAGGACTGTGCATCAAACTAAATTGTAGCGGCCAATCGTAATTACTAGAAATGCAAGGAACGGGACTTCCGTTTCCAGATATGAGTGGTTTTATCAGATTAAACATCCTGCCAACAACAAGTTTTAAAAAGCTAGCTCTTTGGGACTTCCCTGGTGGCCCAGTGGTTGAGACTCTGTGCTTCCACTGCAGGGGGGCACGGGTTCAGTCACTGGTTGGGGAGCTAAGATCCTGCATGCCGCACGGCCCAGCCAAAATAAATGAATAAATAATAAAACTAGCCCTTTGAAGGCACTGGAGAGCAAACAAGGCCGCAGGTGCTCAGAGGAGAAATGCACTGAAGTGAATCTGATATTCGATACCACTTTTCCCCTTTTGGCTTTTGCTGATTAAGGAACATGAGGCCCAGCAGAAAGCAGAGGCTCCGAGCTTTCAGCAGCCTTACAGGGCTGGGGAGACCTTGGAATGAAGGGTGACGGAAGAAGCCAAGACAGAAGGGACAAGATCCTGGAGAAAAGAGGATCATAAAGTGAGCCTGACATTCACTGCTCTTCCTCTCAAGGCCTTTGATGAGTCCTAAACTGTGCAGGGAGAGATGCCAAAAAGCCAAGTAGAGAATAGCAGCTAAGAAGAGTCTTGACAGCTAAGTGTTGGGGAGGCAGGATTGGAGCTTAGGGACTCGAGGAGGAGGGACTGGTAAACAGCAAAACCACCAAAGGACCACAGCCTAGAAGTAAGAGCAAAGACCAGTCTTACCAGAAGAAACAAATTCCCTCTCAAGGAAAACTGCACCACCTAAAGCCACTACCATTTTTCATACACAATGTTGGCTTTCAATAAAAGTTTCTTAGGCGTGCCAAGAGACAAAACATGCCAAGTGTTTTTAGACTTTAAAATGTGATTAATATAGTCAAGAAAATAGATGACCACTAAAGGACTGGAATCTATCCCCCCTGCCAAAAAAAATTTCAAGTGGAAATTCTGAAACTGAAACATACAGTAATTGGAACTTAAAACCCAATAAATGAATTTAAAAGCAGATTGGACAAAGCAGAAGTTAAGATTTATGGACTTCATTCATGTAGGTTTGTAGAAAACATTCAGACAAGTAGGAGAGGAAAAGGATTGAAAATACAGAACAGTACCTAAGAGAAAGAAAGGATACAGTAAGAACGTAACATGCATGTATTTGGAGTCCCAGAAAGAGAAGGAGAAAGAATGGAGTAGAAGAGACACCAAAACTATCAAAGACTTAAGCTGTAGATTCAAGAAGTTCTGTGTCTGCCCAAGGAGGGTAAATTCAAAGAGAAGCACAACTAATGCTCTGTGGTAGTCACAGTAAGGCTGTCAGAACCCAAAGAGAAAATCTGGAAGCACCTGAGAAAACGACTTTGTCTTCAATAGACATGTTATTTTCAACAGAAATGAGGAAAGCCAGAAGACATGGAATGACATTGTATGCCAAAAGGAAAAGGCGCCAGCCTAGAATACTTAGCAAGTTTTCCTCCAAAGTGAGAGCAAAATAAAAATATTTTCAGAAGAACAAAAACATTTCAACTCCAGTAGAGATGCACTGAAAGGAGTTTTCCAGCCAGAAGGAAATCCTCCCAGATGGAAGCCTAACAATGCAGCCGGAATTGAGAGCACCAGAAAAGGAAATAAGTTGTAAAAGGAAATGAATATAACTGTCTTGTGGGGTTGAAAACACACTTGAATTAAGATAGTGCTGGGAAAACTGGATATCCAGATGCAAAAGAAAGACATTGGACCCTATACACAAAAATCAACTTGAAAATAGATTAAAGATTGAAATATAAGACCCAAAAATATCAAAGTCCTTTCTCTAGTTGCAGCGACCGAGGGCTATGTTCGTTGCAGTGCGCGGGCTTCTCGTTGTGGTGGCTTCTTGTGTTTCGGAGCACGGGCTCTAGGCACACGGGCCTCAGCTGCGGCTCACAGGCTCTAGAGCGCAGGCTTAGCAGTTGTGGCACACAGGCTTAGTTGCTCCGCAGCATGTGGGATCCTCCCAGACCAGGGCTCGAACCCATGTCCCCTGCACTGGCAGGCGGATTCCTAACCATTGCACCACCAAGGAAGCCCTAAAAAAGTTTTTTAAATGAATAAGCAAATGTCTAATTTCACTAGTGAATTAACTTCAAATTAAAAAAAAAAAAGTTCTCCTGCGGGGCAAAAGGCAGAAGGAAGTAAACAGTTTGCCTTCACGGTCCTGGCATCATCTAGTTAATTGAAAGTACTAATAACCCTCTAATAAGGATGCATGCTGTACTCTCTAGGGTCACCACTAAAAGAATGTGCAACTAGAAGTTAATAGAGGGGTAAAATAGAATTATACCTGATGGCAGCAGACAACAGAGATGGGCTACTTTGCTTGGAAAGGACTTGAAAGGACTGGTTGCCCGTCTTCAACGAATGGGGTTGGCTGACAGCCTCGAGCTAACAGCTCCTTCAAGGTCTGCTCAGCTTTCTGGCCTAAGTCATGCTGTACTGGCCCTCAGCCCATCACTGAACAAGATGGTTGTACAAAGGCCTATAGCCATTTCCCCCAAATATGGGGCTTCTCCAGACAATGATCTTTGCCCCAGGGCTCCCTCTCCCCGTTGGGCTGAAAGAGAATTACTGTGTCTACATCGCAGGCTGTGACAGCACCCATCCAACCCAACTTCTCTCCTCCTCCTTTCACAGACAGGTAAGCCTTTTGTATTCCTAACTCTGTGTCAGTGTTGCTTCCTGGAGAGCCTAGCTAGCACAGTTGGCAGCACGAATGGCCCAGGAAAGCAGGTGGTGAGATGGAGCTTGCGGGCTGGCTCACTCATTTCCTGGCTGGGGTAGAGTGTGGACACTAGCTTAGGTGGTCCGACGGCTAAAACAGTTGCCAGTGGTGTCTCAAAAGAATGAGCTGGTTGGGGGCAAATGCACTGGCCAAGGTGATGACTTAGGCATCTGAAATGTACCAGGTGGGTTGGGAGTAATAACGAGGACAGTGGAGACAGATGCTTGTTACCAAGCTGCACTGAGACCCTTCAGATGGATCATATGGTCCTTACAGGAGGCTCCTGGGAGCGTTTGCTGCTCTGGAGTTTTAGGTAGCTTTTAAAAACGTGATTTGAACATTTAATCAAGCTGACAGAGTACGTCTGCCACCTGATCTCAATGTTGCCACAAGATAAACTTGGTACATTGGACACAGTCCAGAACGTTGAAAAGAGAAAACTGGAAAGGCATTGCTGGACTCCAAAGTAAGGAAAACATCTCACGGGACCAGAAACGAAGTAGATGGGAGCTGGAGAGAAGGGCTGAAGATCCAGGTCTAGAAACAGGCGGTGGCCCCTGGGAACTGAGGCGCTGTGGCGAGCTAACAGCTATTCACAGAGGTCCACGCAGGTGGGAGGCTGCGGCGGGCTCACTCGCTTGTGAAACGAACGGGGAAAGGGAGCCGACCTCTGCTTGGGGCTGCAGCTGACACAGAGCAGCTGGGGACCCGAGCCTGGGATTCCAGTGCAGTTGATGACTGCATCCAGAATATTCTAGGGCCCCCTAGGCAGAGCGGGCACTAAGCACCATCACAGGAGATGGTTTGGAGCCAGGACAGACCACCATAAAACCATTAGACAAAGCAGTGAACGCAGAGGGAGAAAGAAAAAAACATGCCACCTCAGAAGACCTTAAAAACGCCAAATTCCAAAATACATAATGGAATTCTAAAGTCATCAAAAAATTATCCAACTCAATATTTAGGATCCACTTCAGATGAAACCAATTTTATAGAATAGTTTGATAAAGGCTAAAATAAGGATGTTTAGGAGGCTCAAGGAGAGGAATGAAGATACACGGAAATGAAGATACTCCTCCCCACCCAAAGAAACAAAATTATAAACAAAACATCTAGAAGAAGTGGAGGGGGAAAAAAATACAATTAGAAATCTTGGAGATGAAAAATACAAGTCATTGAAATTAAAAGAAAAAGCCCCAATAGACAGGATTAACTCTGGACATAAGCAGAGAACTGGTGGATTAGAAGATAGTTCCGAGAACTTCAGCCAGAACCTTTCATGAAGAGAAAACGATGATGAGAGAACTTGCAGGGCTTGGAGGATGGATCAAGAGGCTGTAACATGGTCTAAGGAGAGTTGCAGAAGGTTGTGGAGAAGCAATATTTAAACAAATACTAGCATATATTAGCTGGTAACTTTCCAGAATTAGAAAAGACATTGATTCCTCAGTTTGAAGTTGTGTTTGGAATTCTAAGCAGGATAAAGGATAATCCCTTAGCACTTGCTCAGTTGACCTGAAGGGGTATCTGCAGGACATCATTGAGACAAAATGGCATTTTCTGGAAAGTATATAAAATGTGGTCTCATTAAGGCACAAGTGGATGACCAAGGGAAAACAGATCTGCAATGAGTATGGGAATGTGGGAGCATGGGTTAGGGAGGCGGGGAGCACACAAGAATACACACCTGATGTGATACAGCGTGTTAAGAGAATGAAGGATAAAACATACGATGATCTCAATAGATGCAGAAAAAAGCATTTGACAGAATTCAACATCCTTTCACGATAAAAGCTCTCAACAAACTGAGTGTAGAAGGAACGTACCACAACATAACAAGCACCATGTATGATGAGATAGTGATTTCATTTCCTTCCGATACATACCCGGAATTGGGATTACTGGGTCGTATGGTAGTTCCATTTTTAATTTTTTGAGAAAACTGCATACAGTTTTCCGTAATGGCTGCACCAATTTACATTAACAGTGCACAAGGGTTTCGTTTTCTCCACATCTTCACCAACACTTACCTCTTGTCTGTTTGGTAATAGCCTTTCTAACAAGTGTGAGGTGATAATCTCATTGTAGTTTTGATTTACATTTCCCTGATGATTGGTGATATTGAGCACATTTTCATGTACCTGTTGGCCGTTTGTATACCTTCGTAAAAATGTGTATTCAGGTCCTTTGCCCCCTTTTGGATTATTTGGGTTTTAGCTGTTGAGTTCTGTGAGTTCCTTAAATCTTTTGTAGTTTAACCCCTTATCAGATACATGGTTTACAAGTATTTTCTCCGATTTGTAGGTTGCCTCTTCATTTTGCCAATTGTTTCTTTTGCTGTGCAGAACCTTTTAATTTTATTTATTTGTTTGTTTATTTTTGGCTGCATTGGGTCTTCGTTGCTGCGCACGGGCTTTCTCTAGCTGCGGCGAGCAGGGGCTACTCTTTGTTGCAGTGCGAGGAATGCGAGGGCTTCTCATTGCGGTGACTTCTCGTTGCAGAGCACAGGCTCTAGGCGCGCGGGCTTCAGTAGTTGCAGCACGTGGGCTCAGTAGTTCTGGCGCATGGGCTTAGTTGCTCCACGGCATGTGGGATCTTCCCGGACCAGGGCTCGAACCCGTGTCCCCTGCATTGGCAGGCGGATTCTTAGCCACTGTGCCACCAGGGAAGTCCTGTGCAGAACCTTTTCAGTTTGGTATAGTCCCACTTGTTTATTTTTGCTTTTGTTGCTTATGATTTGGGTGTAATATCCAAAAAATTATTGCCAAGACCAATGTCAAGGAGCCTTTTCTCTATGTTTTCTTCAAGGAGTTTTACATGTCAGTTCTTAATGTAAGTCTTTAATTCACTTCAATTTAATTTTTTGTGAGTAGTATAAGATAGGGGTCCAGTGGGTTGAAATTCAGCACCAGCTTCTGTTTGCTATGATCCACGCAGACGCTGCCCCTGCCCCTCAGAGCTCCCTCCATGCCAGGGTGGAGAGATGATGCCAGCAGAGCAGACACCCACGTGAGAAGTTTCCTTGATGGGGATTTTAAACACTTCATTTTCATAGAATTTCTGGTGGTATAAAAATATATTTGGTTGTTTCGCTTTCTTTAAAAAGTGTATTGTGACTTCCCTGGTGTCACAGTGGTGAAGAATCCACCTGCCAATGTAGAGGACACAGGTTCTGTCCCTGGTCCAGGAAGATCCCACATGCCGTGGAGCAACTAAGCCCGTGCGCCACAACTACTGAGCCTGCGCTCTAGAGCCTGAGAGCCACAACTACTGAGCCCATGTGCCACAACTGCTGAAGCCCACGTGCCTAGAGACTGTGCTCCGCAACAAGAGAAGCCACTGCAGTGGGAAGCCCGCGCACCACAACGAGGAGTAGCCCCCGCTTGCTGCAACTAGAGAAAGCCCGCGCACAGCAACAAAGACCCAACGCAGCCAAAAATAAATAAATTAATTTTTTAAAAGTATATTGGATTTTAGGGCCTTTCTTTTTTTTTTATTTAACAGGGAATGACATGATTTTTCAGTGAAAATAATCTAACAGTTTGTGTAGACTGGACTGAAAGACAAAAGCCAACATGAAATAACTCATAAAACCCTTTCCCTCTGATTACAGCAGCTATGCAAGCTCATTACAGAAACTGCAGAACATAAAGAGAAGCACAAAGAAAAAAAAAGGTCACCTGCAATTTCATCACCTAGTCTTACCCATGATTTACATTTTAATGTATCTATTGCACTCAGTTTTTCATGGTATTGTCTATCCTCTGCTTGTTCTGCTTCTTCATATGTCAGGAACAATTATTAAGGCCACTCAAGTGAATTGAAAACTGCGTTTTAAAAAGGGCCTTTCCTCGGACTTCCCTGTGGTCCAGTGGTTAAGAATCCACCTTCCAATGCAGGGGACACAGGTTCAATCCCTGGTCGGGGAAGTAAGACACCACATGCCGTGGGACAACTAAGCCCACACACTGTAACTACTGAGCCTGTGCGCCACAACTAGAGAGAAGCCTGCAACGAAGAGCCCCGCACACTGCAACAAAGACCCAGCGCAGCCAAAAAACACAAACAAAACAGTTCTTTGTAGCACTCTCAATAACAGTAAAAATAAAACTTTGAAACGTGCTATTAAAAAAAAACGGGGGAGGCCTTTCTTTTTCTATCGTGATATTTCTTGGGTGAATCCTGCGTCTGAGTTCTGAGCATCTGTTTCATCCGTAATACCAGAGTGTGTCCATGATCATATACGCCACATCCTAGGATGTGCTGATTTCATTGGAGCCGACGTTCTTTATTTTAAAAACTAGCCAACACGAAATGTTCTATCTCAGTGCTCTGTTCCCCACCTTTTTTAAAGAGAACCTGTTCCGAGACTGAACCAGGAAGAAATAGAAAATATGAAGACACCAATCACAAGCACTGAAATTGAAACTGTGATTAAAAATCTTCCAACAGGGCTTCCCTGGTGGCGCAGTGGTTGAGAGTCCGCCTGCTGGTGCAGGGGACACAGGTTCGTGCCCCGGTCTGGGAGGATCCCACATGCCACGGAGCGGCTGGGCCCGTGAGCCATGGCTGCTAAGCCTGCGTGTCCGGAGCCTGCGCTCCGCAACGGGAGAGGCCACAGCAGTGAGAGGCCCGCGTACCGCCAAAAAAAAAAAAAAAAAAAAAAATCTTCCAACAAACAAAAGCCCAGGACCAGATGGCTTCACAGGCGAATTCTATCAAACATTTAGAGAAGAGCTAACACCTATCCTTCTCAAACTCTTCCAAAATATAGCAGAGGGGGGAACACTCCCGAACTCATTCTACGAGGCCACCATCACCCTGATACAAAAACCAGACAAAGATGTCACAAAGAAAGAAAACTACAGGCCAATATCACTGATGAACATAGATGCAAAAATCCTCAACAAAATACTAGCGAACAGAATCCAACAGCACATTAAAAGGATCATACACCATGATCAAGTGGGGTTTATCCCAGGAATGCAAGGATTCTTCAATATATGCAAATCAATCAATGTGATACAACATATTAACAAACTGAAGGAGAAAAACCATATGATCATCTCAATCGATGCCGAGAAAGCTTTCGACAAAATTCAACACCTATTTATGATAAAAACCCTGCAGAAAGTAGGCATAAAAGGAACTTTGCTCAACATAATAAAGGCCATATATGACAAACCCACAGCCAACATCGTCCTCAATGGTGAAAAACTGAAACCATTTCCACTAAGATCAGGAACAAGACAAGGTTGCCCACTCTCACCACTCTTATTCAACATAGTTTTGGAAGTTTTAGCCACAGCAATCAGAGAAGAACAGGAAATAAAAGGAATCCAAATCGGAAAAGAAGAAGTAAAGCTGTCACTGTTTACAGATGACATGATACTATACATAGAGAATCCTAAAGATGCTACCAGAAAACTACTAGAGCTAATCAATGAATTTGGTAAAGTAGCAGGATACAAAATTAATGGACAGAAATCTGTGGCATTCCTATACACTAATGATGAAAAATCTGAAAGTGAAATTAAGAAAACACTCCCATTTACCACTGCAACAAAAAGAATAAAATATGTAGGAATAAACCTACCTAAGAAGACAAAAGACCTGTATGCAGAAAATTATAAGACACTGATGAAAGAAATTAAAGATGATACATATAGATGGAGAGATATACCATGTTCTTGGATTGGAAGAATCAACATTGTGAAAATGACTCTACTGCCCAAAGCAATCTACAGATTCAATGCAACCCCTATCAAACTGCCACTGGCATTTTTCACAGAATACTATGTTCTTGGATTGGAAGAACCAACGTTGTGAAAATGACTCTACTGCCCAAAGCAATCTACAGATTCAATGCAATCCCTGTCAAACTACCACTGGCATTTTTCACAGAACTAGAACAAAAAATTTCAAAATTTGTGTGGAAACGCAAAAGACCCCGAATAGCCAAAACAATCTTGAGAAAGAAAAACGGAGCTGGAGGAATCAGGCTCCCTGACTTCAGACTATACTACAAAACTATAGTAATCAAGACAGTATGGTACTGGCACAAAAACAGAAATATAGGTCAATGGAACAGGATAGAAAGCCCAGAGATAAACCCATGCACATGTGGTCACCTTATCTTTAATAAAGGAGACAAGAATATACAGTGGAGAAAAGACAGCCTCTTCAGTAAGTGGTGCTGGGAAAACTGGACAGGTGCATGTAAAAGTATGAAATTAGAACACTCCCTAACACCATACACAAAAATAAACTCAAAATGGATTAAAGACCTCAATGTAAGGCCACACACTATCAAACTCTTAGAGGAAAACATAGGCAGGACACTCTATGACATAAAGCACAGCAAGATCCCTCTTGACCCACCTCCTAGAGAAATGGAAATAAAAACAAAAATAGACAAATGGGACCTAATGAAACTTAAAAGCTTTTGCACAGCAAAGGAGACCATAAACAAGGCCAAAAGACAACCCTCAGAATGGGAGAAAATATTTGCAAATGAAGCAACTGACAAAGGTTTAATCTCCAAAATTTACAAGCAGCTCATGCAGCTCAATGTCAAAAAAACAACCCAATCCAAAAATGGGCAGAAGACCCAAATAGACATTTCTCCAAAGAAGATATACAGATGGCCAAGAGGCACATGAAAGAATGCTCAATATCACTAATCATTAGAGAAATGCAAATCAAAACTACAATGAGATATCACCTCACACCGGTCAGAATGGCCATCATCAAAAAATCTACAAACAATAAATGCTGGAGAGGGTGTGGAGAAAAGGGAACCCTCTTGCACTGTTGGTGGGAATGTAAATTGATACAGCCACTGTGGAGAACAGTATGGAGGTTCCTTAAAAAACTAAAAATAGAACTACCATACGACCCAGCAATCCCACTACTGGGCATGTACCCTGAGAAAACCATAATTCAAAAAGAGTCATGTACCACAATGTTCACTGCAGCTCTATTTACAATAGCCAGGACATGGAAGCAACCTAAGTGTCCAACAACAGATGAACGGATAAAGAAGCTGTGGCACATATATACAATGGAATATTACTCAGCCATAAAAAGAAACGAAATTGAGTTATCTGTAGTGAGGTGGATGGACCTAGAGTCTGTCATACAGAGTGAAGTAAGTCAGAAAGAGAAAAACAAATACCGTGTGCTAACACACATAAGAAAAAAAAAAGGTCATGAAGAACCTAGGGGCAAGGTGGGAATAAAGGTACAGACCTACTAGAGAATGGACTTGAGGATATGGGGAGGGGGAAGGGTAAGCTGTGACAAAGTGAGAGAGTGGCATGGACATATATACACTACCAAACGTTAAGTAGATAGCTAGTGGGAAGCAGCCGCATAGCACAGGGAGATCAGCTCGGTGCTTTGTGACCGCCTGGAGGGGTGGGATAGGGAGGGATGGAGGGAGGGAGACGCAAGAGGGAAGAGATTATGGGAACATATGTATATGTATAACTGATTCACTTTGTTATAAAGCAGAAACTAACCATTGTAAAGCAATTATACTCCAATAAAGATGTTTAAAAAAATAAAAAAAAAAGAGAACCTGGCTATTGAGTGCCAGGCAGAAAGGGGATCCTTTTCAGAGAAATGCACAGCCCGGAGTCCAAAGCCTGAAAGCAGACAGAGCCTGGAAACAGATGTAAAACCGCCTCCATGTAGAAAATTACAGGCACCAGTGATGCTGTTAGACACATATGACTAACCGCGGTTAATGCTTGCTGTTGTCAATTAGCCTTATTAGCACGAGCAGTTGGGGCCCAGGATGACATTACTTTAATTACCACGAGCAGCTGTTTATTTGTGGAGAGGGTGCATTTCCAAAAAGGTTACCCTGTCCGGAAATTAATCATAACCTCCGCATTGTTGGAAATTCAGGAAAACAGGAGGGAAACCAGGTAAGCAAGCAGATTAAAAAAAAACAAAACAGTTGATGAAAGTTGCACAGTAATTTTTACTATAATTTTTCTACTATTTTATTTTCTCTGCTAAAGTGGACTAGGGCCATTGTATGCTTTTTTTCTGAAATCTGTGAGTGGGAGGCAAAATTACTCGCATTAGAGCTCACCCGAGACATTAATTAAGGCCATTAGGGAGGCAACGCCAAAGAGCTCCCCAACCCAGAGCCTGGGAGAGGGGCCAGCCGAGCAGGGGAGCTGATGCTACACACCGGCCTGGAGGGGCACAGCCGAGATCTGGGCGGGGAAACATCATCCCCTTCCCCTCCCGTCTCAGCCGGGCGGCCCATCCCCCATCTCCCACCGGGGCCTATTATGGGCCATTTCAGGACCCTGGACCTAAACTCTGATAATCCCGCATTTTCTGCGGGCACCTGGCCTCTTGGGAGAGGCCTGGGCCGCGCACGGGGTGGGGCGGGGGCAGCTGCACCTGGCCCACCTTTAACCCCGTGTCCAGTCTTGGTTCGGTTTGGCTCCTGCTACATGCCAGGCCCTGGGGACCCCGTGGTTCCGCCTCACGGAGCTGACACTGCAGTGGGCAGTGGTCCTGGAGCACAGAAAAGTCAGAATGAGAACATGGGGCGCTTGGTCATCAGCCCAGAATCACAGACTTAAAGGAAAGACTTGCGGCACAGCGTAGATACAATGAGGCTGGGTTTTGTAGGGACCCACCCGGAACCAGGAGGACGCCCTGAAGCCCCGACCCCACCTTCAGGACCCGCCCCCTCACACCGGCCCAGAGCCTCAGGGACGCAGCGCCACACCCTGCGCTCCGTTGGGTCCCGTGCCGCCCGTGTGGCTGTGTGTGGCCGCCGATCGCTGGCGCTCTGGCTCTGCAGGATCCTTTGAACACACGAGCACCATTTTGTCCATCACGGTGTTGCTGGACTTTTGTGTTGCAGAAACACAAGGCCGCATACTTGCTTCCAGATGATACTCTGAGCTGGGTCCTGGGGGCTCCGCCACGAGAGGGTCCCTGAGGGCCCCCCCCCCTCTGTCACCTGGCCTCCCTCCCGCTCCCCAGGAGGGCTGACCCCAGGCTGGGCCAGCGGGGCACAGACCAGCCCTGTCCTCCTCACTGGCATTTAGGCTGCCAGGTGACCTTTGCTGGCCCAGACAAGTGTCAACGTGCTAGACAGGACTTGCGTGGTCTCCTGCAGCCGTCCCTGCCGGGGACACCTTGGTCTCCATCGTGGAACACATTCTGGGGGAGTTTACTCTGAAAACAAAGCGTTGCCGTGGCGACCGGGAGGGGTTTCTGGAGGCCCTTGGAATGATTCTGCAGGTGAGGGCTCTGCACTCAGGGGGATGCTCACCCCAGATCGGATTCAGCTGGTAGACGGTGCCCTACCAGCCGGGATGCCCAGGGCATCGAGAGGCCTCTGCCTGACCCGCCTGTGGCCTCCGACCTGGCCTGAGGTGCACCTCCCCACGGCAGTGCCAGGGGCAGGCGAGCTGACCCCTCTCTGGGGAGAAGGTCACCAGGCCCAGCCCTGAGGGCAGCGGGTCCGTGTCCATCCCCGGAGAGGGTGGTGGGAGAGGCCCCGCTGTCTCTGCTGAGGTGGGGAGACGCGGCCCCGCGCTCCTGTGTCCAGGTCCTCAGCCCGGGAGGGGGGCGGGGGCCACAGGCACCATCCTCACCTCTCACCCCGTGGGGTCCTGCCCTATCTCGTCCTGTCCTGTGGGTGTCGGGGACACAGGTGAGGCCGGCACCGCACGAGCAGGAGCTCTTAGGTCCAGGTCACAGCTCGCCCTCCTCGCAGGCCCCCGAGCGGCTCTGCTCCTGTGCGGACGCTTGTGGCCGCGCTGGGGGGAGGCTGCTGCTGGCCCCTGGGGGGTAGAGGCCGGGGAGGCCGCTAGAGTTACTGCCCCGGGGTCAGCAGTGCCGGGCTGGGAACCTGGGCCTGAAGATCCATTGGGGGCCTAAAGGCCTAAAGGGAGCAGGGCACGCGGAAGGAGGCGGGAGACGCGCGGAAGGAGGCGGGAGACGCGCGACTTCCCGCCGGGCTGGCCCCCTTCGTTGGGCCGAGGCTCCAGAGAAGCCCGACAGGCTGGAAGGCCCGGGCGGGAGGCTCAGGTGGGCTGCAGCGGAGCAGGGGCACCTGGAGTCGGGGAAGGACCTTGGGGAGAGCAAAGCCCAGGTGTGTGAGGGTCCCCAGAGCTGTGATGAGGAGACACAGGGCGGGGAGCAAGATCCAGGCTGAGGGAGGCCGGGGGCAGAGGTGGGCCCCGGCCCTCCTGGAGGGAGGCCATGAACCGGCCTGGCTGGGAGCCCAAGGCCGGGTCTCTCGGGCCCTCTGGGTGGGACCTGCAGCAGCCATGTCTGGGTACAGCTGCCCAGTCCTGGGGGGCGACTCACACTTCAGAGCGGGCGCAGGACATGGCCCTGACCACGGTCCCTCCGAGCCCAGCATCCTGCAGGCCCACCTCCCTGGCGAACTGGCCAGGCCTCCAGCGGGAGCCTTCCGTGCAGGGTCTGCAGGTTCCCCAGGAAGGACTCCTGATCATCCAGCATTTGGGCTGTTTCCCAGTTTGGCTGCTACACACGATGCCTCGGAGGACATTCTGGAATGTATCTCCCGGCAAGACGGGGCTGAAGTCCCACTTGGGTGACCCAACAGAGGAGCTGTGAGGCATGGCCTAGGTGGACGTCCAGGTTGACCAGAGGATTCCACCCCAAGGAAGCAGAATCATCTGTGTTCTACCCGACAACAAATGAGGTCACACCGACCTGCCCTTGTGTCTTCTGCGGACTGAGTGGACGTAAGGTGGAGTCTGGTCTGGTCTTGGTCCGTTGGCTGCCGGGGAGCATCTCTCTGCAGTGCATCGCCATCCGTGCTTCCTGTTCTGTGAAAAGCCTGCCCGTGTCTTTCGTCCATTGTGTTGGTGCGAATTTTTCTCACTAATCTGTTAGGAAGCCTTGACATATTCTCAGTGCTTATCCTTTCACAGTTATGTGTATCGCAAACATCCCCCAGCTACTAGTTTGTCTTTTCATTTTCTTCAAGATGCCTTTTGTCTTTTTTTTTTTTTTTTTTGCCGTAGCCGCGCAGCCTGTGGGATCCTAGTTCCCACACCAGGGATTGAACCCGTGCCCCCTGCAGTGGAAGCACAGAGTCTTAAGCACTGGACCGCCAGGAAGGTCCCCAAGATGCCTTTTGTTGAGACGTGAACGACTTTATGGTTGTGCGTTAGCAGTGTGTGTTCATGTCTTGTTAACGGCGAGGCTCCCACTGGGTCACTGAGGCCCAGGCCTCTGGATCCGGGTTCATCCTCCCTCCGCGCCCTGAATACGCTGCTGTCACCTCCTTTCTTCTCGTGTTGCTGACGGGAACCGATGTCAGTCTGAGTCTTGTTTCCGGGCTGTGAATGTCTTCTCTTCTCTCTGGAAGCTTTGAGAATTTTCTCCTTGCCCTTAGAGCTCTAAAATTCTGCTCTGTGTCCAAGTCTAGGTTTATAAGGTATATTCCCTCTGGCCCGCTGGTCTTTTCAATTCCAGAACCTCTGTGTTTCTTCTGTTCTGTGAAACTCTGGTATTACGAAGTAATTCAGGGAATGTAAAATGGTGCGGCCATTTTGGAAAAGTCTGGCAGCTCCTCAAAAGTTTAAATGTGGAATTACCATGTGACCCAGGAATTCCATCCCCAGGGGTGGACCCAGGGGAAATGAACACATAGGGCCACACGAAAACGTGCATAGGAGTGTTCACAGAAGCATTATTCATCACGGACAAAACGTAGAAACAGCCCGAATGTCCCAACAAATGGATAAACAAACTGTGATCAAACCATACACTGGAGTATTTATTATTTGGCCACAAAAGGAATAAAGTAAGATTCCTTACTTCATTCATAAAGAAGATATATGAATGGCCAATAAACACATGAACGCTCAACAACACTAATCACTAGGGAAGTGCAAACCGAAAAGGGGAGACCATGTCATACCCACTAGGACGGCAACAGAAAAAAAAGAAAGAAAGAAAGAAAAAGGAAACAACAAGTGTTGGTGAGAATGTGGAGAAATTGGAACCTTGTGTCTGTCGGCAGGCAGCTGGGGATGTAAAATGGTGTCGCTGCTGTGGAAAAAAATAAACGCACACTCACCATATGATCTAAGGATTCCACTTCTGGGTCTATGCTCAGAAGAACTGAAAGCAGGGTCTTGAAGAGATATTTGCACACCCATGTTCATGGTAGAGTTATTCTCACAGCACCCAAGAGGTACAAACCTCCCACTTCTCCCTCCCTCCCCAGCCCTGCCACCCAGGCTCCCATAGGTTCTGACCTTCTCTCTGTGATTCCGCTCACCGGGGCGCCTCACGTATGCCATTCCCTCTGCCTGGAACACCCTTCCCATTGTCCACCCTCCTCCCCCTCTCCTGACCCTTTGCCTCCCGACTCTTGCTCCCCCTTGGGATCCTGGCACAGAGGCCTAGGAAAGCTCCCCTGATAGGTATTCCCTACGCCCGCCTGCCCCAGGCCTGGGTTAAAACCCTCTGCTGGCTGCACCATCAAAGCACTTGTCACCCGACTGAAGTATATTTAATGCCTCCTTCTGCAGCAAAGACCCCTCCCCTTGGTCTCCCACCCCCTTCTCCCAATTGTTAATCTTTCCCATCAGCACGTAAGCTCGTTCTAATATCCCCATCCTGATATCTCAGAGGCTTTGCTTTGTGGATCAGTCCTGACACTTTTGGCTACAAGTAATAGAATGTTGGACCACCAATGACTTAAAGCAGAGGCATCTATTACTACTGTAATAGAATGTTGGACCACCAATGACTTAAAGCAGAGGCATGAATTACTGCTCTTCCCAGGAAGGGGGGCCGGACATCATCTCGGGGCTAGCTCTGTGGTACTCAGCGACCCAGGCTTATTCTCTCTTTCATACTCAGAACGTTGGCTTCCCATCCTTGTGCCTGTGACCTCATGGTGTTAAGACAGCTGCATAGCTCTAGCCATCACACCAGGATCCCGAACAGAAGAAAATTTCTCCTCACTTAGCTTTGTGAGCCACAAGGGTGTCAGTCACCTGGGGAATCCATCACCCCTGCTCAGGACATGACACTGAGTTGGCTCCCAGGAGAAATTTGTGAAATAAATGAAAGAGGGAGTGTAGCAATAGACAAAGCATCAGAAGGCCTGTGGACGTTCCAGTGGTTGGTCCTGCATGGTTTCGTGCAGGTCACACCTGGCACATCCCTGGTGCTCGGCCTCCCAGATCCAGCAGGGAGCGGGTGGCACCTGAGGGCAGAGCGAGCGCCAGGAGGAGGGGTCCCACCCGTGGGGTCATCAGGCCCCCAGGAGTCGGCTCTGGGGACTCGCCAGTCCTGGTCCTGTTCAGCCCGTCCACCGCAGGGAGCATTCAGCCTGTCCTCCCTGCAGCCTCCGCCCCCCCCCCGTCCCCAGCTTCCACGGCCCCTGCCTACTTCCTGACGCCCCTCGGATCAGAGCCCGAGGGGCATCTTTCAGGTGGGGCAACCTGGGGGTGGGGTGTGAAGGGGCCTCTTTAAGAGTAAGAAGATAGCAGAGCTGAGAACAGACAAGCACAGCGATGGAGTGAACGCCACTTGGAATGAGAAATGAAACCACAACAAATTACAAAGTTTTAGAAGTCGATTAATACCGGCGTCATCAGCAAGTGTAGGAAAGTCACGATGTTCAGCGATTGCCCGACTCGCCCTGCGAGCCATCACCCCTGCGTTCCTGAATGCGTGCTCATCCTTCTCTCCCGCATCGGGATTGCGTGTCATTGTTTTCTGTGGAGAGAAGAGGGCGGTGACACAGCTTGTCCTCCCGCTGCCGACGTGAATTCGTTTCTCATCGTCGATGGTGGAGAGAGAGATTGTGAAGCACTAATCACGGGGAAGCCGCGCACTTTTCGGATCGATGGAGCTCGTTGTCACCGATGGGCTCTCATGGATGCGACTCAGGCTGGCAGCGGGAGCTGCGGGCATCGTGATGAACTCAATTCCCATCGGGAAAGCAGAGCCTGGCGGTGGGTCTGTACCCGCAGGCCCTGCGTGCTCAGCGCAGCCGGACCGGAGGGAACTGGGTCTCACTGGGCACTGGCACCAACTAACCCGCCTCCCCAAGGCTCACATCGGCTGCCCGGAGGGACAGTGACGTCCCACAGATGGGCTTCGGCCCTACACCCCATGCCCTGCGCCCCTGCGCCCCTCATTCGCTGGGCTGGGGAACACCATCGCCCCTCAGCCACGCCTTCGCCCTGCCTCCGGCACAGGCCAGGGAGGGGCACCCGGGAGGCAGCTGTGTCCCCAGAGGCCACTCCTGCGTGGGTGTGGCTGTCAACACACTAACCGCCCAGAGATGGCCCGTGAACCCCATGGACCTGCCCCAGTGGGGGGGATTGAATCCTGTCTACCAGAAAGATAGATTCAATTCACGTACACTGTGGAACTGAATTCAGCCAACGACCTGCATGAACTTGGGGGACCAGCCTTTACAGCTGACCAGGGAGGCCGACGGGGTCAGCACACTGTGGCCCGCAGGCCAGACCTGGCCCTCTGCCCGATTTCGTGAAATTTTATTGGCACGAGGCCTCAGTGGCTCATCCACGAGTGGCCTCGGTGGCTGTCACGCTGCAGCGCCAGGCTGAGCTGTGTGACACCGGGCAGCCCACAAAGCCCCGGTCACTGTCCAGCCCTTTACGGACATGCCTCCTGGCCCTCGATTGAGATGTAGTCCCCGCTTCTAGGGTCACTGCCCCTTTAGCCCTTACAGGGAGGAGACCGTCCTGGACCAGAGGCAGCCGAGGCCCGGTCAGGGGCTGCCACCCGCTCCGCCCTGAGCTGGTCCCAGGCGGCCCGAGACGCCTCAGTGCCCTGAGCCCCTCTTGCGTCTAAAACCACGTCAGGGGTCCAGCGATGAACTTGTCTCCCACTGACGACTGCTGTGAGCTGGCCCTCACTGGGAAGGGTCAATGCTCCAGAATATTCTCAGCTCAACTTCTTAATTCTGGCCAATATCCTTGAAATGTGTTTTTAACAGCTTCAAATGAAACTCAAATCTCATTAGGTGATGCCAAAGCAAATGCAAATATAAATCTCCTTTTGCCTTTGACGTTTTCAAATATTAAAGTTATCAAGGGAGAGGCAAGTAAAGGAATAAAAATGCAAACGAGATGGGAGAGACTCGTCTGCACAGGCAGTGGGCGGCCAGGTCCCCTCTTAGCATCCGTCACCGTCCGGCCGTCTGGGCCTCGGGCCGCCCGGCAGCCTGTTTCCCAGCACTGCCTCGAGTTTCTAGAAGCGAGGGGAGCTCGGCCTCGGAAGGGGTTCATATCTCGGCTGTGGGCGCGTTAAAAAGAAAGCAAAATACCAAAATATAACCCCAGAAACAGCCACTCTAAAGAGTTCGTCTTTATCCTGTGTTCAGGGGAAAAGCAGTCATCAGCCCATGAGCTTCAATGACCCAAATTACCGATAATTTCAGCATAAATTAGGCCGTTATGTGCTGCCGCCAGGGTCCTCTTCTTGGCTGATGACGGTGAGCTCTATTATCCTCTCCAGACGCCAGAGGCTCAGGGAGGGCGGTGTGGCGTCCTTGGTGGGGAGGACGTGAGGGGCCGGCTGTGACCCGGGGGAAGGGCGTCGGGCTCTGCGGGACACATACCTGCGGCAGGTCCCCCGGCGTGGCTCCAGGAGGGACCAAGTTCACCTGGAGAGAGGCTGCTAGTCTACCCAGACAAGACTTACTGATCCCATGGGGGTTGGGGACACTGCCCTCTGGGGCTCCCTGGGGTGGGGGTGAGCAACACACAGGTGAGGCATCCCCCACAGCAGGAGGGTCTTCTGGAGATGGAGGCACAGTGCAGGGCCTGGGAGGGGCAGGGCTTGTAGCTGGGAGTGTGTATCCCCCCATCCCTCCACCTGCCCCCCCCACAGTGTGATGGTTTTTGGAGGCAGGAAATTTGGGAGGTGATTAGGGCAAGGCGGCCGCCTGCAAGCCTGGGGATGAGGCCTCAGATTGAAACCACTCTGTGGGCACCTTGAATGTGGACTTCCGGCCTCCAGGGCTGAGAGGCCTCCGACCGACCGAGACACTGGGAAACAGAGGACCCGGGCGTCGGGCCACATGCCCAGCGCTGGATGGGGGTGGACGAGGGAAAGCAGCAGGAACAGAGGCAGGGCGGGTGCGGGCGGCGACGCGGGAGGGAGGCTGGCATGGCGGGGGCTGTGGAAGACCCCAAGGCCCAGCCGGGGGGCTCTGCTTCTGTGCTGTTCTGTGGGCCGTAGGAGCCGGGGAGTCCAGTTTTAGGAAAACGGTGCAGACCGTGGTCTCGGTGTGGTGTCCAGCGCAGGGGAGACTGTCCTTGTCGCCTGCCTCTCATCGGCCCCGGCAGGATCAGGCACACGCCGCAGACTCGACGGCCTCTGGGGCGGGTTCTCTGTCTGGGGCCCAGGCTGCCCCACCCCTAGATGCCGGTAGCACCGCCCCCATCCCCCGCCAAGTCATGACAACCACAAGCGCCTCCAGACTCTGCCACGTGACCCGGGGACAGGACCCCTGATTGAGAACCTCCTTTAGAGGGTGAAGTGGCCGGGCCGGGCCTGGTGGGGGGAGGGTGACACAGGTGTAGTGCTGGGCGGGCTCACCTCTTAAATTGTCAGGGATAAAAACGGCCCGGGACTCACCTGCCCTCGGATTTGCCTCCCAGCCTGGGACTTGGGGTCATTTGAGGAGCCAGGAGCGTGGCCATCTTAGCCGTGAGTGTGACCTGGTCCTGTCGCTATGCCTTGGGCTGTCCTGCATGGCGACGAGGCACCTGCCAAGGGCGGGGCATGCCAAGGCGGTGGCCGGCATCCACGGGGCCCCCTTGGGTCCTGCCTGATGCAGTCTGACGCCAATGAGCTCGTCTTGTCCCGGACACCCCCGGGAGGTGCTAGGGATGCGCTGAGTGAGCGGCGTGAGCCACACCTGGGACCGCCAAGGGCAGGGGGTCCATCCCGGCTCAGGAGCAGAGCCCCGAGGACCCGACGGCCTGAGATCCTGCTGGCTTGCCCATGCCCCTCCCCGCAGGGGGACCAGACTGAGCTCAGGGACCCCTGTTTCTGCAGCGGCCCCAGCCTGTGGGCAGCTGGGAGGGCCGGCCGGCCGCCTGGCTGCTCCATGATTCCTGATCTGTTACCCGCCCCCCACTCCAGGTGGTCCAGCTTGGAAAGCTGGGGGTCGGGGAGAGCAGCTGGGGAGCAGCTGGGATCTGGGCTGGCGATGGGAGGTTTTCATCAGCCTCTCCCCTCGCCAGCTGGGGTGACCCTCAGCAAGCCCGGCCACAGGGGGAGGGGAAACGCCCCAGAGGAGGCCGGCCTGGAGTTGGGGGCGAGGGGGCGCCCGCTCCTGCCCAGAAACCCAGCCCTCCCAGGTGCACAGTGTTTTCAGCCGGGTTCCTGCTTGCTCGAAATCCCCTGGCGGCCTGCGGGCTTTGATGTGTGGAAGGCAGCTTGCTCCTGGAAGGGATGTGCTTAGCCAGTGTGAACAGAAGGCAGACAGAAGTAGCTTCCACTTCGGAACGTTTGTAGGGGATTTGTTTGTTTTTTTCAAAGTTCATTTGCTATATAGTATTCAATTAGGAATCTTGCCAGACACAGTGTCATTTCTTTTAAGCGGGAAACATAACCTAGTCAAACTTGATTTGGCAAACTAGAGTCTGAACATTTTCCAGAGCAGTTGAAAGGCCTTTGTGGCCCAGATCGGGAGAGAGGGAGGCCCCTCCCAGGCAGCACGCCACCAGCTGGGAAAAGGGAAAGACCCCAGTCCCTGCACAGACCAGCTTGGCTGACTCCCAGCCTGGCCTCTCCTTCGGCAGGTCCCTGCCCAGAAGCCCCAAGCCCAGGGGGCAGAGACTCTAGGCAGGGAGACTTCATTTTCTTGACATGAGGCCCGGCAGGGCCCGAAGACAGAAAGGGTCTGTCACACCTAGAAGAAGCAGAGGGGATTCCAGTAGGGCGAGGTGGCCATGACCTAGGGGTCCAGGTCACACCCAGAGACACAGCCCCAGACTTGTGTGGGCACACACACACACACACACACACACACACACACACACACACACACCACACTCCAGGGGATGGGAGGGGTGGCTGGGATTTATCCCTCCAGTGGGTGGGGGGCAGGAGGTTATCTCTGGGGCGGGCTGGGGGTCATCTCTTTCTCAGTCCCAATCCCAAATTCTGAGGGAGGAGTTCTGACTGACCCACCCGTGTCAGCAGCCCCAGGTGCTCAGCCTGGTTCCACCCCTCCTGGCTTGTTGGAGGTGGGGAGCCTCATGGCACAAAAAGACTGCCAGGCACCAGCCCAAGCAGATGAGAAGGGGAGGCTACGGAAGTCGCATGGCTCTCATGGCTCCTAAGATCCAGGGCTTGAGGCCAGGTCTGAGTCACTTCAAGCCCTTGGCTTTTACCATCTGCCCTAGGCGGGGTTCCCTCCAGCGCAGCCTGAGACGGGGAATCTTGTGCGGGTGGGTTGTTGAGGGCGTGACCTTGGGGGGGGAACCTGTAGGGCAGAGAGGGAAGCAGGACAGACAAGCCTCAGCCTGGGCCCGCGGGAGCTCTGGGGCGCTCGCAGCCTTCCAGGGTTATTCCATCCTGGGGAAGGAAGTCTTTTTAGCCATTCATTAGGGGCTGAGCAGAGGGGAGGTGAAGCTCCCTGACTTCTCTGGGCTGGGCGCCCCATGGGACAGCTGAGGACAGCGCAGTAGGGAGGACGCGGCAGCGGGCCGTGGGCACCCGGACGGCAGGGACGGGTGCGCAGGGGTGGTGGGGGTCTGGGTTCGGTGCCAGGGGCTTGGTGGTCAGGGTGCAGCCAGAGAGGGGAAGCGAAGACCAGGGCATGGGGCCTGGGCCCCCTGTCCCACCCCAACTCGACACAGTCCCCAGATCCCTAAAGAGGTGCCTACCCTGGGGAACTGGCATCTGACCGCCCCCAGAAAACAGAGGCGCCCCCACCCTCGCCTCCCCACACTGTGGAATTGCAGCAGGACAAGCCCACATCCAGATCGATTACTGGATGGGGAAGCAATGCAAGGACGTTCGCCTGCGTTTTCAAATCTAAACTACAACATTCATTTAAGAATCTTTCCATCACAATGATCTAGAAATGAGACTTAAAGAAGTTGGGATAATGCCATCGAAAGGGTCATGTGGCCCTCATGAGCCTCTTGACAGGCACGAGTTTATATAATAATCAGACCATTATAGCATGATTCATGTGGTGTCACCACTCAACAGCCTGTCGTTTTGTCACCTTTCACCGACGTTTCCAACTTTACTGGGAACACAACAGACTTTGGAAGCTAGGTTTTGAAATTTGTAAAAACATTTTTCCAGATTACTTTTGCAACGGACTTTGTAATGAATTACATTACATTGCTTGGAGGATATTATAGCCGACCCATGAACAACTTGGGCATCAGGGGCACCAACATGCCCACACAATCGAAAATCTGAGTGTAATTTTGAGTCACCCCAAACTTAACGACTAATAGCCTATTGGTGATGGGAAACCCTACTCAGATGCACAGTGCCTCAACATATTTTGCATTATATGTATTTTATATGTACTATATATGTCTTCTTACAGTTAAGTAAGCTAGAGAAAAAAATGTTATTAAGAATATCATAAGGAAGAGGAAAATATGTTTACAGTACATATATGTGTTTATTGAAAAAACTCTGCATATATGTGGACCCGCGCAGGTCAAATCCGTATTGTTCAAGGGTCAGCTGTATTCCCTCTAGCCATTTTTTTCACTTTTATTTTATTATGGTAAAACATACATAACAAAAAATTTACCATTTCATACATTTTTAAGCCTACAAATCGTTGGCATTAAATATATTCACCATGTCAACAAGGACCTACTGTATAGCACAGGGAACTATACTCGATACTCTGTAATAACCTATAAGGCAAAAGAATCTAAAAAAAATAGATATATAGATATACATAAATAACTGAATCACTGTGCTGTACACCTGAAACTAACACAATATTGTAAATCAACTAGACTCCAAAAAAGCTAAAAAAAAAAAGTACAAGCAACATGGATTACAAATTTGTTTAAATATAAAAAGAAAAGTAGCATAAAGTTACCAATGAATTTTAAAATTCATCCAAAAATTAATAGCTGACCATGAAGAAAAAGAAACACATACCAAGTTGACAAGTGTTTACAAGAAAATAGACCAAAAGAAAGAAAATAGACAACACAAATCAAATCACAGAATACAGACATATCTCCTTTGTCTTCAGATACTGTTGGCATGTGTGCTTTTCCTGCTTTCCACTAAAATAAAGTCTTAATGATACAGTACTGCTTTCTCAACAACAACAAAAAATAGACCTCAGTGCAATAAATAAATAAAACATAAATAAATTCACAATGTTGTGTAACCATCACCACCATCCATTTCCAGAAACTTTTCATTCTTCCAAAAAGAAACTCTGACTCCATCAAACGCTAACTCCCCATTCCCATCCCCCACTGAGCCCCTGGGAACCTCTATTCTACTTTCTGTGTCTATGAATTTGCCTGTTCTCGGGATCTCCTATACCTGGAATCATACATGCTATTTCACTGGGCATAATGTCCTCAAGGTTCATCCTTGTTGTAGCGTGTGTCAGAATTTCCTTCCTTTTTAAGGCTCCATGGTATGGAGACCACATCTTGTTGATATGTTATCCATCCGTGGGCATTGGGGCTGCTGTGACTAATGCTGCTGGGGACACAGGTGTGCACGTCCAGTCAACCTGACAATGCAAAGTGCTGGACTGAAGTCCGAGGTCCCACCCCCTGCAAGGGCTCAGCTCCGCAGGCTGGGCCCCCAGGTGGGAGCCCCAGGAAGAGTTATGAGATGAAGAACCACATGTATTTAGGAATTTGGCCGCAGATTTCAAGAATATTAAAAAGTCCATACTCTTGAATCAATGATTTCATTCTTAGGAATTTATACAGAGAGAGTCAGGACACAAAGAGAGAGGCGGCTGAGGGTTTCTCACAAGTGGGATACTAGGGACATTAGTTAATAGACAAAATTAAAAAACCTTTTCTCTGTCCTACCAAATTGGGGTGTAAGTTAAATTTGCTCCCCGTGGCATCTGTGATCAGATATATGTATGTGATTTAGATCATATATAGACTTTTCATAATTCACCTCTGTAAACCGTCTAAGAAAGGCATCAGCTAAGAACGACAGCCTGAGGGAAACCCATATCGCAGAGATGTGAGGGCCCAAGCAGCCTCACCTGTGTCCCTCCCCCACCCACCCTGGATCTGCCCCCCAGCTGGGACCACAGCTCAGTCCAGTTCCCCAGGCACGTCAGGTGAGTCAAGGCGACCTCCTGAGAGGTGGAGCTTCGGGGAGTCCACCTCCCTCCAGCACCCCTCTGTCCACCTGGAGCCCCAGGCCTGGCGTGGACCTGGACCTAGCGGCCCCTCCAGGAAGGGCATCCGTGACCAGGCTGGGTGAGAGGCCTGCCCCTCCCTCCCCACCTGGATGTACTCTGTCAACTGAAAAGTGTCTCCAAAAAACTGCAAGTTGGCAACACGGTTTTGCAACGGGATGAGACTTTTCCCGCATTTTAAGATCAACAGGCCGGCTTCCTTTCCTCTGGGACTAGGGAAGAAGGCCCTACCCCGGGAAAGCTCCCCCCACCCCACCAGCAAGCTCCACTGAGCACCTCCCAGGGCACAGTCCTCCACCCTGGCTCCAGCCCAGAATCTGCCCCCGCGGCCCCCCCGGGATCGGACTCAGCAGGACCATCGAGGACTTGGATTCCGAAAGAAAACGTCAGATGAAAGTCCCCCTAATGGCCCCTCTCATGTCCCATGGGAGGTTGGGAAAAGGGAAATCAAACCAAAAAGTGACCAAAGGAGACAAATCATCGCACTTCAGACACGTTGCAAAGAAGGCGGCCTCTAATCGGGCTGCAGCAAGTGGCGTTCTGGACCAGCAAAGCGGCCGGTGCTCCGGACCTAGAACGGCAGCGGCCTTCACCTGCTCGCGGCTCAGCTGTCAGCCTTGGGAACGGCTGCCAAAGAGAGCCCTGGTTTCCTAATGTGCCCCTCCTGCCCCCTGCCTGCCCCCCGGCTCCAGTCCCCCCGCCCCAGTCCCCACCCCCCCTGGCCTCCTTGGAGGTGACAAGTCTCACCGTGTGCTGGTTGTCATTCATTCTGCTTTTAAGAATTTTCCTTTCTGGACATTTTATTCTTGGTGAAAATACACCTTTTTTTTTTTTTTTTACTATATACTGTTTCTTAGGAAAGGGAACATTTTAAGATAATTTCCAAACATCTTCTTGGTTAAGAGGCGATAATACAAACAGTCATTTTCACAGCTAAACTATTTCAACAGAAGAAACTAAATGGGATTTTCTTTTCTCCCTCGTCACTAGGTGATCAGGAGGTTACTTTGGGACCATCTGAGTTATAAAATCTAACCAGGACATTCTTTTTTTTTTATTTTTGCGGCACGCGGGCCTCTCACTGCCGTGGCCTCTCCCGTTGTGGAGCACAGGCTCTGGATGCGCAGGCTCAGCGGCCATGGCTCACGGGCCCAGCCGCTCCGCGGCATGTGGGATCTTCCCGGACCGGGGCACGAACCCGTGTCCCCTGCATCGGCAGGTGGACTCTCAACCACTGCGCCACCAGGGAAGCCCCTAACCAGGACATTCTTACACGATGTCCTTTCATTGATCAAACTGAAACGGCAAAATGAGTAAAAGCATCTCCGATGACGTTAGTCTGCTTATGTTGGGATGATAATGAACCTGAGAGCTTCCTCCTGTGCTGTGTGAGGGGTCTCTTCCCGGTTCCCCAGGGTCCCCGAGGAGCTGCAGCTCAGCCTGCCCCAGCCGAACCTGGGCCACCGCCCGGAAGAGAGTCGGCCCCTGCGTGGTCCCTTGGTTCCGATGTGCAGGGGTCCTGGGCCCAGGGGCATGGGGAGGGGCTCACAGGGGCGGTGGCGTGATGGATGCCCTGGAAGCACTGTGACTCAATCCAATGGTATCAGTTCTGAGACCAGCTCTGTGTTGGCTAGACTTGCTGAGCCTGGAGCTCAGGGCATCCCTCCTGCTTCCACAGGGGGATTCACCTGCTAGCGAAGCCCCCAGAGAAGCAAGCAGAGCTGGGGGAGACAGGGAGAGAGTCTGGGTCCTGATGTCATTATTGAAGCCCCTGGATCCATCCTGACCTGAAACCCCCTCCTCCATTTCAGGACTTTTCAGTTACCTGAGTCAGTACATTTCCAATGCTGCTCAGGCTGGTTCGAGTTGAGTTTCTATCACAGCTAGGAGAGGCCTCATTCAACCATCTCCCTCAAATCTTGTCCTCGCTCAAGGGCCAACTGAGGTTGCAACCCTACCTGGTCATCCCAGGCCATGATAAGGCCTCTACTCTGACCCTCATTAGGATGGGCCTGAATGACCCACTGTCCATTGGAACCTCAAGAGTCTGTGCTCAGATGCCCTTTGCCGAGGCGGTTTCATTAAATTCTTTGTCAAGGAACTTGGTGTCCCCTCCCAGCTGGACGACAGGCACCCTGAGGATGGCCGCACTTCACAGGTGCTGGTATTTCCTGCGGGAACCAACGTGAACACATTTCCTGTCGGCTACAGCCTAGGGAGCACAGCAGGTCTCTAATTTATATGTCGGATGCAGGTCCCACCAAAGGAACCGTCCGGAGTGAGGCGGAGGCGTGAACATCCCCAAACTGGGTCCCTCAGTGGTGCTGACCCAGGTGACTGCTGGTGCTATTTTTACCCCCGAGCTGGTGTGGAGCCCAAAGTTAGACTGTGTGATAGCAATGAGGCGGTCCAAATAGAACCTGCGGGTGTTTCTGCGAAATTCACGTGGGACGTCAGGCCCCCAGGCCACGTGGCAGAGAATCCTCGTCCACCTCCGCACGTCCTCACCGATTCGGGCCAATGAGGATATGTTAGCTTTACGATGACCAAACCCAATGTACAGTTATTTAAATAGATTGATGTGTGTTTTTCTCACTGTGTTTCAGGGGGGTAATCTGACTTTCTAAGAAATGGCGAGATGACCCTGACAATAAGTTAAATGGCAAAAAGTGAAATCACAAAACATTTTTAGAAGAACATGTGGGCAGATTCCTTTTCCACCTTGGAGTGGGGAAGGTCTTTCTAGTGGCTTTAAAAATCCATAAAATTAAAGATTGATCAATTCAACCACACTGAAGTAAAGACAGATCTCCATCAGCAAAGTCAGAAAATGAACGCTAAACGCAAAAATATTTGTCTCTCTTAATACAGGCCAGAGGCTTATCTTCCCAGCCCACGAAGAATTCTTTGAGTGGGGCAACACCAACATTACAATAGGGGGCATGGGACTTCCCTGGTGGTCCAGTGGGTAAGACTCCACACTCCCAGTGCAAGGGGCCCGGGTTCAGCCCCTGGTCGGGGAACTAGATCCCGCACGCCGCAACTAAGATCCCACACGTGGCAACGAAGACCGTGCGTGCCACAGCTAAGACCCAGTGCACCCAAATTAAGGAAATAAATAAAGTAAAATATTGAAAAACAAGATTGTAACCTTAAAATAAATAAAATAGGGGAAGTAGGTACAGGGCAGGAGCAATGCTGAGGAAGGAATGCAAACGGCCCTCAGTGTAGAAAAAGGCACCTTTCACACTCCTACGAAAGACACACGCATCAAAACTACACTGAGTGGTCGTTTCTCAGCTGTCAGATTGGCCAGGACCCACCGGTCTGCCCACACTCTTGTAGGGAATCCAGTGCCCCCATACAGGACTGGAGCGTGATGGAATAAAACTTATATTCTAAGGCAGGACAAGAAAAATTAAACGTAAAATTCTGTGTATGTGTGTGTTTGGGCCTCCCCTCCCTCCCTAATGTGCATCTGTGCTGCACATTAACCAGGGCTCCTCGAAGATGGGGTTCCTGCTCCACCGTAAAGATCAAGTGTTCTAGGGGCTTCCCTGGTGGCGCAGTGGTTGAGAGTCCGCCTGCCGATGCAGGGGACGCGGGTTCGTGCCCCGGTCCGGGAAGATCCCACGTGCCGCGGAGCGGCTGGGCCCGTGAGCCATGGCCGCTGAGCCTGCGCGTCTGGAGCCTGCGCTCCGCAACGGGAGAGGCCACAGCGGTGAGAGGCCCGCGTACCGCAAAAAAAAAAAAAAAAAAAAAAGATCAAGTGTTTCTTTCTTCTGATGCTGGCAGTGTAACTTCTTAAAAGAACAGTGTTCTTTCCCATCCTGTGGTGGGTCATGGTGACTCGCTGTTCTCTTTGTATCTGGTTACCTGGACTCTGCGTCCTTGGTGAATTTCATGTAAAGTATCAATGTGTCATTTTGATGTACAATCCTTTGTCTCGAAGAGATAGGTGAATCTGCTTCCCGGGTTATAATCCTCAGTTTGGCTCAAATAAAATTCCCTTTTTTATTTCTTAACTTGATAGTTCATTGGATTTTCGTCAACAAGAGTGAGCAAAACTGTACAGCCCCGGGAGGGCAGTTTGGCAAAATCTATCCAAACACCAGCGCCTGCACCTTCGACCCGCCCCTGCACTTGGGATGCTGCCACAAACACGGACCAGGGTGTGCACAGCATCACTTGCCATGGGTCCCCAGTGCGGACAGACGGGATCCACCGCAGCCCAGGAGACAGAGGGACGGGCGGCTCTCCCTTGCGCTGATTCCAGGGCCTCTTCAGGGCAGTGCAGACGGTGTTTCCTTTCTTTTTTGTTCCTGCATACATACTACTCTTTCCTCGCAGGTGCATTAAGAAAACACCAGAAGGTCACCCCCATTCCTAATAAGCTGTACCCATGTCATCTGGGCGGAAACAAGGTTGATGGGTGGGGATGGAAGAGAGACATCTCAGTGGGTGCCTTTCATATTCATTTTGATTTTTCAATGTATTATCTATCCAAACAATTGTTGGGCTTTTTTTTTTTTTTTAATGCACACGTTTTATTTATTTATTTGTTTGTTTTTAAATTTTTGGCCGCGTTGGGTCTTCGTTGCTGTGCACGGGCTTTCTCTAGTTGCGGCGAGCAGGGGCTATTCATTGCGGTGCGTGGGCTTCTCACTGCAGTGGCTTCTCTTGTTGCGGAGCACGGGCTCTAGGCGCCTGGGCTTCAGTAGTTGTGGCTCGCGGGCTCTAGAGCGCAGGCTCAGTAGTTGTGGCGCACGGGCTTAGTTGCTCCAAGACAGGTGGGATCTTCCCGGACTAGGGCTCGAACACGTGTCCCCTGCATTGGCAGGCGGATTCTTAACCACTGCGCCACCAGGGAAGTCCAAGTTGTGGTTTTTTAAATAAGAAAGATTTGGCCCATTAATACCTGAAAATTTCCTATTGTTTTTTAAACTTAAAAAATATTCTTTTTGAAATATAGTTGATTTACAATGTTGTGTTAATTTTAAGTGTACAGCAAAGTGATTCAGTTTTTTATATATATCTATTCTTTTTTAGATTCTTTTCTATTACAGGTTATTACAAGATATTGAGTATAGTTCCTTGTGCTATATAGTAGGTCCTTGTTGTTTATTTATTTTATATATAGTAGTGTATATCTGTTAACTCCAAACTCCTAATTTATCCCTCCCCACCGTTCCCCTTTGGTAACCATAAGTTTGCTTTCTATTTCTGTGAGTCTATTTCTGTTTTGTAAATGAGTTCACTTGTACCACTTTTTTAGATTCCACATATAAGTGATATATGATGTTTGTCTTTCCCTGTCTGGCTTACTTCACTTACTAGGACAACCTCTAGGTCCATCCGTGTTGCTGCAAATGGCATTATTTCATGCTGTTTTATGGCTGAGTAATATTCCATTGTATGTATGTACCACATCTTCTTTATCCATTCATCTATCCATGGACACTTAGGTTGCTTCCATGCCTTGGCTACTGTGAATAGTGCTGCTATGAACACTTGGGTGCGTGTATCTTTTCAAATTATAGTTTCTCCTGATATATGCCCAGGAATGGGATTGCAGGATCTTATGGTAGCTCTATTTTTAGTTTGTTAAGGAACCTCCACACTGCTCTCCATAGTGGCTGCGTCAATTTACATTCCCACCAGCAGTGTAGGGAGGGTTCCCTTTTCTCTACACCCTCTCCAGCGTTTGTTGTATGTAGACTTTTTGATAATGGCCACTCTGACCTGTGTGAGGTGATTTTAGTTTTGATTTGCCTTTTCTTTAGTACTTAGCGAGGCTGAGCGTATTTCCATGGACCTGTTGGCCATCAAGATTTCCTATTCTGTTTCTGTTTTCATTACTGAGAATTAAAATAAAACCAGAGTGGGAAAAAAACCCTCAAACACCAAAAAATAATTTTATTTTCTAAATGCACACAGAATAATAAGTGGCTGGAGGAGAAGGGCAAGAAGATATCTTTAATCAACGTGAAAACAGACTGTCAGTTCTTGTGACCCAGTACTACTATCTTATGACCTGAACCCAGCAAGAAAATGCACTGTGTGTATAAAATTTTTTTTTTCCAGAACAAAGAAAAATGTATCCCTGGAAACAATTTGCTCGTGTGTGTGGACCAAACGTTTGGAGAATAAAAGAGGTGGGGCAGCTGGACGGATGGACAGATGGGTGAGCGTCAGACACCGGAGAGCCTCAAATGCCACAAAAAACATTCGAACCTGATTCCCCAGGCGACGATGAAGCTGCCAAGTTTTCCTGAAAGGAAAGACTTACGGTCAGATCTGTGTTTAGGGAAGCTCACCATGGCTGCCGCGGACAAGGAGGGGCAGGCAAGCCTGGATGTGGGCCACTGAAAATAGCCACAGAGTCTTCCACGCTTTGCCCACTGAGAAGCGGGGCCTATTGCCCCGCCCCCTTGCGTCTGGGCTGAACCTTTGACCAAGAGTAGAACGTGGCAGGAGTGCCACTGTGCCGGGTCCAGGCCTCTCCTCTCTCAGGGAACTCAGCCAACGTGCTGCGAGGAAACCCAAGTGGCCACGTGGAGGGGACCGTGGGCCCCGGCCACACCCTCCAGCTGAGCTCCAAGCCACCAGCCGGCGCCGCCCTGCCAGCCCACCCGGGGGAGCCCGCGTGCAGGCAAAGCCCAGCCCGTACTGCAAAACTGCAGGCGATACATGTTGTTCCTTTAAACCACTCAGCTTGGGGGCAATTTGTTACGCGGCAATAAATACCCACAACACGGGACAGGGGCACGCTGCGAAGGGGGACTGGGCTGCACTCCACCCGTAAGCACCTGATGGGTCGAGCTGGGGCCAGCACAGTGGCCAGGAGAAGGCTGGGACAGGTCTGACAGCTGTCCCCAAGCGCCGCGTCCTGCTAAAGTCACAGCAGCCCCTCCCCACCCTCGCCTCCTCGGCAAACAGCCTGCAGTTTCCCCGGTGCTGCGGCTGGGCTGGAGGGCCAGCTGTCGGGCAGGGGGCTGCTGTCTGGGCAGCTTGCAGGACAGCTGTGCTCCCCGGAAAATGATGGCCCTGGCGATGGTAATTGGCAATGTCCTTCCTCTGGGAAGTCAGCCTGACTCTTCAAATATAATAAACAGGGTTTGAGAATTTAATTTTTTTCCCCAGGGTCACGATTTGTTCTGCTGTCAACGCATTACAGAGGGAAGAAAGCTCTTACCACGAAGGATCTGTCAATCCGATTTCCTCTTAATTGGTGCTCACGTCCACTTTCCTACCAGATCTATATCTTCTTTTAAAAAAATATGGAGCCCACACAGGTCTTTTCATTTTTCCTTGGAGCAGAGCTTGACCCCAAATACATATCTGTGGACATGAGGGGAGCGTCATCCTTGCTCAGCTCCCCTCTGTGACCGAGACTCGAGGTTCTGGAGGACAGGGCTTCCCACACACCCTACCTCACCCTGACCACTAGAGCTGCCCAATAAGCTAGGATGCCTGGTTAAATCAGAATTTCGGATGGCAGCAAATAACGTTTTAGTATAACACGTCCCAAATATTGCACGGGATATACGTACGATCAAAATTTATGTGTCGTTCATCTGAAATTCAAATTTAACTGTTCGTCCTGTGTTTTTATTTAATAGCACCTGAGTGAGCTAGGGGGCCATTTGGGGTGAAAAGGAGTCAACTACAAAAGCAAGAGGGACCCAGAGAAAGGTGGGCGTGGTATGGCAGGGATGACCCAGAGGGGAGGCGAGACAGGAGATGCAAAGAAGACCCTCCAGGGAGCGTGACCTTGGACAGCTTCCAGGCCAGCTAAACCGCATTGTTCAAGAGTGAGAGGAAGCAGCTAGGAAAGAAATGGTGGGAACTGGGTGACCAACTGTCCCAGTTTGCTCGGGACTTCTTGGAAACGCCACAGTCCCAGGCAAGCTGAGATGGGAAGTGGGAGGGAAGTTCTAGACCAAGGAAACAGCAAGTGCAAAAATATGGAGGTGAGTTTGCCTCCGAGAAACAGCTTCACTCCATCCATTCTCCCCACCCTGCGCACCCCACCCTCCAGGGCCGGGTGCAAAATGTAAGGGGGGCTGAAACGCAACAACAGAGACAAATCCTTCAATGTAATATTTAATTTAAAAATCAAAATAAATGTAAAATATCCATGATGAACAAAATATGAAAAATTTAAATAAAATTCCTTAAAAATTCAATATAGAATGACTCTCTGACCCACCAACTCAACCCCTAGGTATGTACCCCAAAGAATTGAAAACGGGTATTTGAACAAAAGGTTGTACACGAATGTTCAGGGCAACGTTATTCACAAGAGCCAAGAGGCAGAAACAGCCCAAGTGTCCATCAACTGATGAATGGATAAAAATGTGGTCCAGCCTCACAATGGAGGATTATTCAGTCCCAGAAAGGAATGAAGCACTGACGCAGGCTACGACACGGATGAACCTTATGCTCAGTGAAAGAAGCCAAGCACAGCAGGCCACGTAGTGTGTGATTCCATTTATGTCCAGAACAGGCAAAAGAAGAAGATTCTCCTTCACAGCCTCAGAAGGAACCAACCCTGACAACACCTTGATCTCAGACTTCCAGCCTCCAGAGCCGTGAGATGTTACATTGCTCTTGTTTAAGCCACCTGGTTTGTGGTCCTTTGTTTCGGCAGTCTCAGCAAACTCCTACAGGCCCCTTGTCAGACTGGCAAAATCTGAATGCTTGGTAGCACCCAGCCAGGGTTTGGGGCAGAGGGCACTTGGACTCTGAAAGGGGACTGTAAGTGGGCACAGCCTTCCCAGAAGGTCACTTGGTGCTTCTAACAAAAGTTGAGATGCGCGCGCCCTGCATCCCTGCCCCCACGGCTAAGACTCCACCCACTGATCCTGGAGGATTCTGCACCAGGACTCCTCTCACACCCCAGGACACTGGGAACCTTGCGATGTCTGTGACCAGGGACGGTCAGCCGGGATCTGTGCACCTCGCGGTGGAAAGAATGCTGCGGTCCTCAACTGGAAAACCGTCTGAGATGTAAAATGGAAGAAGCAGGTTGCAAAAAAACAAGCATAGCAAAACTCCACTTGGCTTTCTTTGTTTAAGTGTACATATAACCACAGTGAAAACACAGACACGCCTGGAAGACCACACATGTCCGTTTACAGAGTTTCCTTCTAGACGTGTGGGTGGTAGAACTGGTGTTTCTTATTTTTAAAACTTTTTAAAAAGCGATATGATGGTGGGTGATTTTGACTCTGTGCCTTTCGTTCTTCCGTCTTTTGTCGCTACAACGTCTTTGACAATGAGCACGTAAAGTAAGTCAACGTGGAGACAAAAGTGGAAGGCAGGGCCCACGCTCCAAAGAGGGCGCGTCATAGGCCTTGTCCTCCCAGCAGCCCCCGGGGAGCCGCGGCACAGCCTGGCCTTGACCCCAGATCTGTCTAGGTAACTGGCCAACACCATTCAGAGTCCTCGGCTGGCTGACCCATGTCCCCTCCCCCTCACTTACTTTTTCCAGAGACTCTGTGAAGTGGGGGCTATTTACTGGCAGGAAATGGAGACACAGGGAGGGTTGGTGACAGATTCAAGGCCACGCGGCTTGCGAACGCTGAGGCGGGATTTTAACCCGGTGCTGGGCTCCTGTCCCGGCCTCTGTGTCTGTTTCCTTGGATGGCTCTGAACTTGGAGCAAAGGCGGGACCACGGCCCAGCCCTGACCCAACTGGGCTCTAGGATGATGGGGGATGGGCCGTGTCTCCAGCCCCCTACACCCAAACCACTGTGGCCAGTGGCCCTCCCGGCAGGGGACTGTCCATCAGTACCGATGAGTGGACGAAGCTGGGGAAGGACTGAGCTTCCCGGTGATGTCAGTCACGGCGGTTCACAGAGCCCGGTGCCTTTAAGTGACTGACTCAACTCCCGTCCACCCATGAGCGAGCCACAGGCCGGACACTGTCACCTTCTGACAGGCTCTGGGATTTTACAGAGACACAAAGCAACTCGGAGGAAGCTCGGGCAGAATATGGAGAGAGACCCTCGTGACTCCATTTCCACAAAGTTTAAAACAAGCTAAGTCACAGCTGCTAGAAGCCCGCAGCGGCTACCATGGGCGGGAGGCGACCGGGAGGGGCGGGGCCTGGGGACCGGGGACCCGGGGCTGGTGACACTGCGGTCGGTCCGAGCGGTGCGGGCATTCAGCCAGCACAGCACACTGGAGCACGTTTTTGTCTGTCGATTATTCTTCAGCTGAAGGTTTTAAAATGCTCATGGTTTCTGAAGTCCCTTAAAGTATTCGGGGTCCCTGAAAAGCGGGTGGGGCACAGGGCGGCTGCGTCCCCTCCCCCGCCAACAGCTCAGGCCCCCGAATGGAAATACCCACCCCCCGCTGGGTCCCCACATCCCATTAGCCAGACGGGCTCCCACATGGCCCTGGGGGTGCTGCCCATGGGACTCAGGGCCAGGAAACAGGTGCTGCTGCCTGGGCCTGCAGCTGAGTCACCAGCCCCAGAGGGTCAGCGCTCACCGTCCTCCGGGCTGAGGCGCCCGGAAAGGACCCAACAGGTGAGTCACCCCAGGGCACAGGTGGTTTCCAGACACCCAGCCTCTGACCTGCAACAACACTCCCTGGGGAAGCTCCCCAGGATGGGATGCCATGGGGAGAAGGGAGGGGGGAGGGGGAGGGGAGGGACAGGCAGGAGTAGAAGGGGGCGGGGCTGGGGTGGGAGGACCTAGGTAGGAGGCAGCAGGGGGAGGGGGCGGGGCTGGGGTGGGAGCCTCCCCGGTTGGGTGGGGGGAGCAGGAAGGGAGAGGAGGTGGGCTGGGGAGAGGAGACTTCCTGGCCCAGAGCCCAGGGCAGTGAGGAGCTGGGGGAAAGAAGATGCTGAGGGTGGGCTTAGGGAAGAGGAAGGTTCCCCACAGGCAGGGCAGGAGGCACAGGTGGCGGGCAAGGATGGCTCAAACCAAAGAGTCCCGGACTTGCCAGATGAGCAAAGCTGAACCACCCGGAAAACACCATGCCCCCTCTCCACTCACCCAAGAGTTGAGCTTGCCCAGGAGCAGTGCTGGGGGCGGGAGGTGCTGCTGGTGTGGGGTTGTGGGCCTGACGAGAGGCCCTGACAGCCCCCAAGACACTGGCGGAGACGGTGGCGGAGGGTGGTGGCTGGTCAAGACCTGCCTGAGCGCCTTTAGAACTGCAGTCTCTCTCTTTTCCTCCAGTGACCCCAGGCTTATTCCAGCCCCAGCTCCCAGCTTTCGGAGATGTGCCAGCAACTCTGCAGGGCGGACCTCGATGCCTGGGCATGGGCACCGTGGGCAGGGGGTGTTCCCGGAAGCCATTCCCACCCTGCGAGGGCTGGCCGCACCTCAACCGTAAATGTACGTGAGATAGGTCCACCCCACTGTAAACACACCCACCACGAACCAGGTAAATCTTCCCTCCCACCCGAGGTCCAGCTAAACGCATCCCCATTCCAACCTCCCCTGAGAACCGGAAATGCCTGGGGCCTCCCCAGCACCACTTTCCACGAGGGTAATCCCGGCTGGGGAGGGATGTAGAAAGACGCAGGTCTGGACTGACTGTGCTTATGGCTTATTTCAAATCTTACAAAAGTGTGCAACCTTGCAAACAGTCGCCTTGGGGCCCTGCCTGAGGTCCAGCCTGCTGATTGCAAGGGCCAGCAGCCAATCTTCCTTCCTCTGGCTCAGAACCCTGATTTCAGCGGGGCACCAGCACCGCACATACTTACAGACCTCATCTTGCAGCTTCCAGTGCGGCTGGACGTGACTCTGGCCAGCAAGATGTTCAAAGAAGTGGGAGGAGGGGTCCCCCGAGGGTTGGGAAAGGGAGGCGGGGATCCTCTCGGCCAAAGTCCCCAAACTGCTTATCTCTCTTCTCAATCATCTCTCCCTTCTCCTCAGCTCACACCCTTACTAAAAACACCGATTGTTCCTATGGACAAAGTAAACAAATCTTCACACGTATCATGAATTCTTTAACGAAGACATATTGATGAGCTGAATGCATACACTCAAAAGACCATTCATAGAATTAGATCAACCTTCACTTTGGCCAGATCCTTAACAAGCTACTATCGTTAGGGAGCAACTGGGATTTTTTTTCATGACGACTGAGCTACTGGGGTGGGTGGCGTGGGTAGGGCTGGGGTTAGCAGCTAGAACCCATGGAAGGGCAGGATCAAGGATGCAACATTTGTGGAGTCAAATGAAAGCCAAGGTTAGATGGTCAAGACATTTCCTCATTTCTTCAATAGTAATGAGATCACCATAGGGTCAGTAGGCACAGTGTCCCTTTGTCATCCTCTCTTCTAAGCCTCCTCCTTTTATGAGCCCATCTCACCACCATTAGCTCCTAACCAGCATTGGAGGTGTGCATCCCTTTACTCATTTGTCTTCATTAATTCATTCATCAAATATTTGTCGACTGTTTTGTGTGAGACACCGTTTATTAGTGAGGAGTCATTCCAACTACATATAATAGAAACCCTCCAAACAACATTTGGCTTAAGTAAAAGAAAGGTTTATTTCTCTCTGTTGGGAAACAAGCCTGGAGGTCAGAAGCCCAGGGACCCAGGCTCCTTCAGTCTTGCTGTCATCCAAAGTCATCACCTTGTGGCCCAAAATGGCTGTTCAGCTCCAGCCCTTGCATCCACATTCCAGGCGGGAGGAAGGAGGAAGGGAAAAGGACCAAAAAGGGGGCCTACCTGTGCGATCCCTTTCACCTGGAATGCGCTGGGCCCCACCTGGCCAATCTTGCTCACCTTTCAGGTCAAGCTCCCTGAATACACATACCTCCTTCTCATGATAATGAAGTGGTTATTTGTACAACTGTTTTTGTGCATTCAGGTCTCCATTAGACTGTAATTTCCGTCTGCTGCCGCAGTCCCCGTGTGGTGCCGGGGGAAGCAACACCTCTCCGGGGACGGGTGGATGAGCCTGTGCTGGACTGTGGGCTCGGTTTTCTCTGGACTCGCTCTTCCTGCTTACCAGGCCCAGGTTGGTGTTTGGTGGTGAACAGGGCCTCTAAGGGAAGATGGGCCAGCTCACAGAGCAAGGATAAAATTATGCTTTCTGTTTGATTTCCATTACTCTAATGGTGACCCATTTTATCTGCCTCACACTGGGCTGTCTTCAAGATGACAAGGTGACAGTGTCTCACTGGGTCACTGCTGAGCGTACAGAGCCCATTACAACGCTGGCCGTGGGTCTCAGCACAGCCTGTGCCGGGAAGCAGGCACCTGCTATCCGGGGTGGCATCCTCCTTTGTCTAAATGCCGCTGCTGGCCCTGGGAAGTCACAGCATCTCTCCTCGCTTCTGCCTTGCTGGGTCTGCAGGCTTCTGGTGCCCACCTAACTCTCCCTGGCCAGGGTCATGGGCCACACCCAGGATTTGTACAGAATCCCCTCACCCAGACTGAGGGAGAAGCAGCGACAGTGGGTGTCCCCCCGGGTGGTGTCTTGGTGACAGACCATGTCAACTCAGAGGACCCACATTTGTTCCATGAAGGGAACGTCTGCAGGGACCCCTTCTGGCCCAGCAGCCCCTGAGGGACGTAAGGAGGGCCCACAGCTCTGAGGCGGGGGAGCCACTCAGCCCCCAGGAACTGAAAGCCTAAGTGCCCCCCTAGCTGAGTTGCCCCATTTTAGAAAAACAGGACGGGGTCTTGGCCCCCGAGGACCACTGGGCACCGACCGGGAGGCAGGGAAGCTGGGCGAGCTTTGGCCTCCCGTCCTCCCCCCATGGATGGCTCTGAGGCTGAATCCGCCATCCAGCCGCTGCAAAAGCGTGCGAGGGGGGTGCCCCGGGGCCCAGGACCCAGCGACCCGCCCAGCTTGGATTGAGGGTCTCTGGCTGCGGAGGGCCCGCTGGCGGCACGCGACGCGGTGCCGAGGTGGGGGGCTCGCTGCCCCGGGGCCGCTAACAGCCGGGTCGGGGGGCTCTCGCGCGGGGTGCGGGGGCCTCTCCGCCGTCCCCGCCCTCCCGCAGGCGCTCCGAGCGCCCCTTGGGAACCGAGTTCCAGTCCCTCCCGCCCACTCGGGCCGGCGAGGGCGCGGGGGGGCGGGAACCGAGCCCGTGACGCGGCGGAGCGGCCCCGGACGCGCCGCATAAATCGCGGTGGCGGCGGCTCCGGGCGCTGACACGTCGAGGGAGCCCGGCCGCCCTGAGCTTCCCGCCTCCGTGTCCCCGAGGCCGCGCCATGCGGTGAGAGCCCCCTGCCCTACCCTACTCGACCCGACTCGACGGACGCGCGGCCCCGCCGACATCCCCGGACCCGCTGACGCCCCAGGACCTGCAGATCCCCCGGGCCCCGCCGCTCAAGGTACCGCGCCCCAGGGGACCCCAGCGGGAGGCGGACCCCCTTTCTCCGCCGTCCCCTCTCCGGAGCGCCCACCTGAGGGTGGACCTTCCCTGGGGCCGGCGCGGCGCCTCTGCCCCTTGCCCAGGCTCTCGGTCCTCGGCACCTCGGCTCCTGGCCGCCCTTCCCGCACCCGCGGGGGGTGGGGGGGGGGGGTCCGAGCCTCCGCCCGACGTGAGCCCTGGGGACTGAGACCGGCCCCCCCGCGCCGTCCCCCACCGCCCGCCTTCCCTTGCAGATGCCCAGAGGCTGCGCCCTCCTGCTCGCCTCGCTGCTCCTCGCTGCGGCCCTTTCAGCCACCCTGGGGCTCGGGTCGCCGGTAAGTGCAGGCTGGGGAGCAAACGCTCCCCAAGCGGGTCCCCTTCTCTGCAAAGGGGGGCAACCGCATCAGAACCAGACTCGGGGGAGGGTGGGTGCCTTGTGCCATCAGTTCTGCCTCCGGGCGGGCGGGGGTGGGGGGTCCCTGCCGCGGGGAACTGCGCAGGGAGGGGCCCGGCTCCTGCGAGCAGACCAGAGGGGGCTGGGCGGAGGGCGGCGGTTTCCGCTCAGAGGCTCCCTCCTTTCCTCCTGGCACCTCGCCTCTCCCAGTGTGTAAACAGCCCCTGGCTATCGCCCACTAAACATGGACACTGCGGTACTTGAGGTTAGCGCCTCGGACGAGTGAGAAGCAAATCTCACTCCATTCAGTTCAGTAGAGCGTCAGTGCACCGTGTGCGAGCTGGTGTTAACAGGTGTCCCAGCATCTCTTAAAAGCCAGTGGGAGCACTCTGAGTCTGTGGCCTACGGCGCAAAAGGAAGTATTTGATCAAGCAAGTAGTCCTGTTTTCATGTCAAATATAGCTTATCTGCAAATCTGGAATTTCTTGCAGCTTCCAAAGGTACATGCACTATTGTAAGTCCTGTGTCGCGCCTGGAAGGTCTGAGCGAATTTCACTTAATGTCCTCCTAATTTCATTTAAAGCTCTTGCTTTAACAGTTTGCAACTCTTGGCTTAGTATATGAAAGAGTAACTAAAGTGTGTTTGTAATTTAAGTTCTGTGATTATTTGAAGTAAATAACTTCACAGGCTGCCATGGTGGGTTATACAAGCAGAAGCGGCCTTTGGGGCTTCTTTGAGCCATCGCAGCCGGTACCAGGCAAGATTCTTGCCATCTGAACCCCCTTCTCCCATTTAAGGTGAAGGAAAAGAGAGGCTGGACCCTGAACAGTGCTGGCTACCTTCTTGGACCACGTAAGTGATGCGGGTACATGGCCTCTCGACACCGAACCTGCCCTTCTAGTGCTGGCTGTGGCGCTTGTGCTCATCCTGCTGTTTCTGACATATGCGGGTGGCCAGTCATCGTTCTGATACCTTGATATTCCAGTTTGAGTTTGATAAAGGGAAACAGGGGAGTCTTCCATGAGACTCTGAGGCAGGATGGTTTCTCTGTAGGTTTAACTGATTCCCCGAAAGGCAGCCCCCGGGATGTCCCAATTCTCAGTCTCCTCCCCGTTTGTCCCCCCAACCCCAGCCTTGGGGCACCTCGCTCTTTCTTGAACCCTGACCCATCCTACAGCCTGCAGCTTGGCAAACCCTCAGGGCCCTCTCCTGCCTTCTCTGCACCCTTCCCCCTTTTTACCCCCGTTCCTCGGCCTGGCCAGTCTCAACTGCTCGGCACATTGGCCCAGGCCTGATACCTCCGGAAGCCTCTCCTTCCTCTGGCTCTCCTGCCCTGCACCCCATGGGATTCCTAGCGTCGGACTTTGCTCAGGCTTTCCCAGGTGACCGTCTTGGAAGGCAGACATCCCTTGGGGCTCTGTTCTGGGCCCTCTCTTGGGTCCCTCTGTGTCTCCCTAAACGTTCCCATCCACTCTTTGGCTTCACAGAGCACCCCAGGTCAACTGACCCCAGCCTTATCTCCATCTTCCGTGAGCCTAAGCCTGGGATAGGAATTCACAGGTGACCTGGAGAAGCCAAAACATGCTCACCCCAAAACTAAATGCAGAAGGTTCTCGTCCTGCTCCAAATCTGTCCCTGGAGCTGTCCTGCAGGGTGACTGACACTTGGTGTCTCGTCCTTGATGTGACATCGTCTGGACTCGGTGGGAGTAGTTTGATTACATTCACGATGCAGAGAATCCAGTGAGTCTAGGGCAGCTGGGGCCTTCAGAGACCCCCTGTTCGACTGCTGCATTTACAGGGAAGCACACCGAGCCTGCGGCTCAGAGACCAGCTCGCTGCTGTGGAATTCCTAAGTGGGCGCAGAAGGTGGCGGGCAACGGGGGAGTGGGTGTGTGCAGACAGGCCACGCCTCCAGCGCTAAAGGGCACAGCTCTGGGCAGTGCAGGCTACGGCCACTGCGGCCTCCCCTCGCCCACTCAGCCCCCACTCTCTGCTCTCTTCACGTCCTCTGTCTGCAGTGACACCTTCAGATTTTAATTGTCCTAAAGGAGGGGGCGAGGGGAGACCTTTCACTTCCCATCCAACCTCCTACCTACTCGTAGCTTTCAAATTTGCAGGCATGGTTGATTTGGGGACATCCATCCACCTTAAAAAAAAATCCTCCTCTATTTATTTCCTACTTTCTTGCCGGAAACGAGGCAAACAACTCATATATAGCTCATATCCCAATCCTTCCAGTCGTTGGGAAGAATGGTCCCCGTTTAAACTACCCCGGGGAGCTACTTTTAGTTCTTAATCCCCAAGTTTAAGTACAGACTCTTCTCCCACTGCAGGTGGTTGTTTATCTGACCACCTGGAGGGTGCCTGAGAGCTGGGCTTTGAGAAACACAGGCACAGAAATGACAAAAACTAAATGGGGCCACAGGCAGGATCTGCTGGGCATCTTTAGTCTCAGATCAAACGCAGCAGCCGGTCCCCACGTGGTCTTGTCACTTCGCCTGCAGGAGGCAAAGACTGATTTAAAGGGCACGAGTTTTCCTGAACCCTTTGCAGCCCTGAGTTCTTCCCCTGAGAAAGCACCTCGTCTCTGTGCCACTGGCCCGAAAGAAAGAAGGAGCCCTTCAACAGAAATACTTGTCCATGTGACTCTGGCATACTGAAAATGTATTTATCAAGAAGATTTAGGGAATTCCTTGGCGGTGCAGTGGTTAGGACTCAGCGCTTTCACTGCTGGGGCCCGGGTTCGATCCCTGGTCGGGGAACTAAGATCCCACAAGCTTTGTGGCACAGCCAAAAAATCCTGTTAGAAAACAAACCGTTTTTCGCTATCAAGTTGGATCACCAGAAGCTGTCCATCTGGACTAGCCGTCTGTCAGGATTCTTTGCAACTTCACACTGTGCTCCTGACTTCTGTTCTCAGGTCAGCATAGAAAATGGCAACATAAAAATGCTGAGGACAGTTTGAGCCTGACTGCACCCAGTGGCCTTTGGAAGCGCCGGGTCACTTATCATTCCTCCACATTTAATGCCAAGACCTCTGTCTCTGGAAAAATGAATTCGCTTTCTTTTGTCTGGGCTTGGAGATGGTACAGTCCACCAGGCCAGGTAGCCAGAGACCGAGAGCCAGACCACCTCCTTTAGCCCGGAGAGGGCCCCTATCAGGCCCTTCTCTTCATTCCAGGGCACTTGGTGGAGAGCCCTCATTCTTTCTTTCCAATACTTTTGTTTTTGTTTTTTTGCCCGTGCCGCTCAGCACGTGGGATCTTAATTTCCCGACCAGGGATCGAACCTGGGCCCCTGCAGTGGAAGCGCGGAGTCCTAACCCCTGGACCGCCAGGGAACTGCAGTTACCATTCCCCCGTGTCACTCCACCCAGAGTGTGCGCCTGCGTGCACACACACACACACACACACACACACACACACACACACACTCAACCTCCCTCCTTCCCTCCCCTCCTCCTTCTGTCTCCGTCTGTATCTCTCTCCCCGGCTTCAGTCTGTCTCCCACACAGCAGCCAGTGATCTTTGAGAAATAAAATTCTGATTACATCAGAGCTGCAAATCCTGTGGTTCCCCCCCGACCCCGTTTTCAGGGACGCAGGACTCCAGCCCCTGTCCTCTGCCTGGGAGGCATCCAGCTCAAACTACAGCCGCCCCAGGGCCCCCTTGGCACTCCCCTCTCCCTGCACCAGGTCTGCGCCCCTGGGGCCGGTGCCCTCTGCTGGCCACGTGCTGCCCCCTCTTGACTGGAGGCTCCCCTCTTGTTCCGTGGGGCCGCAGCACCTGGAGAGGAGCTGTACCCTGGCCCTGGCACGAGTTCCTCCCTCAGGTTCCACGGAGAACAACCCCCTCTTCCATGGTCGCGTGCCTTGGCTTCGGTTTTACAGTCCGTTGTGCTGTGTGTTGGCTATAAGCGGCCATGTGCCCTTTCATTACAGTGGCAACACTAGGTGCTTTCCTCTGATTTGCAAACAGATGCCATTGACAACCACAGATCATTTCATGACAAGCATGGCTTCACTGGCAAGCGGGAACTCGAGCCTGAAGACGAAGCCGGGCCGGGTGAGAGGACTTTAATCTCAGGGCACACAGGGCAGTGGGGGGTATCGGGCTCCTGCCACCGCTAACCCACAGCCAGGGCCTGAGCTTGGCCCGGCCCCATCTGTCAGCCGCCAGAAATAGGAGCAGCAAACCTGAGGGTAAGCTCAGGGGCGGCCACAGGGGCTCAGGGCCTCCACTGCGCTGAGCCGGGCTCTGAGAGGGAGGGAGGGACACGCCGGTGATGCCCCCAGGTGCCCAGGTCTAAGACAGGCACCAAGGTCGTCAACGCTGATCCCCTGGTTTCTAGGAAGCGTTGACAGGCGGCTGTTGGAGAACAATGTCGTGCGCACGATAATCGAGTTTCTGACTTTCTTGCAGCTCAAAGGTATGTGAAATAGTACCAACATAAAATGCCACCTCTTAGAAGCCTGTGCACATTAAAAAAACCTGTCAAGAAAGGATTCCACAGACTTCTCCTGGGAAGGAACCGTGGTCCACCTGCACACCGACAGTCACGCTGGTGGGTGGGGTTACAGGCGGGGGCATGGGAACCAGCTGCAAAGGGGCCTGGTTCATTCACTCTGCTGGACCCACATTTCTTGACATGGTAACAGCGGCTGTACCTTCCGGGGCCTAGTTACTACACACAGTCAGGCTCTCCGTAGACCACCTTAAACCGTATCTTGGGAGCGCGGCGAGTGAAGGGAGCCCGCAGCCCGGATTGCCCTTTCACCCTGCGCAGCCTCCAGTGGGGCTGGCTGCATGTAACCCCGACAGCTCTCCATCCCGGGGTCTAGTACAGCTGACGGGGGCCTTTCTGTGAAGCATTCAGCCCCAGCATTTCTGTGCCTCAGGGCTGTCATTCATGCCACTGTGAGGGTCAAATCTGCCCCTGTGGAAGGGGCTCAGGGTTCACCACAGGGAGGTGGCCTGGGGACACAGTGGGACGTCGGCCACTTTGAAGCTCCAAGGGAGACCTTGGGTGGTCAGGTTCTGCACATCACAGTTTTGTTGTCTAGTTGGAAGAGCGAAGACTAATTCTTGGGTTCTGTTTTGATCCATTTGCTCTCAGGCTCCACTGCCTTAGTTGAGGGACTTCAGGTGGGTGTGGGGAGGGGGGAAGGAGTAGGGGGAGGAGGCTTAAGGCCTGTGGCTTTTCCTTAGAACCATCCATGGGCAGGGGGACTGTGGGAGAAAAACTTAGAAACTTCAGGACCAAGTAACCGATCCCCACTGTTTGAGCCCAGTGCAGGCTTTGGGGAAATCTCTGCTGGAGAAAATCTGCCGGTGACTTTTCCAGTGAGGGGCAGATGGACTCTTCCGGGTTTTTTGTTTGTTTGTTTTGTTTTGGGTGTTGTAACATGGAACTTCTTTCATTAGGAGACATCGATTTTCATTGCCCAAACAGGAATTACACTTTTTTAGAGTCTGACCGTTTCAAATGCATGCTAAGTACGAGAGTTAAATGTGACACGTGCCTGATCCTGGGTTTGCTGCCGTGAGCATCTCTGCAGAGGACGGGCACTTGAACTTGGCCCTCCCCTCTGCAGACGCCGGGGCCCTGGAGCGCCGGCCCGGCCTCCCCGCAGCAGTGCCCTTGGAAGGTGTGGAGCAGTCCTAGGAGGCTCCCAGGGTGGTGCGGCTCTTCTTTGGCTTCGAAGTCAAGCTCAAAGCCTATGATAATCATACGGCAACGAGTGCAGACTCAACCACCCCCGTCCTCTCTGCCCTGCTGCTGTGCTCTTATCATTTAAGATTTTTCCCCTTTGGTCGTAATTTTGAGTGGCAAATAAAAAGCCAGCAACAGCTTGTGATTACCGTTTTCTTCCACACGTCTGTCTTGTTGCCACTGCCACCAGTGTGTGTTTAAAAGATGATGCTTGATTATAGTCACACGTAATAGAGAAAAGTTTTACACCCAAATTCTACCATCCAGAGCATCTCTGAGACACTTTCTCTCGTCACTCATGTCCAGGGAACAAAGTTATCTTATGCTGAGTCAAACGTAATTATGAAGGTAAGTCTGTTTCTGAGACAAACAAAACCACAAAACAGACAGAACCCCTGGCCTCATGGAGTTGATGTTTTAGGGAGATGGGAACCAAAAAGCCTAAAGAAACCCTAAACATGATAGATGAGAGAATTGTCTGGTGCTTGTGAAGGTGAAAAGTGACAACGAGAAGCAGCCACAGTGCCGGGGCCACGGGTGAAGTGGGGATTAACACGCACAGCGTTAAAGTCCGTGTGGCTGAGTTAGAAAGTAACTATCGTAAAAACCATAACTATTTTATGTGCTAAGTCAACGATGAGTTAAAGGCAGCATGTGGGGACAGTAATAGCAGAGATGGGGTGATCTCTGGAGCAGAAATAAAAAGGTCATACAGAATCCAAAAAGAAAACAGGCAAGGATGAGAAGCCAGACATCAAGATAAATGATGGCCTGTAGGCCCCTTCGCACGAACCAGAGCAGATCTGATGCGGAAGTGGGAGGGATCTTTCCATGCTCTCTCCCCCAGCAGTGCCTCTCACCCTTCAGGGCCCAGGTTGGCCCCCAGACCACCGCAGTCAGAGTCTGGGCACCCGCCGTGTTTTCGTGCTCCCCCAGGTGATTGCAATACGCAGCCAAGCGTGAGACTCGCCCCCTAAAGACCGGCTTCCGAGAAGAAGTAGACACTGGTTAGTTATCCAAGCCCTGCTGGTAGGGCCCCAGCCCCCGCTTCCTCTCCCTGCTCCCTCTCTCATGACACGTGCCACTCACTGGCAGCCACTCTCCCTCCTCCCACCAGCCATCCTTCCCTCCTCTGCACATGCCATGGGCAGGCCCGGCTGGTCCAATCCCAGCTCAGGGTTCAGGAACACCACACATGGGGTTCCGCAGGCCCCGGGCCTGTCCTTCACTCCCTTACCCCTCGCCATCCTCGCTTCTCCTCTTTCACATTGCTTTAAATCGCCCAGACTTGGGTGGGCCCCAGGGTCCCTGGAGGCCTCGTCAGAAGTCGGGTGGCCAGCCCTGCCCACAGTGCTGGTTCAGGAGGACAAGGTGTGCAGGAGCCGCACTCCGAACAAGCACCCCACTGATGCCACTGCTGCTGGTCAGGGACCACACCTCATTTACTCACTCCAGCCCGCAGCCGGCAGCCTGGTCTCCCTCTGGCCTTGCCTCCTTCCTTCCGGCGGCCGTGGACACACCTGTCCCCACCCCAGCCCGCTCTAGTAGCCTCCTTATGCCCTAAGCACCAGACCCCCACCAGCAGCTCCTGGCCCAGCCTCGCTCACCCAAGACCTCTGCACACATCCCTCCTGGTGCCTGGTAAACTCCTCCACGTCCCACAGGACCCCACTCTGCAGCGGCCGCTCAGGGGCGCCTTCCTGCTCGCCCTCCGCCGCAGGGCTGTGAGCAGGCCCAGTGTGTGCCGTGCTGCCCCAGTCGAGTGCGCACCGCTCTCATTCCGTCTGCGGCTGTGTCTCCTCACCACGCTGTAACTCCCTCAGGAAACAAACCGTGCTGGGTGGGACAGAGGTGCACCTGGGCCACTCTCTGCGCTCAAGCATGGCACCTGGCGGGCAGGAGAGCTTTACAACACACATCTCGGGAGTAGAGGTAGGAACTGCCAAGGCAGCCCTGGCACAGTGCAGAGGCGTGCGCTCCAGAATCGGGCTCTGCAACCTCAGCCCCTCTCGGCCACCCGCCTCCTCCGAGCTTCTTCCTCCTTTTCGGAACAACTGCCGTGGGAGAGGTGGTCGCAGCCACAGGTGAGGGGCGGGGCGGCCGTGGTGCCGTTTGCCGGCCAACAAAGTGGTGGACGAGGTGGCCATTCTCAGAGAGGCTGCAGAAGAGACCCTTTACTTCCAGAGAACGTGGTAGGAGCTGTCTACGGCCGTGCCGGATAACTCAGTCGCCAGCCATGGCGGTATTTTCAAGGAAAAGGGTCCACCGGCCGCTGGAGGAAGTGGAGAGTTCGCAGACAGTCCTGAGAGCCACCCAGGTGGCCAGCCGAGGGGTGGAAGAGGAGAGCGTGGGCGTCATTTACCTTGAGGAGGTGGCTGTATCCATCCCACGAAGGCGCAGTCATACACGCTGATGGCTACGCCCCAGCCCCGCCGCCTGCCCAGAACCACGCTGCTGGGTCATACTCAGTGCGGGGGGGCTTGCTGAGCGGCCGCCCGGGCCGAGGAAGAGAGAGCCGCGCTCGGGAGGCCCTTCCGGGAGGGAGGGGAAAGTGATGCTTGAGAGGAGAGGAGAGAGGTACTGGGAGGCTGAGGGGGTCCCAGGGCGGGGCGGTGAAGTCTTAGAAAGACAAAAAAATCACAGCTGATTACCTTCTCACGTACAACCCACAACTTTTGCTTTTAGTACATTGCAAAAGAGAGAAAGAGAGAGAGAGATTCTAGCAGTCCATTTTAAAGTCTGGATCTTACCCTATTTTACCCAAGGTAAAAACGAAGAAGGCTCTAGAAAACAGAAAGCTTGGCCACCTCTGATCTAAGTTTAAGAAAAAATGTTTGCTGACTTCCACTTTCAGGAGTGGGTATACTTTTCTCTTACCCTCTTGTCAGCACAATGAAAAGCCCTGGACATTATATATGAAACAAGCACAAGGAGACTCCAAGTCAAGAAGCAGCAGCCCAGCCAGGGAGCTCGGGAGTGAAGGGTGACACGGTGCGGAGACGCTGGGTTTCCTGCTTGCCTCCTGAACAGGGTGAAGAGGTCGATCCGCTCCAAGCTGATACACAGGCTTCACACAGTTCCCATCAAGAAAGAGCATGAAAAGACAAAATAGGGACTGGGAGAAAATATTTGCAAACCACATATGCCATCAAGGACTGTCACCTAAAACATATAAAGAACCCTCAAAACTGAACAAAAACAAAAAATCGAGTTAAAATGGGCAAAATACATGAACAGACACTTCACCGAAGAGGTTACAGAGATGAAAAAAAGCTCAAGAAGAGATGTTCAACATTATTAGTCACTTGGCGGATGCACAGTAAAAACACAATGAGGTATCACTAAACACCTATCAGAATGGCTACAATAAAAGACAGTGAGAGCACCAAATGCTGGCAAGGATGCAGAGAAAGTGGATGACTCATGCATCGCTGCTGAGAATGTAAAGTGCCGAAGCCGCTCTGGGAAACAGCTTGGTGGTTTCTTTAAACATCAAACGCGTAGCTACTGTCCGACCCAGCAAATGCACTCCTGAGCATTCATCCCAGCCAAATGGAAACCTACCTTCACACGAGAGCCTGCACACAAATGCTCACAGTAGCTTATTCATAATAGGCAAAAACCGGAAACAGCTCAGATGTCCTTCAGTGGATTAAACTCTGGTCATCCACACCATGCACCTAGTACTCAGCAATAAAAAATAAGAGATTATTAAGATACACAACAACCTGGGTGAATCTCCAGAGAATTCTTCCAAGTGAAAAAAAATCCTAAAATGTTACAAACTGTATGACTCCATTTACGTAGCATTCTTTTTTAAAATGAAAAATATATATAGTTAGTTATTTATTTGGCTGCGCCGGGTCTTAAAGTTGCAGCGTGCGGGCTGTTCGTTGCTGCGTGCAGGATCTTTTAGTTGCGGCATGCATGTGGGATCCAGTTCCCTGACCAGGGATGGAACCTGGGCCCCCTGCATTGGGAGCGCGGAGTCTTACCCACTGGACCGCCAGGGAAGTCCCTATATATCATTTTTGAAATGACAAAAGTCAAGAAATGGAGAACAGGCTAGCAGCTGCCAAGGGTTCGGGAGGGGGTGGGAAAAGAAGAGAGATGGTGGGAAAAAGAGTGACTTGAGGGATTGTTGAGGGGACAGAGTTCTGCGTCTTGGCTGTATCAATGTCACTATCCTGGCCCACGTGCAGCAAGGAAGACCCAACGCAGCCAAAAATAAATAAATTTATTTTAAAAACTCTACAAACTCTGATGAAAGAAATCAGAGAAGAACTAAATAATTGAAGAGATATTCCATGTTCATGGAGAGGAAGACTCAGTATTTCCAAGGTGCCAGTTCTTCACAACTTGATCTATAGAATCAACACAATCCCAATCAAAATCTCAGCAAGTTATTTTGTAAATGTCAAAAAACTGATTCTAAAGTTATATGGAGAGGCAAAAGACCCGGAATAGCCAACACAATATTGAAGGAGAAGAACCAAGTTTGACTGACACTATCCAACCTCAAGACTTACTATAAAGCTACAGTAATCAGGACAGTGTGGTCTTGGTGGAAAAATTAACAAATAGGTCAATGGACCACAATAGAGAGCCCAGAAGCATACCCACGTAAATACGGTCAACTGACCTTTGGCAAAGGAGCAAAGGTAATACAATAGAGGAAAGAATGTCTTTTCAGCAAATGGTGGCAGAACAACTGGACATCCACATGCAGAAAAATGAATCTAGACATAGACCTTATACTCTTCATAAAAAATTAACTCAAAGTGGATCACAGACATAACTGTAAAATGCAAAACTCCTAGAAGATAAAATTGTGATCTATAAAAGAAATGACTGGTGAGCTGGACTTCATTAAAATTAAAAACTGTTCTGCAAAAGTCACTGTTGAGAGACTGAGAAGATAAGCCACAGACTGGGAGAAAATATTTGCAGAAGACATATCTGATTAAGGACTATTATCCAAAATATACAGAGAACTCTTAAAACTCAACAGTGAGAAAATGAGCAGCCCAGTTACAAAGGGGCTAAAGACCTGGACAGATGCCTCACTAAAGAAAATACACAGGTGGTAAGTAAGCACATGAAAAGATACTTTAGATCTTTTGTCCTTAGGAAATTGCAAATTAAAACAACAACGCGATACGGCCACACACCTATCAAAATGGCCAAAATCCAAAACATTGACACCACCCAATGCTCACTTCTGCCCACCTGGGCCCACGACCTTCATAAAGAGAGCTTCACCTGCAGAATGAGCTGTGCCTTTCCCCTCCAGTTGTCCTTATCCTTTCCTCAAACTGCTGTTCTCTTAGATTCTCTAACTTCTCCCATCATTTTTATCTTGGATGAAAATTCCACCTTCAATTCCTTAAACAAGTATATTTGCTTCTTACAATAATTTGTCTATTGTGGTTTTAAAAGCTTCACCCCACTGAAACTAGACAATCCCTGGCAGAATTTTAGGTATTGGTGCAGGGTTTAATAAAAGGGATAAAGGTCTTCAGAGCCACGATGAGGGTTACAAGTAGGTTCCTGCTGATATATGGCAGCCAATAGAAGCTTGTCTCTTAAGGATGGTTTGCTTGCTCCCACATTTTCTGTATTGTGTATGAGCTTGTGGTTAACTGATAGGAAAGAAGATTTTCAGCATGTGCGACGTAAATATATATTTGGTCTCTGCCCCCGACATAGAGTTCCTAAAACTCCTGTAATTTCCTGAATGATAGGGGTGGCAGGAGCATCTTACACAGAGCACCTGAATTCCTTGGAATATCCTAGGTGGTAGGGATGTCGTTTGTTCCACGGAGGTGACTCTTGGTGGGCTCCTGGGTAGCTTCAGAATGGGAGCTGGTCTCCAGAAAGACCAAACCATTATTAGAAGCTTGTAATTTGCAGCCACGTCCCCATCCCCCAGGGAGGGGAGAGGAGCTGGAGATTGAGTTAATCTGCATGATGAAGCCTCAGTAAAAATCCCTAAACTACAGGGTGTGGAGAGCTTCCAGGTGGGTGAGCACATCCATGTGCCAGGAAGATGGTGCACTCCAGCTCCAGGGGACAGAAACTCCTGTGCTCAGCACCCTTCTGGACCTCGCCCTATGTACCTTTTCATCTGTTCATTTATACCCTTGATAATAAACCAGTAATGGTAAGTAAAGTGTTTTCCTGAGTTCTGTGAGCTGTTATAACAAATTATCTAACCCGAGGAGGGGTCATGGGAGCTTCAGCTTTGTAGTGAAGTCAGACAGAAGTGGGGGTAACCTGGGACCCACTACGTGTGATTGGTGTCTGCAGTGGGGGCAGTCTTGTGGGACTGAGGCCTTAATCCTGTGGAATCTGAATTCAATTCAATTCAATTACAGGACACCTGAGAGTTGGAGAATTGGTTGGTGTTGGAAAAAATTAAAAACACCACGCATTTGGTGTCGGAAGTGTGAGTAGAGAAATAGTTCTCTTTTAGCGTGTGTCATTTTTGTTTAAATGACTTTTTCTCGGATCCTTGAAAAGATAAGACGTAAGCTAAACTGCATTTCTGGAGAAACAAAAACCCAGCAGATAATCTAACCTAATCACAAAGGTGGCCCATGTCATTTAGTACACAGAAGGTAGAAAGATGACAAGGTGGTTAAATTTGCACAGCCACACCCAGAAATAAGGACATACTATTTTTATTTTTATATGGTTCTAAAATAGCATTACTTCTCTCTCAGAAGCAAAAAGATGTGCTTTTATGTTTTTTTAGTCATCCTATGCAACTTTAACTCTGGGCATTAGAGTGGCTTTATTCACAACTCTACTTTGGCTTTTACTTCTCATACTGAATTTTCTACACGTTGTACTGATTTAATAAATTCTCTCCATTGAGAATCCCTGCAGGGGTCATGCCTTTCCAGATGCCCTTTCCCTAACTTTCAGGCTTCAGCTCAGTGTACTTGGCCACAGCCTGAGTATCCTCAGGCAGCACCAAAGGTCCCTTAGCTCACAGGAGCCCAGGTTCCAGGCGGACTCCCCTGAAATGCTGGGGTCATTGCCCTAAGGATTGCTGCTCACCTTCCTTGCTGATCAGGGCTGCCTCTGGCCTCTGCAGGGGGCTATACCTAGTTGCAGGGTCTTTCTAGGCAGCTGTTTGCCTCAAAGTAGTTCTGGAGGACACTGTTCCCTTCCCCTCCCTCCACACCTGCACCGTGCAGCTCCTGGGCACTTAAAATGTGCCTGATGCAAATTGGAATGTGCTAGAAGTGTAAAATACACACTGGATTTCAAATATTTGGTACATACAAAGAATGTGAACTATCTCAATCATTTTTATTTTGATTATGTGTTGAAATGATAGTGTTGGGGTTAAATAAAAGATTATCAAACTGATTTCACCTGTTCCTTTTTTACTTTTCTCATATATGGCTACTAGAAAATTCTAAATTATATGTGGTCGGCAGGTATTGCAGTTGGCAGCACTGCCAAGAGGGACATGGAAAGGAGGGCAGCCCTCCCAGAAGGAGTCACAAAGCCCCCCATTTCCAAGTCCCCTTCCAGCCCCCAAGGGTGAAGTGGGCTAGGTGGGCTCCTCCGCAGCACCCCCTCCCTGCTCTGCCCCGAGATGTTGATGGGACTGAAAGCACGCAGAGCAACAGGGAGCACTGCTCATGGAGAGCTCCGCCTCCTACAACACTTGTCTCTGCCTCCGGCTTTCTGCCACAGAACCCAGATCCCAAGGGGTCACGAAGGCGTTGAAACAGAGAAGAATTAAGAATTTCTTTTCCCCGCTTTGGTTCCCCATCAGAGCTAGGCTGTTCCAAACACAACTCTACAAATCGTCAGCTTACTCCTTGGCTCCTGGCTCACTGATGTGCCTAGTGGCCAGGCCCTATGACCCCACTTCTTTTAGTGGTGTGTTTGTAAATGAGCTTTCTAAACATTCTCCAAGGGGCCAATACTATTAATGAACACAGAAACATAACAAATATATTCTTCCACTATTAAGTTAATTACAACAATGGAAGACATGTCAAATTTTTATTCCTCTTTGCTTTTACAATAGAACCAAAAGAGAGTCAACTTAATAACTTATCTTACCTGCTGATTTCTGCAAACTAGTTACTTTACAAACAATAATAATATTATAACAATAATTATGGAGAAGTTAATTGGATAATAGAGCTTTTCCACAATTTAAATGGAAACACATAAGAAACTAGATAATTTTCAGTCCCACAACTCAAAATGCTACTGACCAAACCAACCCTGCTGTCTGCATTTCACTGTGGCCCTAGAGGAGACTGGTAATTCCTGTGACTCTGGGGAAACATCTACACTCAGAAATTCTCCAAGGTATTCAGTAGTTCTCTACAGATTTTAAGTTGTATCTTAGCAGCCTATCTGGAGAATTTGTTTCTAAACAATTTAGGGGAAAATCATTATGGCTTTTTATGCAGAGAGCCCGCCAGAGGAAGAAATTCCCGGGAGAGGGTGAAGTCAATAGGAAGGGACTTTTACTTCTCTCCAGGGCCTGCTTCCACCCTCCATGACTCAGTGTTAGTGCAGACAATTCTCCCGGGATCACAGGAACACATGCTCTCTCCTCGGGTCCAGACAACAGCAGTTATGTCATGCACCTCCTCAAAAACAGAGGGAGGGTTTTAATCGCCAAATCCCTCAGAGACTCTGAGTAACCCCTTGGCACCCTGATGCAGAGGGAAAGCTTGATTTTAATGATGAAGCTGTTGGTGTAGACCTGGCCTCATGGTCCTTAAAACAACTTTTCTAAACGAGTTTTCCTTCAGAATATGGAGACAAAATCTACATGCATGCACATTTCACCACGTTGTACTTGACTCAATTTTCAACCCTTTGGATTTAAACTCAATATGGAGAATCTGCGACAAGCATCTCCCGAACTCCTCTAAGATCATCTGCTCTGCCAAGCCCTCAGAGCAGTGCTCCTTCTCGGCCTCTTCGCCCTGAGCCAGCAGGCAGGCGCACGTGGCTTCCACCACCTCCCAGGAGATGCATGAGGATGACTGCCTGTCAGAAGCAGACCAGTTAAAGGCCACGTTCAATCACTCCACTGTTTTTAAATACCTTTCGTATTCAAGGAGACATGTTTGTCAAAGCATTGTAAAGAATGTCACCGGTAAAATCTAATGTTGTCTTCCTAACACTGGAAGCTATATTACCTGTCATGATATAAAGGATTGCTCTTAGAAGAAGAATACAGAGGTCAAGTGAATCTGTCAGCTCCTAGACATCCCTCTCACGGCAGATCCTAAATTTTCTCAAACTGAGATCCACTAAGGAGCCCAGAGACCTGGGCTGCAGTATCAAGCCCATGGGCTGGGCAGCGGTCGAAGCAGCAGGAATCTTAGCTAAGACAAGCCATGCAGCCTTGCTCTAAGCTCTGTGCACAAGTCTACCTGAGGAAAGCGGCAGTAGGACAGCTACCCAGGGCACCGGCCCCTCCTCCCAGGGGCACTTGCGCTACAGACGCACAATGGCTCTGAGGACTCGCCTCCTAGGGGGCGTGCTGTCAGCATGGCCTTGCCTCGGAATGCCCCCTGGATCCCTGAAGAGGTTCTGTTGTACGGGACCGGCCACTCTCCCCACTGGGCTCAAGGGGCAACTGTGGCTTAGCTAGATAGTTGCCCAAGTCATGCTCAAACTGAAAAAATTTAGGAAAACTATAAAGTATTAAAAAGTGTTGGATTATGAAAATATAGACGTTGGGATTGGTTAAAATCTCTCTATAAAGGCAATACACAATGACTTTTGTTGAAGATGAAAGAACAGGGCTGTCCTCAGGTCAAGAGTCTTAACATTTTGAGACCAGACTCCAACGTATGGAGCCCCTATCCGATGGAATATCCCCTATTCCATCAGACACACGACATCCCCACGTCAGGCAATGTTTTCACATATAATTTCACAGAAGATGCAGCCATGTTTCAGTACATTTTTACCAATGACGACCTCTGCAGGTCACAGTGATGAGTATTTCTGATGTCTCTAACCAAATAAGCATGAACTTGGCTTTTCTACATGTTATCAATTAATTAACGATATCCAGTACTTTATCATGACATGACCCATCACAGAGAACTCAAAGAAACTTTTTTAAATGGATGAATCTAGTCCAATATATAATAAAATTATTACTCAATCTTTGAGACCTGCTAGGAGTATAATATGACCTCAAAATAATTAAATGGGAAGATATCCAACTAAAGTGGATTCCATAATCACTTTAGTAAGGAATACAGCACACACCGAGAACATCTCTCTGCCGTCACTTCCTGTGGTAAAGAGTGGTTCGGGTGTTTGCTGCCTAGAGATCATGCCGTTGCCTCCTGAGGTCCTGTAGGGACCTTCTGCTCTTGTACAAAACCAGGGGTAACTCAGACGGTCAGGACAAAAAGGTCGAGCTAAGAGGACAAATAGGACCAAGCGGATTCGACAGCAGGCGCCCCTCTGAGGTAACAGTGTGTGATCTAGGGTTGGTCAAGACAGAGAAAGAAACTGGCATCTTCCTTCCCCATCTCTTGTCCCCCACCTACAGACACACACGCTTTCTTTCCAGTGTGTAAACTGTTTTAACTCTCCTCTCAAATTTTATCTTTTTTTTGGCCACGCTACACGGCTTATGGGGGGGATCTTAGTTCCCCGGCCAGGGATTGAAACCGGGCCCCGGCAGTGAAAGCACGGAGCTCTAACCACTGGACTGCCAGGGAATTTCCAACTCTCCTCTCAAAATAACCTTGAATTCCCCTATTAGGAGGGTTAGTTCAGAGTACCTACCTATCTTTTCTGAATTTTGGTAGTCCTGAAAATTTAGTTGTTGACAAATGATGGCCGCCTTCAAAACCTCCGATTTCCATATAGTTTGGCATGTTCATTAGTGTTTTTCGTTCTGGGCTTTCTTCATAATTTTTGCAATCGATGCATTTGCAAATAGAAGAACACATAATTTTGGCCTGGTAATGTAAAATGCTTCAATAAAATTAGGTTGTCCTACCATTCATCAAAAACCAACAAATTCTATTTGGATCTTAAATAACTGTTTATATCTGTGTGTGCACGCACGTATGTCATCTGCAATTTTCATACCAAAGAAAGGCAGAAGTGAAGAGGGGCAGGTGACTGTGATGTGAAGAGAGGTGGGGAGGGGCCCCCGAGGGCCGGTGGGCGGGTGTGGGTGTGAGCCCCGAGCAGAGAGTGGGGTCTCTCCCTCGTCCAGCGGAGCACAGCGAAGGCTCCATCTGACCCTTGTTCTAATCGAAGCCTGCCTCAGCCGGTTATAGCACTCCAGCCCGACCACCCTTCTCCTTCAGCACCGAGGGTGTCGTGCTGGCTCTGCTGTTGCAGAGAACGTGCAAGTGGGTAGAACATGAAACCCACCCGAGGCCGGGCCTGCGGTGGGCATTCTAGGGGGAGGCCCTTCCTGCTTCCTTGTGGGTGGACTTTGTTTCTTGTCACACAGTTGCGTGACACTCAGGGATGGGGACCAACCCCTTGCTCAGGCCCGGCCTGGGGGCAGTCAGAAGGCTGGCCCTGTGATACTCTGGTTTCCAGTTTCCTCTTAGTTTCAGCCCCTGGGGGTCTCCCTCTGTCCTTTCCAGCTCAGACATGCATCTAATGGGGTGTGTTTTGTTCTGCACCTCTGGGTGTTTTGAATAGGAGGTTTTTCGAGATTGCTAGTCTGTTGTAATGCCAGACACTACAGGACATCAGCACTTTGCATGGGCCACTGCCCAGCAGAGGAAACTGGGCTGACACACTGTGTCTCGGCAGCCAGACGAGCTGCTTGGGAGCTGCCTGCTCAGAGCACCCAGGTGAATACTCACCTGAGGACAAGGCTGCCCCGACTACCCCACCCAGAGCGTCTCCGCCCTGCTCAGCAAGGAAAAGGCCCACCTCTGGGAGCCACCAGATGCTGGCCACTGAGGGTAGCTCCAGCCCCTGATGAGCCGCTGCAGGGCGGGCAAGGCCCTGGCACTGGGCACCCTCTGCTGGACACTCAGGGCGGGCTCGGGGGAGACAACATGCTCCCAAAGGAGGCCTGAGCTCATTTACTTGATTCATAAGGTGTAATTCACATTTGAGAAATTAAGGTAGATTGATGGGTGCCCTTTTAGAAGCCCTGGAAGGAAGAAATTAAATTATATTTCTCCCTTTAAACTGAAGATTTTTTAACCACAAAGTTACTTAGGCCATATATTTAGCTGGTTTTTAAAAATAATACTTAGGAATTGCTGACTGACCTCAAAGCATTCACAGTAATTCTTAAGGCAGCCTGACCTCTTGCAATTACATCCTTTGTTGTGTCGAGGCTTAACGTCTCCCAATTGTCCTTTCCCAATTTTTTGTTGGAAAGCTTCCGGATTTCTATCAAGACATGCCTAAGACAGAAAATGCAAAACTCCATCAGGATATATTTTATTACTTAGAAATAATGTTCAGTGCAAAGTACCTGGCTTGCCCGACGAGCAGTGTGCCTCATCTCACATCGTTGAGGAAGTGCGTCACCCCCCCATTTCATTTTAATTCATTTGAACACTTAAAGGTAGAAAATTTATGGACAGTAAAGATGTGATGAAAATCATTGTGTCCATGTGGACACATTTCCTTCCTGCATCTCTTGTACTTCTTTTCCTGAGATAGTTGGGACCACGGTACTCTGATACCAGCTCACATTTGCTAAATGTGCACTGTGTTCCACTTTCTGTGTGATTTATACGCGTTCTCTCATTTAATCCTCACAGCAACCTTGTGGAGGAACACTACCGCTGTTCTTGCTGTCTGCCGGATGAAGAAACTGAGGCACTGAGAGGTCAGATGACAGCGACCAAGTGATGGAATCCGGTTCCAGTCCCTGTGCTCACATCCAGCCCCGGTTCTCAACCACCAGGTGCCTTTCTCATACATCACGCTCGGCTTTTTATCGTGCTTTGTTTGTTTGACTCTTCTACCTGTCTGCTACCTATCTAGACTATTTTCAATGACAAGGTGAGGCCGTGCTCTTTATAAAGCTGTGCTGGAGCAACGTGGAAGGCACAGCGGCAGCCCCCGTCCTCCCTCTCCCCTCACAGGTGAGCAGTGGGTATCCGGTCGGCACCAGAGCCCTGGAGGTCCCCATGGCTGCAGAAGGGCCTTTGCAGTGAGGCTGCTGTGTTTGTGTGCTTTTACTTTTTACTGCAGCACGAGGGATGGTGGACCGTGATGAATCTGAGCATGTGTGAGCCCCGTGCGACCCCCACCCAGACCAGGTCAGAGGACAGTCCAGCCCACCCATGCCGAGGTCCCTCATGACTCCTCCCCATTAACACACCCCTGAGGGAACCTCTATTCTGACTGGGATTGCTTTAATTTTGCCTGTTCTGGAACTACATCTAAGTGGAACCATTTGGTGTGTATTCTTTTCCATCTGGCTTCTTTCATCAGCACCGTGTGAGATTCTCTGGGCTGTGGCACAGAGCTGTGGGTCTTTGTTTTTCATTGATGTGTGTCACCCATTAGATGATACACCCCGACAGATCTATCCATTCTACCACTGAGCACACGGATTGTTTCCAGTTTGGGGCTATTATGAATAAAACTGCTGTGAACATTTTTGTACAAGCCTCTGGTAGACATGTACACTCATTTCTAGGGGCTCTGTCTTTAGGAATGAACTGCTGGATCACAGCACACACAAAGGTTTAGCTTTAGTAACTATTGCCAAACAATTTTCCAAAGTGCTGGTACCAATTTACATCCCTACCAGCAACGCATGAGAATTCCAACACTTTTTTTTTAAATAAATTTATTTATTTATGTTTGGCTGCATTGGGTCTTCATTGTTGTGCATGGGCTTTCCCTTGTTGCAGAGCACAGGCTCTAGGCACATGGGCTTCAGTAGCTGTGGCTTGTGGGCTCTAGAGCGCAGGCTCAGTAGTTGTGGTGCGTGGGCTGAGTTGTTCCGTGGCATGTGGGATCTTCCCGGACCAGGGCTCGAACCCGTGTTCCCTGCATTAGCAGGTGGATTCTTAACCACTGCGCCACCAGGGAAGTCCCCCAACACTTTTCAAATAGAAGTTTTTATACTTTTAATTGCAGACAGTATCCTTTACCCCTGAAGAAAAGGCTACTATACTGAAGCTTAGATGCAATTGAAACTGTGGATCTGCCTGTATCAAAATTGATATTTTCAACTGATTTATCTATAATTCAAGAGGCAAGTTAAAGTATTTTAGAAAAAATAAACAGACCAACCATGGCACAGTAGGAGAGCCTCAAGTCCACAGGGGATGCCCCTCAGTTTCCCTGGGTAGGTGAGAGGGCACCAAGACGTGGCCCGAGCAGGTGGGCTGTGCTCCCTTCTCTGGTAATCTTTTGTGCCCACGGGAAGGGATGAAAACTGCCTCTAATGCATTTAGCCTTTAGCAGGTGGCCTGCGGGGCTCTCCAAGGTGCTGTCTGCCCCTAGATTCTCCCTTCACCGGGAAGCCAAGGAGAATAAAAATCAGTCTAAGTAACGATGGCCGAGAGCTTTCACCCAACTTTCTTCACACAGTGGACCATCTCCGCCTTTTCAGGCTACACTCTTTGAACTCAGGCTTATCTGCTGCATAACACAATCCAAATTTCTAAACCTCAAATCAAGACAACGTGGAGGAGGACGCTCTACGGAGGCCGAGAAGGAGAGAAATGGGGACGCGGGCCGTGTGTCTGGGCCTTCGGGCGTTGGCGGGCGGGTGCCGGGGCTTCACCTCCAAGGCCGATCCTCAGGGAAGCCGCCGGGTCACGGCCGAGTTGATCGAGCACCTGGAGCGGCTAGCGCTTGTGGACTTCGGCAGCCAAGAGGCCGTGGCACGGCTGGAGAGAGCCATCGCCTTCGCCGACCGGCTCCGCGCCGTGGACACGGACCGGGTGGAGCCTAAAGAGTCAGTTCTGGAGGACAGATGTCTGTACCTGAGATCCGACAATGTGGTAGAAGGCAACTGTGCTGAAGAACTACAAAACTCCCACCGAGGTGTGAAGGAGTATTTTGTGGCTCCCGCAGGTAATATCTCTTGGCCAAAGCTGGATGAAAAAGAGCCCTTCTCACACCGCTGAGTAGCTATTCTGGGAAGGGGTGCCCTCTAAAAATGTGGAAGTGCAATGACTATTTTGTTATGAACACTAATGTTCCCACTTCCTTCAGTCACCTGAAAAAAGTGATGGTTAGGTATCTTTTAGTAACTAACTCTTTTGAAGACAGAATTGGGAAAGATCTAGCCAAAATAAGGCAGAGTCCCTGATGCCAATGGAAGTAGAAGGTATTGCCAGTTTCCAAGGAAATGGATCAAATGTACTCACAGGCTTTTCTGTACGGAAGACTTTATCCCCTCCCCAAAAGACTGTCTACCGAACTGCATTTAAGTGAGTTTTTCTATTCATTGTAACTGTTAGGCATTGTATCTGATCACTGTGTGACAACCTGAGTTGTCCTTTTCAGTTGCTGCTTCCAGTGACTTGAGCAGCCTTTTATCTTTACTGAACACACTTAAATTTGTTCTTGGGTACCCACTTTGTTCCAAGCAGAGGGCTGACTTTCTGCTAAGGTTAGGAGGCAGCTTTGGGAGGTGGTGGATATGTTTATGGCCTTCATGGTTGTGATTTCATGTGTGTATACTTAACCCCGAACTCACTGAGTTGTATACATTAAATGTACAGCTTTTTACAGGTCAACTGTATTTCAATAAAGTGGTTAAAAAAAAAAAAAAGACAATGTGGATACTTCCATGCTCTTAAACCAGACCCTTCTGGGACCCTGCTGCCCCCATGAAGCCCTCCCATGCTGGTGGAGAATAAAGGTCTTTCTCCAGCTGCCACTCTCACAACAGCCCCTGGTCATGGTCAATACCGCCACCTTCAGGCATAGAGTCCTATTTAATGTATACTCTTCAACACTTCGGGTTTTCCCAATACTGAAATTAGAAATCTGAGGAGATCGTTTTTGTGAATATCCCATGCACTTTTAAATGCTTTCAGAATGTGCGTATTTAATGGAAATTTGTTACCTTAATGGCCTCAAACCGCTCCATTTCATGATGTAAATTGTTGCAACAATTATTACAATTGCAGTTGTTGCAAAAGTCCCCGCTTGCAAAGCAATCACAGTACCTGTGAATAAAACAACACAGTGTGTCAAAGGCACCGCTGCGAGTAGTTAAAAACAAGCGTGCACACACCTACAGGGAGAGAGCTGGTCACACGCCAAGTCAACACAACTTTTAGTTACGCGATTCTCCTCTTTATGTGAAAATTAGATCCACTGGGATGATGCTTTCCAGTGACCAACACAGGAGAGAGAGACTCGTTAAAAATCATTGGTTTCATAAAATAGGCATGTGCAGAGTAAACAATTTCCTGGGCAGTGTCCGCTGGCGTCCACTGTCTCCTGCCCCTAATGCCCGCCGCCCTTCTCCCAGGAACACCGTAAGCTGGTGAGCAGAGGGCCACTTTCCCACCAACCATCCCAACCCGGCTGAAAGTGAGCTCGCCTCTCGGCCAGGCCCCGCCTACGAGAAAAAACCAAGGGACCTAGAGGCGGACCCTGGCCCAGGCTTTGTGTCACTTTCATTCCACGTCAGTGGTGGAGAAAGGAGGCATGACTGGGTCAGAAACACGGGTGTGACACGGCTGCTGTCACACTGTGATAATACATGTCGTCCACGAGCAGAGTCCACAGGACAGCGTGCTGAGTAGACCCTGTTCCAGCACCTGCCCCTGGGATCCTGGAGTCAGACGGGCAGTGCCCGGCAGTTCAAGGGCAGTGCCGAGCACCTTCTCTGCTGCGTTTCCCTTGAAGACCTCTCAGCGTTTATGACTGTGAACCGCTTTACATGCTCTCGTAGGAGCCTGCTCTTGTGCTGTGCGACAGAGGCCCTAATAGGCCTGAGGTTTACACCTTTTCAGTATGGGCGGGGGCAAGACACTTTCCTCAACTCCTGTAAAAATTCATGTAAAATATCCTGCTTGTAACCTGCGCCCTCGAGAGCCTTTGGGAGGCTCATCAGCCACTCCACGGCCTCAGCTTGTGACTAGAGAAGACCCACAGCGTTCTCTTCCGAGAGCATGATTCATGGAAAAGAGCTTCAAATGCAGGTCTAACATCAGCTCTGCTACTGGCTCCCCATGTTATCTGATCCAGGTTATCAGTCAGCGTCTGGAGGCAGGAAGCCCTGGCACCTGACCTCCCGGGCTCGCAGGGTTGCTGAGGGAAGGCCTGGCGTGCTTCCCGCATAGCAGGTGCCTCTGGCAGAGTGCTGAACGAATGCAGGAGGGCCTCTGCGTCTGGCTATATGGTGGACTAGATGTTTGCAGAAACCTTCCTGTTACAGAGTTCCTGAACACAATTCTTTTAACATTATTATTATTTTTTTAACATTTATTATTTTAATATTTTTAAATAATGTGTCAAAATGCATGTCAAACCAAGAGGAGAGTAAAGGAGATTGTCAGATGTGAAAAGATAAGGAACTGTGAAGCCAGACAGGTGAGTTCTGTAGCTGCCAAGTGTTGTCCTGGGCCCTCTGCAGGTCCTAGGGATCAAATGGGCCACTCCTGCAGGAGACAGGAGACAAAGTCTGAGCTACAGAAGGTGGGGGTTGGATCAAAAAAAACCCATATAAAGTGTGAATCCTTGAAAGGCCACCTCCCCACAAATCTACTTCACAGAAGGAGAGCGTGGAGACACAGCACTGTCTGAGACACAGGCAGAGAACAAGGGGAAAATGTGAGAGTTTTTCCTGACCACTAGGATGGACAGAAGGGAGCGGAGACAATTACAGAAGATTCGGAGGCTGGAAAACAGAGGGGAGAGAGTTAATGGACAGCAGATTCAAGAACACTGAAACCTGAGCTAGCAAGAGAGAGTGGAGAAGCAGCTCTGAAGGCACGAATGGGTGGTAGGTACCAGGCTGCTCTGAAGTGGGGTGAAGGTGGCTGAAATTCTATTTAGGAGGTAGGGGGTCCCCAGGCTCCTTCCCTTCCAGTACCTGACTGCTCCTCCACCACCATGGCAAGAGACTGAAATTACTCTCTGGGGTAAAACAATTGAGGACTGGGGTATTCTAAAGAACAAAAGGGGGGAAAGGTGAATCTGAGACCCCCAGGTTTTTCTACTCAGCCCTTAGAATTCTAGCAGGAGATTGGAAAGGCCTTCTCTGAGGACCCACTAGCCCAAGAGAAAATACAGAGAGTCTGACATTGAGATTCCCCGATAAGTGGCTTGGTAAGATCACCCTACGGTGGAGCCACAGGCAGCAAGCTCCCACCAACGTACCAAGAGCCCCCTCCCTTCTGCCTTGTTCTTAACCATGAGCAGAGTGGCAGGCAAAGACCTGCAGACATTTTAGGGACTCATCCGATATGAAAGACAGAGGCCTAAAGAAACAGACCCTGAAGGGAAAAGAAAAGGGGGCGGGGGACAAGGGGGTATCAATAGCCTTGGAAAGATTAAGAAAAGTTATTGTATCCAGGAAACAAGAACACGATGCTAAAAAACACTCAGAGTACAAAAAATACATTATGTAAAATAAAAAAGTAATCACAGGGATGAAAAACTTAACAGAAGATAAGAAAACAGAACACACATACAAAAAAGTAGAAAACAATAGAGAAAGACGAATGTAGAGGAGCATCAGAGGGTCCAACACTTATGTAAAAAATAAGGGTTCCAGAAAGACAGAATTTTAAGAATGAAGGGGAGAAAGTAAGTCAAGAACATTTCCCAGCGCTAAGGGGCATGGGTTCCCAGAGTGAAAGGGACTGCCAAATGGCCAGAACAAGACACCTCTCACCAAATTTCAGAGCACGGGGCGCAAAGAGAAGCTCCCACAAGGTTCTAGAAAGAATAAAATAGGTTTCATACCAAGGGCAAGAAAAAAGTTCATAGCAATACTGGAATCTAGAAGAAAATGCAGCAAAGCCTTCAAATTTTTAAAGGAAAATTCCACTAGTTGAAGGTGGAAATCCCATTGTCCATCCAAAATGATCATGTCAGTGAGAGGACAGACTACGACATCTTTAGACACATACGGTCTGAAAACATTCTCTCCCATCACTCTTGCTCGGGAAGCTACTGGAGGACGTGCTGCACCAAAATGATGCGGTGAATCAAATGAGGAAGATAATGGAATCCAGGAGCCAGGGGCTCAAACCTGAGGAAGAAGCAAAGGAAACCCTGGGCCTGATGCTGGAGGGAGGGTCCAAGAGAACCGTGCAGCAGGCCTGGAAACCAACCACTCAAGAGCAGGGCAGTGACGGCTGCAGGAAAGGCTTCCTCCAGACCAACTCACTGAGTACCTAGTGTGTTGGAGCACGTTGAGAGAACAGTTACACAAGCGGAGGAGAGTTAAGGGTTAAGTTAGTGTTAGGTGCCTTAGAAAACTGCGTACTGACTCAAGGGGAAAGGTAAAGAAGTGCAGGAAGAAAATTAATCAAGGCTCAGCAGTGAGTAGTGTTTTCATAGTCATAAAAAATAAATACTACTGATCCAACCAAGTACATCTGATGTCTGGGAACAGGACATGTGTGTGTTGGGAGGGGGGTTACGTGTGAGTAGCAAGAGGGAAGAGAGCTAAATCCACATCTTTCATGGCACAAATATAAGAGATCATGCCCAAACTGAAAAGCCAAGAAGTAGCAACACAAGCACGTTATTTAGATTTATGGAGGCAAATATTAAAAGATTTGGTTAAGGGCTAAAAGTTCCTGGGGATCAGAAAATAAGGAACAATTGCCAGGGAACTACATTTTTTTTTGTCGTAAGCCTTGTATAACTATTTGGCTCTTTATGTGCATGTGAGCTGGATAAAAATAATAACTAAATGAAAAGTCAGAAAGGATAAACTGAAAGATAAAGAAATTAGATCCAGATTCAGCATAAAAAGACAAAAAAGTTAAAAATATGGAAGAGAGATTAAAAGAAATTGTTGCTAGTTAGAGGGGCTCACGTATGTCTGATTCGCATTACAGAAGGACAGAAAAGAGAAAATGGAAGACAGGTATATTTGGAGTGAGGATATCTCTGAGTTTTCCAGAACTGTTGAAAGTTGCGGATCCTCAGATTTCAGAAAACTAATGAACCCCAAAAAGGCAAAGAAAAAGAAAAATTGAAGACAAAATTGTAAAAAGACCAGAAGAAAAGACATTACCTAGACTAACCACTCACTTCATGTTAGAAATAGCGGAAAACAGTAGAATACCTTCGAAGCACCGAGAGAAAAACTGACAATCTAGAATTTTATACCTAGTCAAACTACGCTTACTCACCAAGGTCCAAGCTAGGCATATTTCTTTTCTTGCACCCACACCTTGCTGGGTGCTTTTATTTATTAATGCTGTCCCCTCTACTTTTTAAAACTTTATGTTGAAGATTTGTAGCTGTGTATCACCGAACACTCATTTTCTTCTTCCCCAAACATCAAGAGAGGGTCTCTACGCTTGCTGCTTATCCTTCCTCATCTCCTATTCTTTCTTTAACCTACTGCGCTCGGACCATCTTCTCCATCCCCCTAACTCTCAAACAACCTCCTTAACCAGAAAGGCAAGGACCTCTTCACTGCATTTACCTCTCAGCAGTGTGTGACACAATTATGCTCCAGAACCACATTCCCCACTTCCTATCAGACATTTCCACCCTATCAGACATTTCCACCTCCAACTCAGGGTGTCCACACCTTAACTCCTCACCTTCACCTTCAGCCCTCACTGTGCTCACTCTGTAGTCTCTCTCTGCATTCATGGTGTCCATCCACCCAGTAACATGACCCCTGAGTCATTTCTGACGATTACCTTTCTCTCTTTTCTCACATCCAAGGGGTTAACCAAGTCTACTGATTCTGGCTCAGAAATGTCTTTGCTAATTTTATTCTTGATACAAGTAAATCACATTTGTTGTAGTTTTTAAAAATGTAAATAAGCAAAAAGGAAAAATTACAATCACCCAGAATCCCACTCCTAGAGATGATCGTTTGGCAAATACATTTCAGAGTTTTTCTGTAAAACTATACATATTAAAATAAATACATGTTGTTTGGTTACATATAATATATTAAAAAAAAGATCATATTCTATACCCTGTTTCAATGTGCTTTTATTATGTAACAATGTCAGTAATCAATGTGACAGCTTGCTTTCATTACTTATCAATATAATGTTATGAGTGTTAATATTACATGTAAATAGATTTACATGCCATTTTAATGACTGAACAATACCCCATTCTATAGTGGCATCATAATTTAGTTAATAATTCCCCTTATACTGAACATTCAGATTATCTTATATATTTTGGAATAATGAACAATACTACACAAGTGGCACTGGCCTCCTTCCTGTTCCGAGAACCGTGTACCCTCTCTCTCTTGCCACAGGGCCTTGGCACCTGCTGCTTCCTCTGCCTAGGACACTCTTATCAACCCACTTTCAGTCTACCTCTGCCCCCTCATCCAACACCCCCCTTGTCCTCTGGGAAGCTTTCCTGGCTGTCATACCTGGTCAGCTCCCCCCGTCACCCTCTGCCCATTGCTGCTCCTCTCCACCATGACCTCCACGTGTGTGATTGTTCTATCCGTGTCTGTCTCCCCCACTAGACTGTGAGTGCTGAGAGGGCAGGGACCATAACCCTCTTGCTCATTTCTGTCTTCCCTATTCCTGAAATCACAGGCATTCAAAAATACTTTGTGGAATGAATAAATGATGAGTGGAAAAACTGCTACAATGCGTATGTTTGAAATGTCTCTTAAATCTGTGGATTTTTTCTTCATTGCTACCATCTCTGCCCTAGTTCAGGTCATCATCATCTTTTGTCTATACTGTTGTGATAGCCTCCTAACTTTCAACTTCCTCCACTTTGCCGTCAGGGCTAATTTCCTAAAACATGTATCAGGCAAAAAGAAGCAAAGAAAAAGCGGTAATCAGAAAACACAAAAGTGGTATTGTGTATTTCTGGTGGGAATGTAAAATGGTGCAGTCACTGTGAAAACCCGTAAGGTGTTTCCTGAAAAAGTTAAACATAGAATTACCATATAATCTAGCAATTCCACTTCTAGGTATACACCTAAAAGAAATGAAAGCAGGGACTCAAGCAGATACCTGCACACCCATGTTCATAGGCAGCATTATTCACAACAGTCAAAAGGCAGAAACAACCCAAGTGTCCATCAACAGATGAATGGATAAACACGCGTGGTCTGTACATACACTGGAATATTATTCAGCCTGAAAAAAAATAAAGTACTGATACATGCTGCAACATGGATGAACCCTGAAAACATCATGCTAGTGAAAGAAGCCAGACTCAAAAGGACAAATACTGTATGAAACCACTTACATGAGGTGCCTGGAATATGAAAACTAAGAGACAGGAAGTAGAACAGAGGTTACCAGGGGTTGGGGCAAGGGGGTCATGGAAAGCTACGTGATGTGTACAGAGTTTCTACTTGGGATGATGAAAAGGTTCTGGAAACGGATAATGATGGTTGCACAGCATCGTGACTGTAATTAATGTCACTGAATTATACATTTAAAAATGGTTAAAATGGTAAATTTCATGTTTTGCATATTTTACCACGATTTTAAAAAGCAAAAGGTGCAGAGAGCATGCGTGAAATGTTGCCATTTTACTGGGGAAAGAAAAGAACTTCAATAAATAAATTTTAAGACTTCAGAGGGAGACGCAAGAGGGAGGAGATATGCGGATATATGTATATGTGCAGCTGATTCACTTCGTTATAAAGCAGAAACTAACACACCCTTGTAAAGCATTTACACTCCAATAAACATGTTAAAAAAAAAGCCTTCAAAAAAAGGTGGTACAAATAATTCCACGTATACCAATAATGAGACAAAGAATGCAAATGGATTTTTAAAGTCTATTAAAACATGGATTATTAGATTTGCTTTTTAAAAAGCCAACTATATTTAGATTACAGGAGACACACCTAAAACATAACTACCACACAGAAAGTATGAACATAAAGGGATGTTACGAGCACAACCTGCTAATACTAACCAAAGAAAATGTGGTATAGCAACATTAATATGAAACCAAAAAAAAACCAAATATAAAGCAAAAAGCAGTAGGTTACAGAGATATATTTAACAGTCGTTGGAATAATTCACAAAAAAGATATAACAATCATGAATTTGTATAACCCTTCACTATAGACTCAAAATATACAAACCAAAATGGAATTATAAGGGAAAAATAAGCAAATTCACAATCACAGTGAGAGGTCTCAATGCACTTTTATCAAAAACAGATAAATCACTCAAAATTTAATAAGCATTTAGCAGGTTTAAAAAACAAAATTAACAAACTGGAGCTAATGGATAGTAAATGTATCTAACAAATAGAGAATATACATTTTTAAGTTAATATAGAATATTTTAAAAATCGATCAAACATTAAGTCATAAGGAAGTCTTCATTAATTTCAAAGCATTGATATCATATAGACCATATTATCTTACCACATTATAATTAAACATAAAAATTAACAACAAAAATGTTGCTTAAAATATATATATATACATACACATATATGCATACATACATGTCTGGATACTTTGAAATGTACACCTAAATAAGTCATGAGGTGAAGAGAACATTATAATGAAAATTACAAAATATTTTGAGTGAATGACTATGAAAGTAGCACATAACTCTTGGAGGATGTAGCAAAGCAGTACCTACAGGCAATTTATAGTTTTACATGCATTTCCTCAAAAATCAAAAAAGACTGGAAATAAATAAGCATTTAACACAAAAAGCTAGCAAAACAAGAGAGTAAAATAATAAAGGTATGAGGGAGAAAATAGTAAAGAGTAAAAGTCACTGTATTTCTGAAATAGGAAACAGAAAGACTAGCAAGAATTGACCGCCTGGAGGGGTGGGATGTGGGGGTGGGAGGGAGGGAGACGCAAGAGGGAAGAGATATGGGAACGTATGTATATGTATAACTGATTCATTTTGTTGTAAAGCAAAAACTAACACACCATTGTAAAGCAATTATACTCCAACAAAGATGTAAAAAAAAAAAAAAAGAAAGACTAGCAAGAAAATCAATAAAACCAAAAGTTGGTGCTCTGAAATGACTGACAAAACAGACAAACCTCTCATGAGACTGACTGAGGAGGAGAAAAGGTACAAATAAACAATAGCAGAAATTAAAATTAGAAAAAGTTAAAGGCTATAACTACAGATACAGAGATAATTTTTTAAATAATAAAAGAATATATGAACAGGGATATATTAATAGACTTGAAAATTTAAAGAAATCAACAATTTTCAAGAAAAAATAAAATAACAAAATGAACTCAAAAAGAAACACAAACTTAGAGAGAGCAATAAGTACTAAATAAAATGAATGAGTAATCCATCTCATACCTCCACTCCAGCCACCAAAGACGCCAGCCCAGAAAGCTTTACGCACAAAGTTTAAACCAACTTCAGAGAACTAGTAAGTCCTACTTTGCCCAAACCTTTTCAGAGGCTAGAGTAAAAGAAGAGAGTCCAGTGGGAATGGGCAAGACTGCTAATGCATTTTATTAGGCAATTCAGCACTAAAACAAAAACCAAAGAAAATATGAGAAAGGAAAAGTACAGATCTATCTCACTCATGAAAAAGATACAAAAATCCTAAGCAACATATTGAAAACTAAATCTTGCAGTACATACAGAAGATAACATTAGTACGTCATGATCATATTGGGTTTAATCCCTGGTCTACAAGGGTGGATGACCATTAGAAAATGTTGTAATAGATCAAACTGTAAGATTAAAAGAGGAAAACAATCTGATCATTTCAATGAATGCAGGCAAAAAGGCTTTGATAAAATCACCACTCATTTATAATAAGAATTTAAAAAGAAAACCTCTTAGGAAACCAGGCATAGAAGGACACTTCCTTAGCTCGAAGTGGGCATGTGGCAGAGAAGGACCCAGCCTCCCCTTACTCTGCCCCTTGCCAGCAACTCTGGTTGAGCATGTGGTCAACTCGGCTCAATTTCCACTCCGCTTCCCAGCTTCCTACCCGGTATGGTCTGACCACATGACTAGGTTCTGGCCAAAGGGGTACGAGTGGAAATGACTGTGGCAGTTTCTGGTTACGCCTTGGAAGGTAAGGAGTGTGCCTTCGCTCTCCTCTTCTTCTTCCCCAGTGGGTGGAATGCAAATGTGAGGGTGGCAGCCGGGGCAGGCTTCTAAGCCCACAGAACCGAACCACTCACCTGAGGATGGCAGAGCAGCTGATAAAGGAGGTGGAGACACTGATACTGATCAGCTGTCCCAGAGCCCTGAAATGGTTGTCATTTAGAGTCTTTGAAAGAGTGTCTAAGCACGTCTTCTACCTACTACAGAGCGTCTCTCAAAAACCTCCAGCAAATATCTTATTTCGGGCAGGGTAAGGGAATTTTAGAAGTGTTTCTATTAAAATCAGGAGCAAGGCGATGCCAGCACCAGCACTTCCCTTTGTCACCGCGCTGAGGTCCGAGCTAAGACTATAAGGCAAGGAAAAGGATGAGATAGGAAAGATACCATGGTCCTTCTCTGCAGGCAAGATGACTGTTTAAATACAAAGGTGGAGGAAATTCACAGGTGAATCACTACAACTAAGAAGCGGGATCCATGCAAGGAGCAGGATTAAGAACCCAGAACCACACCCACATGTGTACTTCAGACCTTGACAGCTGACAGGGAACACACTGCAGTTCGTGGGGGACCATATTACGGTTCTGCAATAAGTGGTGCTAGAAAATTAATTGTACCTATGGAAAAAAATAATTAGATTCCTACCTAATGCCACTCAGAAAAATCCATTTCAGGTGCAATAAGGCCTCAATGACAAAAAGCAAACCTTTAAAACTTTTAGAAATAGTCTAATGACACATCTGTGTAACCTTGGGATATGGACAGATTTCTTAAACAGGGCACAAAAAGGCAATAATAATAAAGACATGTAAAAAAACTAATAAAGACACGTGATAATTTTGACTACATTAAATTTAAAACTTCTGTTCATCAAAAGTCACTGCTCACCTTCAGCCATACGTACTGAGGGCCCAGTAGACATCGACCTCTTGCTAGACACTGGTGATACAGTCGTAAATAAGACACAGTCCTCCTTGTCATAAGACTTACAGTCCTGCTCTCTCTTGGGGTTAGAATGAGGGTCAGACAGGGTCGAAAACCCATGTCTAGGGCCGGGGTATACACCTTGGCCCCCAGCCAAACTTCCACTCCCTTCTACTACTTATGTGGGCTTCCCCTCCACGCAAAATTGCTTTCCTCTCCTAGTAGGCTCAGACTGGTCTGCTCCTGTTGGTAACAGCGATAGTGGCAGCCACAAGAAGAGAGCTGGAAAAGCATCACCCTCTCTGGTCTCAGGCTCCCCTGCTTGATGGGTCAGTCAAGACAGAGGTAAGGGTTCCAAGTGTTCAGCGGAAGAAAATCTGACTGCCTGCAGTTTGATGAATGAGAGTGGATGGTGGCCTTTCAGGGCATGCCTCATTCCTGCGGGTTACGCTCTGTCACCGGCGCCGTCTGCAGTCTAGGTATGCTCGTGCAAGGTATTTGTACTGTCCCCCTTCTTCAGTCTACTCTCACCATTGCCCAGGAAACCACACCTACAGCCATCACTTGAGGTTTGGCGGCCCCTCTGTTGGCTGTGAAATACCAAGTGAGCACCATCTGTTAAAGATGCTATCCTTGAGGTACAGACTGTTTCAGTGCTGGCAGGCTGGCAACATTCCAGCACTCTGTGGGTAATCTTACTCTGTCACCTAACGAGAAGGTGATAATACTGTCAAGAAAATACCTGCAATACCCCGTGGTACAGTCACTTCTGACAAGCACATTGTATCCTAGAATTAGCTGTAGTGTTTGAAAAGATTTGAGATGATATATATTCGAAACTCATTCTTCATTCATTGGCACCCTGACAAATCCCCAGCTAGGAACACTTGAAAACATTGGAATAAATATTTGAAACGTTTTAGATGCATATTTGAGCTGGTAAAAAAAATTAAAGAAATGCCTCAGAGACCAAAAAATGAAAGAGAAGCAAACACTCAGCGGGGTAAGCTAAAGCTGAAGCCTGCAGCTATCTTAGGGCTCTGCTGATCCCAACAACCAAAGGCTTTGGTTTTAACTGTTACAGGGAGGAAGAGCGGGGGACGACAACAACCATAATAATGGCAAACAGAACATTTACAATATGCCAGGCATTGCTCTAAGTGCTTTATACACTCACACATGTGTTTACATATATTTAATATATTTACATACATTAATGCTCAAGGCATGGGATCAGCTCCAAGATCTACACATAAAGCTGGAACGGTAGAAGGTCTGTACCCAGTGGAAGAGTGAACTAGGAAAAGTGCCCTGCAAAAGAAAGGGCAAGAAAAATGCATGTGGGCATTGACTTGAGAGGAGGGGGCTCACTTGGGTTTGAGACCTGAATTCATATTAACTGTGTGGCCTAAAAAAAAAAAGTCTTAGCCAAAAATTTTAGGTTGTCCAAATTGAAAGGGCCACCAAGTCCCAAGTAGAAACAAACTCAAACTTTCTCTGAAGAAATGTACTCTCAAGCCAACCTCAAAGAATTCCCACATATAAAGTTCCAGTGATTATAATTCTCTCTCTCTCTCTCTCTCTCTCTCTCACACACACACACACACACAGAAAATCACAAAATGCATGAGGTAACAAGCCATAATGAGTGAAAGATCGAGAGAAGAAACAAACACCAGAATCAGATAAGCAGAGACTTTAATATTAGAATTATAAGCTATAGAATATAAATTAAGTATTTATTATTCTAAAATATAAAAGAAGGGATCAAAAGTATAAGTAAGGAACAAGAGACTATAAAAAAATGACCATCCAGATTTGACCTTCTACTCCACAGAATTCTGGTTAATTCATTCTAGTTAATTAATTAATCCAAGTAACCAGAGGCAGAGGCAAAGGCCATTTGAAGAAGCAATATTGGAGACTACCCAATCTATGATTAAAATCTTGATTTAGATTTGATTAGGGTGAAAAATTAGATAGTATAACTTCTCCCAACAAGTCCCACCCAGTATCTCAGCAAAAATTGAGTTGGAATGGAAGATGCTTAAAAAATTGAGTTTGGATTTGTTTAAAGTCGATACATGAAAGGGCTAATTAAAACTGCCATGGAAAAACCCTATACTCATAACATAAAGCCAATTCCTTCCTTCAGCGTGCTCGTGAAAGAGGAGAGCCCTTTCTCCACTCCACTGCAGAGGGTTCCTTATCACTCTATGAAATTATTGTCCAAAGGTTCAGAATTTAACACATGTCACTGCCTGTATCAAAAAACATCCTGATACAAAAGTGGGTTACAATCAGTGTTTTAATAACCTAATCATGATGCAGTAAATCAATGTTTAAAATGCATAAAAATTAAGAAAATCATTTCCCACAGTGATGGAAAGGTAGACATGAGCTACTTATAAAATCTTAAAATCAATTTTTAATAATCGATAAATTTTCAATAAAATAATCACAAAACATTTATCTACTTTAAGTTTACATCAACACCATTTTAATTACACAGATTAACTTTATCATTTAAAAATAATTCTCAGCTGTTTTTGGCTAGTGGAACAACGACTAAGGGTCGGAGCCCATGATTTCAGGCTTCGAGCCTAATCTGCAAAGGCACGACACAGGGCGGCCCTATTGGCAAAGGGCCGAGGGCAGAGGGGGCCCCTCCTCTCCCACAGCAAGAAGGCAATAGGCAGCCTTTCCAGACGTGGGAGCAAACCTGAGAAAGCCTGAAAACAGGAGCCGCTAAAATGGTAGCGTCTAGGGAGGAGTCCAGAGAGGGGGGAGGCGGAGCAGGGCACTAGGGCTTCCCATCATAACCAGACGTGGTCACTGACTTTTACCCACGCGTACGTATCACTTCGATTTCTAAAACATACAATGACGTGTTTTCCTCTTTATTAATGGCCAATTAGTAGTAATCATTCTTAACCTTTATCCAGGAGAGACTCCCGAATAAAGTAGGACAAATGCACTCCAAGAAAATTAGATTCCATTGCCTTGAACGTGGCTTAGCTGTGGGGAGTAAAGAGCTAAAGGAAGCCAGTGGTGATGCTTGCTAGCGAAGCAGGCAATGGTGAACCCACCCCTGACTTGCTCCAGTGCGAGTGCCTGTGGCACACTGAGAGACAGAGTGGTGTTGCCGCCAGCACCAGTTCACGGGTCTCTCCAAGAAGCTCCGCAGGGGTACATTTGCCCATTCCTTGGCCTTTCCAAAAGCAGTATTTCCAGAGATAATTGGTTTCTCAGTGACAGACTGATACCAACCAAACCGCGATGCACTGCTCAGAATGCTGTGTGTTAATTTATGGTGGAAATAACAACCCCCCCGGTGCCCATAACGTTTGCAGCCTCTACCCAGGGCCCCCTGCTCCTCGGGATGGAGCTACTGAGGAAGCTAAACGGCGGCACTGAGTGTGGTAACAGAGGCGCAGAGCCACGGGGCACAACGGGAGGGTGCAAGCCCCCCGGCACATGGCACACAGCACACAGCACATCTCTGGAGAAGGCCGCACCCGTGGCCCCCAGCGACACTGCCTCCCTTCCCTGGACAGCACTGGAAACGCTCTGAGCCTCCTTTTCCTTTGTTCCAGTGCTGACTGAGCCCCCTTGTGATGATAAATTCTTTCTTTAGTGTGTCAGTCACCGATTAATCTGGAAAGCTGCCTCTAGGCAGGAAGCTCTTTCTTGGGCTTTTCCATTATGAGGTAATCAATAAGTTAAACCCTTCCTGGAGACTCATCTTATCTCCACGTCCTTAAGAGTTACCTCATTCTGTCCCCGGTCATAGTCCACACCTTGCTCTAGGCTTCATGGGTTAATCACGGGCTCCCCAGTCGCCAACCCAGCCAGCAGCTTGGCAGCCCCTGTCCACAGGAAGCCGCGCCCACCCCCGGCTCTGTCCACTCTAGACTCTACCACCTTGTCCTCCACCACATCAGAAGTTCCTCTGGGCCAGCCACTCTGGCTTGACAGTGTCGTGTGGTCCGGGCTTTGCCCTCTGCTCTCCTTCCTCCTCACCCAGCTGCATTTTTAGAGCTCCTGATCAGTGGTCTCGTGGCGTTTCCAACGTTCAGACAGGTACAGGCCTCGCATTCACAGACTAAACCAATGACAACTCAGTATTCACATACAGTCAACCCTAGATTTCAACATTAACTTTAAAAAATCAGATTTTTTCTCCGTTTTGTTTTGTGAACCAAGTTTCATGGACTTCTGGATTTTTAGCCACGTCTGCACCCCCACATCACTGTCCCATCACTGGAGCTCTCAGTGACTTCAGCAGAAGCTCTGCAATGGAAAAATCACGTGGAGATGGTGGCTAGGGTTGTTAGACATCGGGCGAGGCGGCATCTCCCGTTCCATCACGTAACAAAGCTAGGCAGGCACTCAGGGCAGAAAGCAGCAGCCCAGAGCAGAGGCTGAGAGCGGCAGACCACACCAGTGAGAGTCTCCACGTGACAGGGTGGGGAAGGGGGCTCGAGCGCACGGTGCCGTCAGTCGGGGTGGCTGGTCCGCTTCCTATTTCAGCCACACCATCCACCCCGGCCCATGATTCTGCTTCACAACCTGCCCTACCACGCTGCTGAGCGAGCCTCCAGGGAGCTGGCATCCCTGGGGGAGAATGTTTCTAAGAGGAATTCAATATAGAGTAAACCAATTCATCAAACTTTTAAAAACTAGGAGGTGGAAATGTTACAGTTAATGCTCAACAAGGATGCCGTGTTTAGCACTTGTCTGGGGCGCTAAACAATGTAAACCTAAATCCAAGAAAATCACACCACTTGAGGTCCTTTCCTAGGTTAGTTGGTCAAGATAACACCAAAAGATCCCCACCAGGTTTATGCAGAAAGCGTGGCTTCTTGTTGCTCTGGGTTACAAGGAGCGTCAGGACCCAGCTGTTGAGCCTTAACTGTAACCTATACGCTACTAGCCATTCAGGTCTGTCTGGACTCTGCTCCACTTACTGACTTCTAAACGACCTTATTTCTATTTAATAATGAAGGATTTGGGATTACTTACAATTTCAGACACTGTGATTTGGTACAGTTACATGGCTTTTTAGACTTTGTGTCCCATGAACTAACAGTTACTCTATAAAGATTAAAAAAGAAAATGTATTCAGATCGTTACTCTTTAAAAAGAGAATTAGCTAAGCATCTGGTGTTTTTGAACGAATACTGAAAATCTCAACACCAGAGAGTTATAGGTGTTATTTATTGGTGTGGCACGCACATTCACACGTGGGGGCGCAAGCCTGGCCAGGTCCAGCTGCACGTCCAGGGACCCTATCGCTGTCTGCTCCCCAAGAAGCCTTCCCCGAGTTTCTTCCACTGATCTGTTTAAACCTCTCCTGTGTGTGGCTCCCCACACCAAATAGCTCTTTTTATTTTTATTTTCTATACTTTCCAAAATCAGAAGAACACTAATGAAAAGTATGAATTAAAGACTAACAGATAAACGACTGTTTGCATTGTTAGAGCTGTCCAGCTAGTATTACCACCAGTATCAAAGCGTGTTTTGAATGTGTCATGTGGGCATTGGGGAGCTCCCTCCTCACCGCTCCTTTGGGGATTAGCCTAGAAGCCATCTCCAAGGGCGAAGGAGGAGGAGAGGTGAGCGTGCGCTGGAGGCTGCTAAACCTGAGGCGGCTGTGGGTTAGGAAACCGGGACAAGTTCCCAAGGGCTGCTTAGAAGTGTTGCTTCTGAGGGGACTTGGGATGTTGGCCACGTGAGACGGTGGGTAGATCCTGGGGACGAGAAGGAGCACACGTGTCAAAACCCCGGCTGTGACTGGGGCTCTCCCTCCCTCCCTCCCTCGAGTTCGGCCACCTGCTCCCGGAGACGGCGTGTGCGGGCTTCGCCTCTGCAACCACTGGCTGCTTCCGGGAAGGGACACATCCTGGTCTCGGGTTTCCTACAGGAGCTGCTACAGTACTTGGCACACACAGGGCTTGCTGACAGTCCCCTGTCACCCCACGGAGCACGGGGACTACCCTCGGCCTGTGCTCCGTGCCCTCACAAACACAACCGTCTCCAGTCGGGGCTGAGGTCAGTCTAAGCCCCAGCTCAGCCCACCCTCCCCTCTGCTCTGGCTGCTTCGCTCATCAGGGCTCCGCCACTCTTCTCACCGGCTCTGCTTCTGTTTCGTGACCGCGTCCTCCCTCATTTGAAACAGCAAATGGTAACTGACTCCTGGGTGAGCTGCTAAGTGTTACTTCTTCTGGAGATGTCTCTCGTTTTTAAAATAATGTCCCCATACTATGTCACTGAATGCTATATTAATTTATTCTTCGTCTAGTCTAGTTCTCTCCTTTAGAGAGAGGAGAGTTGCCGCCTTCTATTCTCATGGGTGCCTGGAGGTGGCAGATCTGGCTGCACTGCTCCTGGCCCACCCACCCTGGATCACACCTGGGCTGTTCGGGGGAAGGGGACATGCGCACAGACTTCACTGCTCTTGCCCTCAGCCCTGCCTCTAAAATGGGGCACGGGGTGGCCTGGCACTACCTGTCCAGAGGAACCAAAACTCTTCTCTTTAAAAATGAGGTGGAGGTCCATGGAGACACTCCAGTGGTGACCTGCCACAATTGTGGAAGCAGAGAGGACAATTCACTGAGTACCTACAGTGTCAGGAAGATGCCAACAGGCACTGACTAAGAGATCACCACGTGGCCAGGACTGTCATAAGAGCTTCAGGGGAACACCAAAATATATATATTTTTTAAAATTTACAGTGCCTGTTCTAGAGGAATCCACCAAATAATTTGGGACATGAGATGATATATACAATTGAAAAATTAGAGAACAGAAGATATTATATAATCAACTATCAAATTATATGATACTGATTGTAAATGACATAAAATTCAGGGACAGTTTAATAGAGATGTAAAGACAAAACAAACTACTTCTGAAAGAAGTAGAACTTGACATTGACTTTCAAGGGTGTGAAGTCTTTTGTTATTCAACAAAAGGATGTTTCAGTTGAAATAACAGCACGAGCAAAAACACCACATCAGGGATGAGCACAGAGCGCCTGAGGGGACAGTAAAGGGACAAGTTCCTTGTAATGGACTAAACTGGGAAAAAACTTCCATGGCTCTAATAATGTTTGACTACTCTTTTTGCCAATCTGAAGAGTAAAGGGTTAGAAGAGATCTGGACAACTCTGCCTCGGAAAAGCATTATAAATAAACTGTACCACAGTTGAGATATGACCTCATCTTTAAGAAAAAATTTCCAGAGAAGCGGACTCTTGCATATTATAATGTTCATTATGTCACCAAAAATAAAGGCCTCAATGATGTAACAAAATTCACATTAACGCCTGACTGATAATCAGATTATTGAAGCTCTGCAGAGTGACAGGACGTGAATTTTGCTCATATGATAAGGTAGCTAACAAGTTAGCCAGCTCACCACCTATCTCTAAAGAATGACGACTGGGTGAATTCACCCATATGGACTGCTGGCTGTAAGGCCCAAGCTGGCCTGCTTTTACGTCATCTACTATTTTAGAACGTTTAAACAGTACTGGGCTGACAGAATTTCCTTTCTGTGTCTTCAGACCTAGCTTGACCCTCTCATCTCGTGGAAGTTTAAAAAAAAAAAAAAAAAGCCTAACAAAGAGGTAAAGAGGTCTAGCCAATTAGTTGTGGTTGGGAACTCATACAGAATGAGACAGCCAGCAAACAGTTTTCTGACAGCTCCCTCACCACAAATAATAAATTGGTAGAGATTCCAGCACACCGTCAGTACCATGGATGTTGAGATGAAAATCATCTGGCTGGTTCAGTGGTGTGACATCAAGTAATTATTTGCAGCAAAAAAATACAAAAACAAAGCTCATGTTGTTCCTGGCACATCATTTATAATAGAAAAATATTTTATGACCTGCATAATTCCTTCACACTAGAGAAAACCTAGTAGAGACTGGGAAGAAGGCATGGGGAGGGTGAGAAAAAGGAGAAATACACTGCAGTGAAAACTTCCTCACTACTGCTCCTCTGTGGAAACGTGTATCACCTGCAACACAGAGAAACCTCAAATGGCACTGTAGCTCTGAGCGCACACGCTTGAACTAAAGTGTTAGAAACACCAAATTCCCTTGAATGTGCTAGACACGCTAAAGCACATAGTGGTGCAATACTGTTGGCCAGATGCTCCCAGATTACAAGAAAGATAAAGTGAGTATCTTCAGGATAGTAACGTCCTGGGTACATCGTGTAATACTATGCTGGCAGCATTACATAGCAGCAGAATCCAGAGGCTGCCCACAGAGTTGTTTTGTCCAGAAACATTAAGAGCCGTGATTATAGAATCAATTACAACGACAGCAGCCATACCCTCGCTGATCCATGGCGCCAAGAGTGGAGGCAGGAGAAAAGCTCCTATAGTCTTAGTCCATCAAATTAAGCGAGAGTCATCGACCAGCTCCGCAACCAACAGCTAAGACCGAAGCAGCAAGTCACGTGAGCAACCGACACTCTTCAGCGACGTCGCGGAGGTGGAGTGTTGACTGAATCCCAGCAAGTCTCCAGAACTCCACCTAAGCCTCTCACACTGCCCCGGACAGCCGTCCTCACACTGAGCAGCGCCGCGCTGGAGATGTGCCTGATGGTAGACACTTCAGGAGCCCGGAGGCTCTAGAGGCTACAGTCTACGTTCCCTAAATTGCCTGCCCTGATTTCTTTCGGGTCCTCAGATGTACATCTGCATTAGGCTGTGTGCCCCAAAACTTCGGAAGGCAGGAAGAGACTGATCTCCATCACCAGCGAAAGGGTTCCGTGAACAGAAAGGGCTGCCCCATCTACTAATAGCACATGAATGTTACTCTTTAACTTGACAAAGAGTTTCAACCGGCTTGGTTAGTTTAATTAGTTACAATTATAGACATGACTTTAAAATGGCAAGACGAAGCCCCAGATAAGAGCAGCCACGTCCACCTGGAGACCGTGTGCCTCGGCCCCTGCCATTGAACGTGAACTGACAGAACAGGGAAGGCAGCGGGCAGAGGCAGCCATAAAGGCACATAAAGACTGCCGTCGACATTAAGTGACTGCCACACCATTACTTGTGTTGATGACAGCAAAAAAGAAACAGAGCAGCTAAGTTTAAATCAATGTGAACTCAAGACAGAGCTAGGAACGGCAGCAAGTCTCTGAAACAATGACAGCGGACGGTGGACGGAGAGTGGAAGCAAATGGAGGTTACAGACCAGTCTTTCCAGCAACCACAAACCAGACATGCGCAGCAACACTGTTAGTGCACTGTTGAATATAAACATCATATTTTAGAAGTCATAAAGGTTTTCAGGTAAAGCTAATTTTAAAACTCAGGAAAAAAATCACAAATGTACCCAAGAGCCTCTTAAACTCTTACATTAAAGTAAGTGACAATTGATTGCTTTTAATCCTTACCTAGTCGAAGTTATTTTTGGTGGTCCTGGAAGAGTTGATCCCAAAGGGAAAGCAGACCCGTTGACTACGGATGGTAAGGCTCCATTATCAAGCTGTGTAAAGTCAAAGGCAAGCATGATTTGAATTAGTATACATTTTGAAAGTTTATTCCCGTCAGCCCCTACGTACAGATAAAAATGATTCTTTTTCTTCTAGAGGTTTACATCACAATCCCCTTACATTCATCCAGGCCTTATTGCCACCATGATTCTGCTAACACCTGAGCACGTTCCAGCCGAGGCTTTTCAGCAGAAGTGGGAGGAGCCCAGCCCAGTCATCTCACCCCGCCTGACCACAGGATGCCCTGGGGTGAGAAAGCCCTGACTGTGGACAGAGACGGAAGTGGGCTATGGATTCTGGGCCGGGCCATCCACAAGCTGGCAAGCAGTACACACAGCTGTCAGTGGGCTGGCCGGCGACATTGCAATGGACATCTTTTTCATTTTGATGAACTACCAACTGTGAAATAAATTCAACCACAAATTTCTGTAAAAGCTAAAAATGTTCTTCAATTACTATTATATTCTTAGTACAGCACAAGAGGTCTTGACATCTGAAGTCTCACTGGCAACCATTACTTTTTCATCTAGTCATAAAAAATTTTGTAGTCAATTTTAACAAATTCAAAAGCAATGTCATAATCTCTGCATTATCCATGTCCTTTGCTTTCTCCATTCTCATTTTCCTTTATATTATCCATTAGCATGGCTCACAGGGAAAGGAAAGGGTAGCAAAGTCAACACTGACCTAATTTTCTTCTTATCAGAAGCTTGAAGAAATTTAAAGTGTTGAATAAATTTAGGTTTTGAGATTATTTGTATATATCACAGTTAAACATCCTATCCTTGTCCCTGAAAACTTGAAATTTAAAAATAAGCTTTATTTAAGAAGCATAGTCTTGGAATTCCCTGGCGGTCCAGGGAATTAAGACTTAGGACTCCGTGCTTTCACTGCCGAGGGCCTGGGTTCAATCCCTGGTTGGGAAACTAAGATCCCACAAGCGTGAGGCCAAAAAAAAAAGAAAGAAAGAAAGAAAGAAAAAGCATGGTCTTGGAAAAACACATTTTATTCATCTTCCTTCTTTTCTCTCTTCTGCCTGTTTTTAAATAGTGTGTAATCCCTGTTGGGGCCTGAAGACACTGAGAAACCACTCTGGGTCCAACTCCTTCATTACAAATCCGCCCTCCACCCCAAACCCCGAGTCCCACTGAGGAGTCACCCCCAGGACCCGCCCTCTTGGGTCTGGCCAAGAGCTGGGGGCCTCTGCTCTCCTCTCACTCACTTTACTGGAGGGAAGTGTTCACAGGTTACTGCAACTGTTTCCTTTGCAGTCACCCAGACACCTAATTATTGGGCCAACGTCTCCAGGTGGCAGTCCAAAGTTTTGCATTCTTTTGAAGAAAGGATTTCACAGTTCTTGGGGTTGAGACAATTCTTTGCATAAACCATATACAATTGCTCTTTTTCTCCTTTGCTTATTTAGCCCCAAAGTAAAGCAGAGAAAGAGAGATGTCTTTTCAGTACTGCATAGGTGGTAAATCTAGGGCAGCTTTATACTAGAATCCATGACTTTCCTCGGCAATGTCGAACTGCCTAGGATGGAAGAAATAAAACCTAAGAGGGTGCTTCCCCATCATGTCACCTGGGGATCTTGCTAAAATGCAGATTCTGTGTCAGTGAGTCTGGGGTGGAGCCTGAGATCCTGCATTTCTAACAAGCTTCCTAGTGATGCCCACGCTCCTGGTCCACACACCGCACGCACTTTGAGTAACAAAGAGCTGAAGAATATACAGAATTGGGGTTTGGCAAGGAAGCCGGGGTTCTAGGGTTGCAGCAAAGGCATTGCTAAAATAATTACCCCAAGGTCCACACTGGATAAGAGGTCGGGGGAGCCAAAATGAGGTAGGTCTAAACACAGCCAAGGAAAAGAGGGGAGGGGCAGAAAGAGGGAGACTATGGTCCAAAGGGGCCTTTCAGTGCACGGGTTCAGTGGTAGAAAAGCAAGTCCAACGTGTGCCTTGCTGACTGGGGCTGAAACCATTAGCAAAACAAGACGGGTGGTGTGGAGGAGGCAAGGAGGTAGGGGCCTACGTGCAGCATCAACAGAGACTTGCATCAGGCGCTCACAGCATCAGGCTGACACTCATCTCTGGCCCTGATTAACCCCTTGCCCCTCCTGGCTAATGGATCATTCGAGAAGTATTTATTTACTCACTCAGCAAATATTTCACTCTATTTATACCCACTGCCTCAGAGATCTCCTCTAGTCTCGTGGCTTTAAACGCCACCTCTGCGCAATGAGCCACAGCAATGAGAAGCCCGCGCACCGCAGCGAAGAGTAGCCCCCCGCTCGCCGCAACTAGAGAAAGCACGCGCGCAGCAACGAAGACCCAACGTAGCCAAAAATAAATAATAAATACATTAATTAATTTAAAAAAATACAACCCTAGACTGTCAAAACTGAAAAATTAAGAAAAAAAACAAGACTTAAGGAAAAGAGCACATTTTTCTTATAATTATATTTAATCTACGCATATTATGGTGTAATCATAAAAGCGTTTTAAACTTTTTTTTTTTTTTTTTTTGCGGTACGCGGGCCTCTCACTGTTGTGGCCCCTCCCGCCGCGGAGCACAGGCTCCGGACGCGCAGGCTCAGCGGCCATGGCTCACGGGCCCAGCCGCTCCGCGGCATGCGGGATCTTCCCGGACCGGGGCACGAACCCGTGTCCCCTGCATCGGCAGGCGGGCTCTCAACCACTGCGCCACCAGGGAAGCCCCCTATTGTATTTTTTTTTATTAAAACAATGACTCACTTGTTGTGTAATGAGATTTAAATTTGCTGGTACTGGCAAAAATCTTCCTACTAAAGTAGTCATGGGTTTAGGGACATCTGTAAGGAAGACAATTACAATTAATTGATAGCATATATTGTTCCTCTCCCACTTGCACATGGAAGAAAGTACAAAAATGATCATGTATCCTGAGTTGGACATGTGCAAAGTCATTGACACTTATCTTGATCCTATTTATGTTTTCTATAAAACCTTTCTGGTCAATGTTTTTGGGTTTTTTTGTTGTTGTTTTTACTTATTACACCCTTTTCTTTGTCATAATGCTACTTCACTCGAGCTTCCAGGGATAGCTATGCTAAAAAATGCTGTCAGTGCCCAGGTTCCCAAGCTGTGCGCTAAGGTGCCCTCCAGTGCTGCCCCGAACTCACCAGGGACGCACTAGGCATGTCACATTTTCAAGGAGAGCACAGCACCATCTGTAGGACGCCACACGAACTACTTTCAATTTACCTGCACTTTTCTTCAAATGGTTACTAACTAATCAGGATGTAAATACTTATTAGGCTACTGGGACCAAACTACTTAAGACTGGAACCGATAGGTATTTCTTTGGCCTCAGGGTGCCGTGCAAAACATCCCTGAGACACTAAGGTCCCTGTGAAACTCTATGTTTGAGTCAAAGTGGTCGGAGAAATGTGTCTTAGTCTCCTGATTGCCCACCAGCTGAACACATTTCCTGCTCCAGGCTTGTGCATTCTTTGAGTGATGTAACCTTAAGACTTTGGTAACAGAATGCATTTATTTTATGGTGATATTTAATGTGTGCACAGCAAAACAAAGGAGACTGGGCTGGGGGGGGCGGTTATGATGACAAGGAAATAGACTTGGAGAGCATTATGTAAATCTTCCTTCTGTAGGTGATCTAAAGGCATTAGGATTTTGTCGTGTTCCAGAAGGAAGGGAATTAGGAAAGAACCCTTCTCTGCCTGTAGAGGAGCAGATGCAGCTCTGACCCGCAGGGAACGGAGCCGGAGAAGCCGTGGCTGGTGTGCAGCAAAGTGCTCCTGAAGGCGCTCTGCACCATAGAAAAGTAAATGTCTGAAAGGCATGTTCCCTGTCCCTGGATAAAGAGACCACCAGGATGGAATGGGAGTCACACTCTTTCTTTTTGCACTGGGCTCCAAAGGCCCGTTGATATGACATTTGGATGTAATACTGATTTAAATTATTGACAAGGTCCGTGAATCATCTGATAATGAGAGGCTCTGGTTAGGCCAAGCTTTAGAGTAACGCAATTATGTATACAGTACACATAGGTGCCCAGTTTTCAAGAATTAGTGTCTAACCTTTGTAAACACAATCCTAAAACTGTGTCATTTGGCCTTTCTTTAATCATTCCTAAGTCATTTGATGGTAATCAAGTACTTACAGATCATTTATTACTATCGCACCAGTTTAAAGACGTTTCTGAGTAAATGAATGGCAGATAAATCAGCATTTGATATAGTCATTTCAGAACTCATGGTGATTAAAGCAGGGTGGCAGTTCTCACTGACTACACGAAAACGTTTACATTAAAACATATGCAGTTTCTACCACATCTGAACAGTCAACCCGCCACCCAATCTGCGAAAGCTTGATGTTCCAACCCAGGTACCTCTAGCCACAGCACTCGTGGGTACAAGTAGTCACCTGGTAGGATCACAAAGCTCTCCGCAACTAGCAGAAGGAGAGGAAAGCTATCCAAGAATTTGAGATTGTCAGTACAATGTACATAAATTAATCTCTAAAGATATTTTTTTCTATCCTTAGCTCACTCATATGGGCTATGGGGATTGCCAAATTGCCTCACTGCCAATTTCACTTTTACTCTCTATACAAAGCCAAACATAGTCACTTACCAACTTCCATGTGATATATGACATATTTTTCTATTAATTTACTTTGTACCTGACTGTAGATAATTATTTTGGTCTTGATACTGAGGAACCAAATGAAGTGCTTTTAGTTCTCTTGTGCCACAATTGTCTATACACAGCATTTGTGTACCCCCTTTCAACTGACATATCACCTAAAATGAAAAATAATGATCAGGTTTCATTTTTCAAAAGATATCCAGTAATATGAACCTAAGTAAACTTATATCTGAGAACACAGTTTTAATCCAGAATTTAAGTTTTCATGGGAAGCGGTAAACTAGAGACATGTTCTCAGTTTCTTACCCTGCAACAACGTGCTCTCTGGAGGTACCACAGGGCAAAACCCCTGGGAAATGTCTTGTGAGATGTGCTTAGTGTGTTAAGAGAAGTTCCTGCTCACGCCTTTCTCTGCGGGTGTCTGGCCCTTGAGGTTTAGGGTAGGGAACAGGTGACTGTGAGCCCGAGCTTCCGTCACCTGTCCACGTGCTCCGTGGTCATCGTAAACGGAGAGAGTGTGCCGATCCAGACCCGGCCCCATTCAGGTCCAGTGAACTATACGAAGGACTTTGCCCCCCTGACTCCACCTCTGTAGCTGATCAGATACTTAGAATAATCGTCAATTTTACGGCAGCTGTTCTTTCCTGCCACGTGCACATGTTATTAGTTAACATGTAGGGTGTTTTTAAAATACCCACTTATTTCATTTCCTACAAGTGCGGTTTAGAAAGGTTAACCCTAAGATCACCTAGTTGGGCTCCGACCATAAATACGTCCTCAGTGAGCCGGGTGAGTTGGCCGGTCAACCACACCAGTCAGCCCTGTCCACAGCGATGCAGCTTGAACATGAAGGTGAGAGAAGTCACTGTTTCTGCTTGCACATAGCTTCTAATTCTGATGGTAAAACCACAGATACCAGAGAAGCTATGGCTTCTGCTGTTAGGTTGCCTTTGGGTTTCCTAGACAGGAAAACCCAAATAACCATAAAGGATCAATGTTACCAAAATAACACACACAGAGCCTACGTTAATGAGGTGCTGATCACTGGGTCAAACCTTCAGATCATCCTGACGGTGGATAAGAGGCCAGCATTCATGTTTGGTTGGAATTTTATTTGTATGTGGAGGATAAAGTTATAGCCACAGACACACAGGTGCACAAACTGGGGGGAAAGGCTCAGAGTGGACCTTCCAGGCCTCTGCCTATTGCACGATTCTGGGCTCTGCCCTGTCCCTCCTGGGAGCCTTCTAACATTACTCAGGAGGCTGGTGGAATTGGAGGAGCTCTCATCCTGCTCACCTGCTCCAGGTGTCCTGGAACAGCTCTGCTCTCAGAACCCATGGGCCTGAGAACCATGGACAGAGGCGAGTGCTGGTGTATACCACAGCTAAGCCAAGTGCATGGTGAGCTCATTTTCAAGTATTTTCTAGTTAAAGTATATGCCTTAGGGCTAAGGCCTCCTTTATCGGAATAAAGAGCTGATGGGGGGACGGCAGATGTTGGCTCTCTGGGCTCCGCTAAAATAAAGCTTGGGGCTGGGCTCCCCAGCTCCCCCCACTTCCCAGTCCTCACGACACTGAGACCTGGAGTCCTCAACGTACCACTTACAAGAAGACTTTGTAACATCTCTGTTTTCTTATCCATAAAACGTAGATAAAAACAATGCATACCCTACAGAGTTGATAGAGGATTAAATGAAATTACAAACATGCAAAAATATCGCATAAATCACAAATGTTACTGATTACCTATCTTACATGCATGTGAGTTAGTATCAGGAATTTGGAGGCAGGAAGGAAGGAAAGCAGCCTCTGTGCTGCAGCCACAGAACTGGAGTTTCACCATCCCAGCAACATGCCAAACCATGCAGCTCAGCCAGCTGCCCCGTTCCTGGGCCAACCGCTGGTCTGCATGGACTGATGTCACTTATGGCTTCTCTCCTTAACAAAGAGAGCGGTGTCCTAATCTTTGTTTGATTTGCTAAGATCAAGTAGAAATGAGAATCTTAGACGTGACAGAAACATTACAAAGGCTCTAATTATATCCCTCTTTTCATAGATAAGACAACCAAAAATGCTGATACGGCAAGTAAACAGAATGAAAAATAATGACTGAAAATATATTACTGTTGACTTAGTAATGGTAAGGGTCAAACATTTGATATAATGTTAGTCAGACACATTTTCTTTGGCATAATTACCATTGGGTTAGAGTCTTTCTTATGAGAGCAGCCAGAGGCATCCTCTGCTTCTTGTGCTGTTGGGAACTTGCAACAGGACTCCTGGGCCGGAAGGTTCTGAAAAGTTGCTTCCTCCAGATTGTTACTTGTGATAGTACCACCTGCTTCCTTGATTTCAACCTAAAAAAGCAAACGTTATTTTAGAAATCACATTTTGGACGTTGTACTTTACAGTTGCATAATACAGAAAATTCTTTGCAGAAGTTACTTTTTTTTTTTTTTTTGCGGTACGCGGGCCTCCCACTGCCGCGGCCTCTCCCGCCGCGGAGCACAGGCTCCGGACGCGCAGGCTCCGGACGCGCAGGCTCAGCGGCCATGGCTGACGGGCCCAGCCGCCCCGCGGCACGTGGTATCCTCCCCGACCGGGTCACAAACCCTGCGCCACCAGGGAAGCCCCCTAGAAGTTACATTTTTAAAGTAAAGAGCAGCCTTACTCTTAGTGTCCTCTCTTCCCAACTATTATTCTCTCTCTGGGGCAGCAAGATGGGGTGACAAGTCCTCTGACCAGCCTCACTGGGGATCAAGGACCCCGAGGACAAGGACCATCTGCGCACGAGGTGTGGAGATGTGATTTTAACGTGGCCCTCTTGCTGCTTCAAAAACACAGTATAAGTAGCTTGAGAAGATTCTGCAGTCGGTCAGCTGCCCCTTGAGCTCCTCGACAGCCCCCTACTCCAAAGGAGCTGGCTGCCTCATGGGACCTTCCTTAAAACCGCGTGAAATGCTGCTCCTCTATTGCCACTTTCGGAGCACACTCACTAGGCTGTATTAATGTTCTAGTCTATTGTTTGGCTTTTCCATCAAGAAGCCTGACATCCTTGCTGATGTTTCAGTAATATTTATATTGTAACTTACAATGTATTTAGAGTAATGCTTATAATTAAATAGTAGCGCTTCCCTAACTGAATGGTAGGACAATAATTAACATGAAAACAGTGAGGGTAGGGAATAACTGCCAACTTTAACTTTGTTTTTAAGCTATCCTCTGCAACGACTCAGTGACACACTGGCAAAATTACCAAAAATAGGGAGAGATACCAATGATGTTACTAAAAATCAACAGAATTTAAAAAACTAAAAAGTCTCGATGATTAAAAAAATAATAACCATTAGATTTAAGTGTTTTAAAATCAAGGTGCTTCTTTCTAAGATTTGATAATGTGCGGAGGATTGGGAAGCGGCAGTCAACCTGCGCTCACATCATCTCTCCCTCCCCTCCTTAACCTCCACCTGCCCAGACTGCCTATTAGAGAGTACAGGTGAGCTTCCCCAGAGGCCAGGAGGCAGGTCATAAAGTCCTTCAAAGAAGAGTGATTCTATGGTAACTTTCTGAAGACCTCATATAAAATCACAGCACAGACAACTATCTTTCAAAGTGTGGGTGTTGACTCCAAACTTGGAGATCGTCTAACTTAAAATCTGGGATCTAAACGATCAATAGTTTTCATGGACTGCCAAATCCCTTAGCACAGCAGACTAGCATCCAGGTATAAATGTTTCAAAAGACAGAGGAAAGTTTAGCTATATTTCAAGTTATAACTTTATTTAGATATTTCAAATTTTATAGAAACGTAGAAAGTTTTCAATTTTCCTCTGCTTTCTGCTTTGGGGAATTTGTCATGTACACATCATCAAAGTTTATTTTTATTTTTTAAAATTATTTATTTATTTATTTATTTTGGCTGTGCCAGGTCTTAGTTGCGGCACGCGGGATCTTTGTTGCGGCGTTGGAACCCTTAGTTTCGGCAGGCATGTGAGATCTAGTTCCCCAAGCATGGATGGAACCCAGGCCCCCTGCATTGGGAGCACGGAGTCTTACCCACTGGACCACCAGGGAAGTCCCACATCATCAAAGTTTAGATTTAACTTATCTCCCTGTAATTAACAAATACTTATACAGTAAATATATCAATTCCTCAGCCCCATGCAACTGATATCTGAACTACTTACAGTATAGTAAAATCCTATTTTTACAGAATAAACAGAGGTCAATATGTGGGAATGAATTTCTAGAAAAAGGAAATTAGCAATTAACCCTGAATATTTACTGAAAAATAATTCCACTCTGTTTAAAAGACAAACATGTCCATGCTAAATCTTTTTCATTTTATTAATGAATTAGGAAATTGTCAATAAAAATTCAAAAAAAAACAAAGAAATATCATCCAAATAGTCTCTCCTTTATTTTGCTAAAATTGAGTTACATTTAAAGAGAATTTACTATTTTAACGTGAGCTAGTTCCTTTCCTGCTCTGGTGAATGCTCACTGAGTCCCCTTGGTACAGGAAGGGAGCCATGCTAGAACCAACAGGCAAAAGGTGCTGGGACACACGTTTGGTCTGGTAGCAAAATGGAGTGTCTGACATTTCAAGCCATCCGAAAAAGATTCCGAGGAAGACCTCTGCACCAGCTGAAAGCTGGTGGGACTAGCTATGCTCTCTGGTTTCTCTAGGCCTCAGCCTCTCCGCCCCACCTTTCCTGTGCACTAAGGAGCAGTGATTATGCTCAAAGAACACCAGAAAACAAATCTAAGCTCCGGCTGCTACGGCTTATGATACGCAAACAAAGTCAGGCTCCAGCCATCTCAACACCAATTCAAAAATGTTCCACAAAAGCTTAATCTATGACTTACTAAAATGATTTAACAGCTGAGTAATCTAGTTTTCCAAACTAGATCCTTTTGAGGGGCCAGTACACATTTCCTTACAATCCTTTGTTTCCTTTAAAAACTGATTTGTTTAGCTTCAGCAAGAACAGAGCAGAAAAGGGGACTTCCCTGGTGGTCCAGTGGTTAGGGCTCCGCGCTTGCACTGTAAGGGGCACAGGTTGGATCCCAGGCTACAGAGCTAAGCTCCCACATGCCTGGCTGCAAAAAAGACAAACAAAAAAAATCTACTTGTTTCCCTCCTCTTTTGTTGTATGATCTCTGCTGGGTTAGGCCAGGTTTGAACCAGGGACCGAGGACCTAATTCACCTTCAGGTAGAATGGCTTGGCTGGGTAATGCATCTCGCGTTTAGCAAGGGATGTGCCCTGTTGGGAATGAGTGAATCCGATCAGGGATGCTACTGACACGAGAAAAATCTTGGTAGAAGCAGGAAGTCTCCCGTCTCCACTAGGGCAGGGGTGCAGGGGGTACTGTGAGACGTGGATCTTACTGGAATCACGCGGACGCCGGGGTGGGCGGCTCCTTCCCTGGCCCAGGTGCCCAGGGGCCCGACGGCAGGACTCCTGTGCGGGGTCAGCAGGGAGGACAGGAAGTAGAGGTTGTAGGCGTGCGGCTGCTGGGCGGCGGGAAGAACGGCGTCTTCCAGGGGATTGAGCTTGGGAAGACTCGGGAACTCGCCGCGCGTTTCCTCATCTCCGTTCTCATCCACCAGCAGCTCCACTTTGACTTTGCCCTTGCAGTCCCCGTCGAGCGGGGCGTTGAAGGCGTGCAGCAGGGGCTCTTTGGGGTGCGCGGAGCCCAGGTACGCGTCTTTGAAGACGTGGAACTCGTCTGCCTCGTGCTTCACCGCCACCGGGGTTTTCAGGGGAAGGTTTTCAGGAACAAACTGACTCTCGGCGCTGAAAAGGTCTGTCACCATCTCGTCCTCGGGGCTGCACATGCCGCCCAGCAGAGGGGCCTCTTCCATGTCCACTGGGGGCACCCGGGCCCGGGCATCGCCCCGCACCCGGCGCGAGGGGGATCCGGCGGGAACCGCACACCTGCAACGACGCGGCCCAGTCAGGCGGCGGCCCCCACCCGCCCCGGCCGCCGACCCAGGGGGCCCGCCGCTCCCGGGGATCTGACCCGGGGGGGCCCGCCGCTCCCGAGAGGCCGGCCTAGGGGGCCAGCCCCCCGCCCCGCACCGGCGAGGCCGACCGGAGAAGGGGCCCTGCTGGCCCGACCGGCCGACTGGGGCTGAAAGGGGCGGGGGTCCGTCATTCCCGAGGGGCAGACCTGGAGGTCCCGCCGCCCCTGACGGGGACGACTGGAGAGGGGGTCCCGCCGCCCCCTCGAGGCTGACTAGGGGGCCCACCGTCCCCCTCCCCTCTGCAGACCCGAGGCCGGGCCGGGGACCGCGGGGAAACCCGACGGCGGCCGGGGTCTCAGGCACAGGAGGGGCGCCGAGTCAGGACTCCTCAGACGGCGCACCTGTGGCCCCGGGAGCTGTTAGAGCGCCGAGCGCGCGGGCGGGGCCGAGCAACTGGCCGTTGGGGAGGAGGCGGGGCCACGGACTGGGGCAGGGCCAGGGGCTCGCGGAAGCGGGGCTCGCGGAGGTGGGCGGGGCCAGGGAGAGGCGGAGGCGGAGGCGGGGCACGTGAGGCGGGGTCAGAGGGTGGGAGAGGTTGGGGGCGATGCGAAGGCGGGGTGCAGAAGTTAGTGCGGGCATGGGCGGGTCCCGGAAGTGCGAGGGGATAAGCAGGGATGGGGGCGGGGGAGGCGGCCCCCGTGACAGTGCTGGAGGGTGGTGGGCGGGGCGAGCTGGGCGGAGTCGGGGCCGGAGGCCAGGGACCGGCCAGTTGAGGGGAGGTGGACGGGGAAGGACACTCCGGGGACCAGCAGCTCCAGGCTCCGGTGGGGAACCAGAAGCCCCCCAGGCCAGTCTGAGGCAGCGCTGGCTGGGACTCCCTGGCTTGACCTCAGACCTTAATCTTGACCGTGTATTTTTTCTGCCCTTCAGCTCCTCAGGACAGAGCCCGCCCAGCCACGGAGCACCGCGGGTGGGCGGACGGCCAGGGATCGGCACATGCAAGTTCCCAACCTAGCGTGCACTTCAGGTCCTTGGTGCTGGAGCTTGGGAGGAAGACTAGGCGTCTCTTGTCAATGTAAGCAACCCAAGGACTCCGGGCTTTCACTGCCAAGGCCCAGGGTTCAATCCCCGGGTTCAGTCCCTGGTTGGGGAACTAAGATCCTTCAAGACCCTCGGCGCGGCCAAAAACAAACAAAAAAAAGTAAGACATTCGCTTTCTAATCTCACTGAAAAAATACGTTCCTAACTCAAACAGTAGTAACCAAGGCACACCAGCACTATTTGGCTGTACACTTCAGCGTTCAAGAAATCGCAAGAAAATTTTGCGCAGTCGACAATCCGGAAATTTAAGGCACAGCTTTAAGTTGCTGGGACTTTCTTATCTGAAAAATTATAATGGGACATTAAAAGTTGACATTAAAAGAACATAATGTAATTAAATTCTCACTGTTGGAATTTTCCTACCACGTGAACGACTTAAAATATATTCCCAGCCACTAGTTCATTGCAAACATACTTGCCTTGAAATACTGTCCAGTTCTTGGAGAATTCATTTCCTGTGTGCCTATGATCTATAGGGCAGGACTCCATAGAAAGCTTTAGTTGCTTCTTCAGATTAAAATTAGGACAGATTTTTTCTTTAGTTATACAGAATGTCCTTAATTTAGGATTTTTTTTATAGTAGGTCCTTGTTGGTTATGTTTTAAATATAGCAGTGTGTACATGTCAATCCCAAACTCCCAATCTATCCCTCCCCCACACCCTTCCCCCCAGTAACCATAAATTCCTTCTCTAAGTCTGTGAGTCTGTTTCCGTTTTGTAAATAAGTTCATTTGTATCATTTTAATTTTTTTTAGATTCCACATATAAGCGATTTCATATGATATTCATCTTTCTCTGACTTACTTCACTTAGTATGATAATCTCCAGGTCCATCCATGTTGCTGCAAATGGCATTATTTCATTCTGTTTAATGGCTGTGTAATATTCCATTGTATATATGTACCACATCTTCTTTATCCATTCATCTGTCAATGGACATTTAGGATTTTTAAACTTTATAATGGTTGGAAAGTGATATGCATTCAGTAGAAACCACCGGACGCGCAGGCTCAGCAGCCATGGCTCGCGGGCGCAGCCGCTCCATGCCATGTGGGACCTTCCCGGACCGGGGCACGAACCCGTGTCCCCTGCATCGGCAGGCGGACTCTCGACCACTGCACCACCAGGGAAGACCCAAACTTCAAATTTTGAATTTTGCTCTTTTCCCAAGCTAGGGATATGTATGCTCCCTTCTAGTGATGCTGGGCAGCTCTCAGACACGCAATCACAAGGATAAACAGCCGATACATTTACAACCATTCTGTTTTTCACTTTCAGGACAGTATCAATAAATTCCATGAGATAGTCAACACATTATTATAAAATAGGCTTTGTGTTAGATGATTTTGCCCAACTGTAGGCTAATGTTAGTATTCTGAGCACATTTAAGGTAGGCTAGGCTAAGCTATGATGTTTGGTAGGGTAGGTTTATTAGATGCATTTATGACTTACTGTGGGTTTATCAGGACTTAACCCTATCACAGGTCGATGAAGACCTGTATAGTACATAAACCCTCCTACCGAAATAATTAAATATTACAGATAAAGCTGAAGTTCCCTTGGGTTCCATACCATCCACAATCACACTGCCTTTCAAAGAGGGAATCCCTGTGAAGTCTGCTGTGTATCTTTTCAGCCCTTTCTCTGGAGATCAACATACACATGTGCATGTGGATCTCCTTACTCTTTTTTTTTTTTTAATTTTATTTATTTATTTATTTTTGGCTGTGTTGGGTCTTCGTTTCTGTGTGTGGGCTTTTTCTAGTTGTGGCGAGCGGGGGCCACTCTTCATCGCAGTGCGCGGGCCTCTCACTGTCGCGGCCTCTCTTGTTGCGGAGCGTAAGCTCCAGACGCGCAGGCTCAGTAGTTGTGGCTCACGGGCCTAGTTGCTCCGCGGCATGTGGGATCTTCCCAGACCTGGGCTTGAACCCGTGTCCCCTGCATTGGCAGGCAGATTCTCAACCACTGCACCACCAGGGAAGCCCTGGATCTCCTTACTCTTAATTTTATGGCTGGAAAAGCCACATCTTTTTGAACTCAGCTGAGTTTGGGGGCAGGCCTGAGAATGCAACTCAGGCTTCCCAAACTGTAGGCAATATAAACTGAAGAACCCAAGTGAAAAACCGTGAAGAGCTTGAATAGCCTGAGAAGCACATCAACCCCCAGGCCGTACCGCTCACTCCTTCACACATCAGACATTTCTAGTGAGCAGTCCCCATGGGTCAGGCGTGCATGGCCATCTGTGTGTCACCATGCCGGGCAGGATCAAAGGCCTGGAACCTTTGAGCACCTGCAGTTCCGAGATGCTCCTCTGGCCCTGCTGGATTGGCCAAGGCCAGCTCTGTCTTGTCATTCAGGTCTCAGCTCAAACCCATTTTTTTTTTTTCCGGCCATGCGGCTTGCCGGATCTTAGTTCCCTGATCAGGGATGGAACCCGGGCCCCCTGCAGAGGAAGCGAGGAGTCCTAACCACTGGACCACCAGGGAATTCCCCCAAACCCATTTCTAAATCAGCCTCCTCCCCAAGCCAGCTACTCTTCCCCCACCCCATACACACACACATACAAGTGCCCAGGAACCCTTAAGATCCTTTGAGAGGTTTCCTTGGTTCTTAACCTCCTCCCAATGAAATTTGATCTCCACGACAGCCAGAACCTTTTGGGGTCCCCGCTGTATTCCCAGTGCCTAGAACAGAGCTAAGCATACAGTAGGTGTTCAGTAAGAACTGTGGAGAAAACAGAATTCATGTATTTAACAGGTATTTATTGAGCACCTATTATGTGTCAGGCACTGTTCTAAGCCCCGGGGCAAGGGTGAGGATGCACAAATGAACACAGCAAAATCCACAGCCCTTCTTAGCAGCCACCCTTCTCTGTCAGGTGTGTGAATCGAGCGATGTCCACTCTGCCCAACCCGAGGCCTTTTCTGCATATCTTGGTCGGTCACCTTTGTCCCAAGTGCCTGGTACTTGACCTATAGCCTCCTTATCAGTATAACAAAAGAGACAGAAAGCAATACTGTGGTAGACTGGGATTAATGTTTTTATTAATGATAACATTCATACTGCATTTCTAAGATTTATCCAAAAAAGCATATTGTATTTACATGCAATGGCCAATTCAAGATAACAAATTCAGATCACAGCTCCGTTAAGACTATGGCTTATTCCAAATTCAATTAAATACATCATACTCCTACCTCCTGCTTTCAACATGTACAGTAAAAACCCACTCTTCCTCCTTTTAGGGAATATAAAATTGCATTGATAACTGCACGGATTAGCAGTGATTACATTTGAAACACTTAAAACCTGAGAGACAAGCCCAAATAAGTCTGAGTGCTAACACGTCTGTGCTCGAATTCACCTGTGAATCATAATACAGACTGGTCAGTGGTCAACAGTGTATGATTTCAGTGGCCCTGGCTTCTACTGGAAGCTACGCCTCACTGAGGCCAAGGGGCTGTACCCTCACGCCTCCTTGACTACATAACACAGATGAACAGGGCCTTTTGTTGCTGTGGTGGTTAGATATCCCTTTTTGCTTTTTTTTGTCTGTTCTCATTTCTGCTTGCTTTTAAAAGAAAAAAAAAGTCTTTGGCCCATTTAGGTGGGGTTTTTACATCACAACATGTACAGGAATAAAATATGCACGTGCTCTGCAGCAAGCGCCTTCCTCTGGCTCCAAGGGTTCGGCCTCGTCACCGAATCAGTGGAGTTCAGAACTCTTAGAGAGGCGAGCCCCACCAGAACATAGTGGTCAGAAAAATAAATACATGATTTTAACAGATGGACAGCTAAGCTGGTCATTACAGCCTAGAGGCAGTGGGTATTATTTCATTCCATGATCCGTTCTTTTTACATTAAATACTGAAGACGATTCAGCGCCTCATCGCTTTTTGGTCACTCGATCAAGGCACTCCCATCCGAAGGGTAGGCTGTGTTAAACCCAGCACCTGTCACCTGCGACATTCTAGGAGGTCACCGATAACCCATCTCCCTCCATCTCCCTGGAAACGGGAGTAGGTCTCCTCTCTCACCAGCTGGGATGCCCAACCCTGACTGCCCTGAGGTTTGCTTTTCTCAAGTTTTGTTCCTTCCTCAGTGGCAAATGTCGCCAGTTTGGGTAAGCAGGAATCCTGAGGCACCTAGGATGTTTGATTTTTCAGTGAGTACTCCAGACACATAATCTTCGACCACCACATCCCTCGCTCCCCATTTCTGAGGCACGCCCACGTCTTCTTTTGCAGCTTAAGGAGGAAGCATAAGGAAGGCAGTCTGATGGGGGAATGCAGCACAGCTGCCCTCGTAAGGGAACTGGTCCTTCTGGGATACAGGGACACCACAGTAAAATGCCTACATAGGGTTATCCACCCAGTAAGTTGAGAAGGAGTAAGACACCCACAATTCCACCTAAAGACTTTACAAAATAAATCTGTCGTGCGGTCTCCCTTACATTTAGGGCCTTCCGTTTTTAAGGCACTGGGTTTTGAAGACTTGCAAGGTCAGGAAAACTAAAGATGAGACATACTACATGCTTCAAACATGGAGAGGCAAATGCAGACGACCAAACTAGACCGTGACAGAGTTACCACAGGGACAGAATGGATTCCAAAAGCACAACTTTTCTTGGTTAGTGCATTGCATGTGCGTTGGCTATTAACGGCTAACATCTGCAGCTTAAACAATGCTTTTCTCTCGGAAGGAAACAAATGTTTACATCGCTCTGATAAAATTAAATGCCCGTAAGTACCAAGTGTCCAGTGGCCGCCGAGGAAGCGTGCCGGGTCGGTCGTTTCCAACGCGTATGAAGCCACAGCCCCACTCATTCCATAAATCGCTCAACGACAGTTTCACCCCTTAAGAAACACAAGGCGATGGGAAGACCTTAGGGGGGACTTTATCCAATGTCCCCCAGGTTAGGACCTGCTTGGAAGGAGTAGGGTTATACTTCATGGGGTGGAGCCTGCCATCTAGAAAAGCAAAAACACCAAACCCTCGAAGGAAAGGAAACGTCTGAGTCTTTTAGAGCAAATTTTCATCCTGAACTACAATCAGGATTCACAGCTATTTTTCATTTGGTTTTTCATCCGAAGAGCTCATTTTCCTTCCCGGCAGTGCTAAGGGGTTTACTTTTTGGAATTGGAGCTGAGCCCGAACAAACTCACGATGTCAATCATTGCTTGTTTCAGGTTCTTCCCGAAGCGATGAGAATCCTTTCATTTAAAAACAAAAAACAGAAACAGGTTACAACGTGGAAATTCTCACATTTCAAGCCTTTTCACTTGTAATCTGACTCGAAGAACTAACATTCCTTTTTGCCAATTCTCTAAGCTTTGACTTAGTCACTTAATCATTAAGTTATAGCGTCTGGAGAGATGTTAAGGGTTAACAAAGATAGCAAACATGTTTGTGTGAGTGTGTGTTTTTTTTCTTTTCCATGATAGGTTATTACAAGACACTGCATATAGTTCCCTGTGCTATACAGTATGACTTGGTTGCTTACCTATTTTATATATAGTAGTGTATATTTGTTTTGTTTTGTTTTTGAAAACTAAGGTGCTTTATTTCTTTGTAAAAACAACTTATCAAGAGTAGTTTGGGGCTTCCCTGGTGGCGCAGTGGTTGAGAGTCCGCCTGCCGATACAGGGGACACGGGTTCGTGCCCCGGTCCGGGAAGATCCCACATGCCGCGGAGCGGCTGGGCCCGTGAGCCATGGCCGCTGAGCCTGTGTGTCCGGAGCTTGTGCTCCGCAACGGGAGAGGCCACAACAGTGAGAGGCCCGCGTACAGCAAAAAAAAAAAAAAGTAGTTTGAACAGAACTTGTCTTATTCTTGTCATATAACTTATTGTATGGAGCAAACATCGTTTCCATGCCTCAGCTAATTGTCACACACCTGTTGAAGTTTCCATTAGCTTCCAACACTTTATCTTTTGCAGTGAAACAACTCTGATAGTTTGTTTTTTTAATTTAATTTTTATTTTATATTATAGTTGATTTACAATGTTGTGTTAGTTTCAGATGTACAGCAAAGTGAATCAGTTATACATATATCCATTCTTTTTCATATTCTTTTCCCATACATGTTATTACAGAATATTGAGTAGAGTTCCTTGTGCTATACAGTAGGTCCTTATTGACTATCTACTTTATATATAGTAATGTGTATCTGCTAATCCCAAACTCCTAATTTATCCCTCCCCACCCCCTTTTCCCTTTGGTAACCATAAGTTTGTTTTCTATGTCTGTGACTCTATTTCCGTTTTGTAAATAAGTTCATTTTTATCATTTTTTAAGATTCTACATGTAAGTGATTGCATGTGATGTTTGTCTTTCTCTGTCTGACTTACTTCACTTAGTATGATAATCCCTAGGTCCAACCATGTTGCTGCAAATGGCATTACTTCATTCTTTTTTATGGCTGAGTAATATTCCACTGCGCGCGCGCGCGCACACACACACACACACACACACACACACTACATCTCCTTTATCCATTCATCTCTTGATGGACATTCAGGTTGCTTCCATGTCTTAGCTATTGTAAATAGTGCTGCTATGAACATTGGGGTGCATGTTATCATTTTGAATTAAGAGTTTTCTTTGGATCTATGCCCAGGAGTGGGATTGCAGGGTAATAGGGTAGCTCTATTTTTAGTTTCTTAAGGAACCTCCATACTGTTTTCCATAGTGCCTGCACCAATTTACGTTCTGTGTGGGTGTGGTTTCCCCTAATCTAAGGCTTCCCCTAATGTCAATGCGTTACATACAACACAATAAACAAGTGAATTCCAATCTTCTCTGTTAAAGGTGAACCTGGCATTGCCTGTCAGGCTATGTACAATGTGGAAAGGAGAGAATATAAATAAGGATTAAATGTGCCATGCTAGGAAGGTGGTCACGGGTTCACAGAGAACGCTGCAGACCCCTGCTTCAATGTGTATATGTATTTCTTAGCACGGGCACACGAACCTTAACCCACCCTCCAATGTTACAGAGAGTCTGGAGGCTGTAGAAGCACTCCAACATCACGATTTAAAACCACTGTGACCAGCAAAGATACACACTTTCGATCAAATAAGATCGATCCCTTTAAAACTATTAAGAGACTTTCAAAATCCTTGTTTTGAAAATGTCCCAACCAAGCAAGAGTACATAACTGAATTGAAAATTTCTGTCAAATCAAGGATGTGCTCAAAAGAAAACAGTGAAAAACCCCAACTTTAGAAAAGAGAACTTTTGTTTTGTACTTACTGTCTCAGGGCAGGAGAACTTGGAAGAAATGTGGAAACTGATGAGCTTCTCACCCACGAGAATGTACGACACCCCATAGCCGTCATCAGCAACCTACGGAAAAGCAGGTTTAAATGGATCCGTGGGGGGACTTCCCGGCGGTTCAGGGGTTGAGACCCCGCGCTTCCACTGCAGGGGGCACGGGTTCCATCCCTGGCCGGGGAACTAAGATCCTGCATGCCGCGGGGCACGGCCAATCCATCAATAGAACCCTGGGCAATGAGGCCACGGGCAAAGGGGATTTCTGACATTTTCACTATGAGACTCCCATCAATGTCTGCAGACGCTTGGCCGCTTACCGGTCCAAAGCCGCCTCCGCTTGACACGTACTCTGGATTCCTTTCCAAATTGAACAGTTCCACCTGCTGCTGAGGGGTCTGGCTGGTGGACAATCTCCAAGGCTCAGATAGCACCTGTGGAGTAAAACAAGGAAATGTTCCAAAAACACTTCCCAATTCCATCCTCTTCTGTCCCCGAGGAGCCCGGGTGGAAGACAAGAAAGGGCTTGTTCGGTGTTCGCACTGTTTCAGACACCAGAGGCTTATGTCCCTGAAGGCCTCGCCGGCTCAGGGCAGGAGGTCTGCGGAGAGGGATGGAGTAGGTGAGGACACCCGGACTGAAGGGGCCAACACCAGCTGATGGGGTCTTAAGGCAGGGAAGGTGGCAGACACATGCAGTAAGATTCGGAACGGGGGCAGTGGTGTGCTGCAGCTGACTGGTACCAGCTCCCCTGAGATGGCTGCCAAATTTCCGGAATTTTCCAAGCTGCTTGTTAAACACAGCCATTATTTTATTATTATTATTTTTTTTTTGCGGTACGCGGGCCTCTCACTGTTGTGGCCCCTCCCGCTGCGGAGCACAGGCTCCGGACGCGCAGGCTCAGCGGCCATGGTTCACGGGCCCAGCCGCTCCGCGGCATGTGGGATCCTCCCGGACCGGGGCACGAACCCGGGTCCCCTGCATCGGCAGGCGGACTCTCAACCACTGTGCCACCAGGGAAGCCCAAACACAGCCATTATTAAAAAATTAAATTTTATTGGGACTTCCCTGGCAGTCCAGTGGTTAAGACTCCACACTTCCACTGCAGAGGGCATGGGTTCGATCCCCGGTTGGGGAACTAAGAGCTCGCATGCTGCGTGGCACGGCCGAAAAAAAAGAAAAAAAACACTCAGAGCTCATCACCTGCTAATTATTTTAGTACAAACCATGGCATTCCAGGGGTTGAAGAAATGCAGCTCCAACTTTCCATGGTGAGGACAGTTGAGCCCCAAGACCCACCTGTGAGGCCAGTTCCGACTGGCAAAGCTGTACTACCGATCTACTAAGTTTTGGTTTAGCCAAGGAAGCTGAGTGGGCTGCCCCAGACGCAACTCACCTCCTTCAGGAAAGGGGAGTCCACAGCGAGGTACTTGGACACCACGTAGAGGCAGAAGAGATGGCGGTCGATCCCGGAGCCGGTCATCGCCAGGCGGCACAGGTGCTGATGCTTCTTGGACGCAATCTTGAATAACTTGAGCCTCTGTTCAACCTAAAATAACAAAAGACGGGGACTTTCAAGTCGTGCATCATGGGCTAAGCTCCAGGATGAGGTTCACGGCCCTTCTCTCCAGCGGTCCGACAGGGTGCTGAGAAAGCAGGTCACTGGTGGCGGTGCGGGTGTGTGTGTGGGGGTGTCTCTGGGTGGTTGCCAAGGCGACCTGACCAGAAACCCCACTGGCCGACTGCCGCTTCCGCAGGTACGCTGCGAACGGGGCGGTGTGGAGGCTGCAGGGGGACAAGTTGTTGGAAAGGCAGTTTCGGGGTCCTGTGTGCAGCCCACTGGGCATCATTCCACCTTTTATACAAATGAGACCACCAAGCAGGTAGGAAAGCTCCAGCCTCCAAGTCTCATCAGGTGGAAAGGACGGTCTGTCCCTCTCAGCAGGCTGCGATGTTCCTGTGGGTCATAAATAACCCTCCAAAGTGGTCTGGAAGCTCTACTAAAACAGCGCTTCTGGGGCCTTCAGGTTGGACCCGAAAAGCCTGCTTCAGCTCGTCTGGGCCCTGTTCAGTCAATCACAGAACGAGGTGACACAGCACCCTTCCGTGGGATGTGGAGGCCCATCCGGGCTTTGGCCCACCCGCTCCAGAACCGGTCCTCAAGACTGATTCTGAAGGCAGCTAATGACAGATCAGAGCAATCCGTCACAAGACCTGCTGAGCTCTTCCCACAGAATCGAAAGCCTTTCCAGAACGGAGGTTCCTCCAGAGCAGAGCAAGAGCCCTGGGCCATGTCTCCTCGGGGGTCAGCAGGCACCTGCCCTCCGGGTCAGGCAGAACTGGCTGTGGATGGGCCTCAGCCCCTAACTAGGTGTGCGGCCCAGCAGTTTGCCGAATTCATCTAAGTCTCTGTTCTTTTATCTACAAAAATGAACTGATGACACTTCATGGGCCACCGCTAGGACTGTCAAAGGCAACGTACAGAAAACCTGGAGCCGCAAGCCTGCTCAAGGAGCTTCAGCATGGGCAGCGGGCTTCAGGAACCCCGAGCAGAAGGCTCCTGTGATAGTCACTGTTCTCCCACCCAGACACCGACTACTTGCACTGTCTTGCAGCATCTCCCTGCCACTCCTTTATTCATGGGCTGTGTACTGCTCTGATTTGAAGACTCTTAGGAAGTATAATCTGATTTATAGGAGTTACAGAAGGACAGAGGATTGATGCAAACATGAACCTTTGTGTCTGTCCTGATGGTTTCCTTTTTTCTTTTTTTTTCTTTTCTTTTCTTTTATTTTTTGCCACTCCACGAGGCATGCAGGATCTTAGCTCCCCGACCATGGGTTGAACCCGCACCCCCTGCAATGGAAGCGCAGAGTCCTAACCACTGGACCACCAGGGAAGACCCCGACAGTCACCTTTTAATATTTTCTGTCCCTTCGAGAGGGGTGAAGGAAAGGAGATGCTGGGTACAGACCTGCTGGAGAAAGTATGCACGGGATTTAATCAGGGAAGGCTGCGTGTCAACCTCAGGGGCTGTTCTGTGAAAAGCACTGTCCCGCTCCCGGCCGGGCAGCACCTACCGTCTGCGTGGGGTCCACCATGGCCAGCACAAAGTTGCACGACTCAGTGGTGCAGGAACGCACGGTCTCCGTCCTGCCCTCTCGGAAGAGCCGGGTCATGGAGGCCTCGTAGGTGAGGGAAAATTTGCCCATGTCCTGGGAAAGGAAAAATATTTTAACACAAGGCAGGGCATGTTGACAAACTAAAGCATAAGAGGGCATCGCTTAAGGTCAGCTGGGAAAAGCACACTTCACCGTCAGCTGCAGTTTATAGTCATCGTCAGTTTTTACTCGGGCTTATGCAGCAGGCAGGTGGAAACGTCATTAGCTTTGCAAAGGAAGGGGGCGGTCCAGGTTTCTGTTTCCAAATGCAGCTGGTGCCATGACCCGATTTCCCGAGTTTCACACACCTGCCCGAGAGCAGACGTGACTACGGAGGAATACAGGACAGGACCAGGAGATCGGCATGCAAGAGTAGGAAATTATTTAACTTCAGGAGAGGGGACCGGTTGGGAACGTCCTCCTCCAGGGAGCGGGAAGTGGGTGGGTGGCCGGCGCCTGCAGCGCACAGCCCCCCGCCCCCCCCCCCCCGGTAGACAGGAGGGAGAGAAAGCAGGAGGGAACAGCTGTGTGGGAGCTGGCAGAGGCGGTGGGAGGCAGACGGGAGGTCTCTTTAGAATGTTCACGTTTTCTCGGTGAAATAAGTTCATCTACTCAGAGTGAGGATGGGGAGACGGCACTGGAGTCAGAAAGCAGGTGTGAAACAGGCTCTAAGGGCACAGAGAGTGGTGGTCTGGGGCCATCAGAGTCAGGGCTCATGAATTAAGGAAGATGAGCCAGCGATTTGGGGTTTTTCTCCGGCTGTGCAGGACCAAAGCAGGCAGACACCTGGACCGCGCTGGGGATGGGTCTGCTGTGCTTGGGGCCCCAGGGCCGAGGTCGGGGTGATGGTGACAGGCTGTGGAATCCAAGTCCAGAGAAAAAAGAGGGAGGCAAGATGGGCAGAGGGAAGGGCAGGGTGGAGGCCCTGATGGGGTCCAGGAACACTGGTGTCAGGGAGCAGAGGGGAGACGGGATGACGGGAAGGGCTAGAGGTGCCTGGGGCTGGGACCCTGCAGGTGATGTGCGGACAGCACAGCAGGTGATGCATGACAGCTGGGTCAGGTCCATGGGAGCTCGGGGCAGCCCAGCACCCGTGCCACGGGAGGAAACCATCTGCAAACCACCTGCTCGAAGACAACCAAGTTCCCCCACGTGGACGGGAAAAGTGCTGAGCGGCAGTTTGTAGACCCAGATGATTCCTGACCAGACGACACCCCTCTGGGCATTTGGGTCCTGGTGGCCCCAGGGTGACAGGGGACACCCTGCAATAGGCCGATGCTGTTAAGTAAATTCAGGAGCGGGCAAGGCTGAACCTCCGGTGTGTGAGCCAGACCCGTGAGTAGCCTTGCAGGGCTCTTCCCCCCACCCCCAAGGCTGGTAGGGTTGACTTAACATTGGCTGTTCCCACCACCCTGAACGTACAGGGATGAAGCCAGCCGGCCATGGGGTCTGAGTGCCATCCCAGCCTCTGGTGGCCCCCAGCGCCCAGCACAAAGACCCACCAGCTCACAACACTCGTCCTTTAATACACTGGTTATTAGATTTCCCTTGGATGGGGTCCGAGAGGTTCTAACTCCTCATTCTGGCCTATGGTCAGCAGGGGGTCCCAGGTCATTTACCAAATATGCCTTTGGGAGAACTCCCTACAGGAGGGGAGCTTACTATGGGGGTGCTTTCCAAGGGGCTCATCATGAAACACTGGGGGGAGCACGGAGGGAAGGAGGGGACAAGGAAGAAGTATAAATGTAGTATTTTAGTCATTTAATACAGGTTAACCTGGGATAGATGATGCAATGATTTATTTGAAGTCAGCTTTCCAACATCAAACTTCAACTGTATAAGTGGTCAGCGCAATCATGCATTATATCCACAATTTAAAAATATGGCCATCTTGGGCTTCCCTGGTGGCGCAGTGGTTGAGAGTCCGCCTGCCGATGCAGGGGACACGGGTTCGTGCCCCGGTCCGGAAAGATCTCACGTGCCGCGGAGCGGCTGGGCCCGTGAGCCGTGGCCGCTGAACCTGCGCGTCCGGAGCCTGTGCTCCGCAAGGGGAGAGGTCACAGCAGTGAGAGGCCCGCGTACCGCCAAAACAAAAAACAAATAATCCTTAACTTTGAAAGAGTAACTTGATTTAAGAGTCACTGTAATACATGCTTATGCAAAAAATGAAAACATAGAAAAATATAAGAAAATGAAGATCAATCTTCAGAGCGCTGCCTGCCAGTATTTTCCCCTCTCAACTTTCCAGACCTTGCACAGAATAAAGTGAGAGTCAGGAAGCGTTTTCTGTAAAATGCAGGTGGTGAATATCATCGTCCCGGTGGGCCAGGCGGTATCTGCTGCAACTTCTCAGCTCTGCCGCCGCGGCCCACAGACAACCGCGGACAACGCGCCAAAAAGTGGGTATGACCACGTGCCAACAAACTTGATCTCTGCTCTCTGACATTTCATTTGATTTTCACCTATCACAAAACAGTCTTAATTTTTTTCAACTATTAAAACTGTAAGACCAGGGACTTCCCTGGTGGCGCAGTGGTTAAGAATCCCGCCTGCCAATGCAGGGGACACGGGTTCGAGCCCTGGTCCGGGAAGATCCCACATGCTACGGAGCAACTAAGCCTGTGCGACATAACTACTGAAGCCCACGCGCCTAGAGCCCACGAGCCACAACTACTGAGCCCGCGTGCCACAACTACTGAAGCCCGCACGCCTAGAGCCCGTGCTCCGCAACAAGAGAAGCCACTGCAACGAGAAGCCCACGCACCGCAACGAAGAGTAGCCCCCACTCGCCCCAACTAGAGAAAGCCCGCGCACAGCAACGAAGACCCAACGCAGCCAAGAAAACAACAAAGAAAGTAAGACCATTCTCCACTCAAGGGCCATGTGAACTAGCTGAAGGGCTCCCGTGGCCTGTGGGCCAGGGTTTGCAGATCACTTGTAAACAATGAATAACATCTTGTTTTATGACTAAGTTTCTTCCCAGAATACACCACAGAAATCACTTAATAGTTATATAATACTCCATGTACAAAAATGCCACAGTCTAACAAATTTCACTTTGAGAACCTTTTAGATTGCTTCAAATTTTTACAGAGGGGCAAGCTTAAACTCATCTTCGTCAACCTGTCCTTTCACTGAATACAATTCTCAGAGTAGAATTTGCTGGGTAAACAGGTGTGCCTTCCCAGTGATTCTTCAGGCTGTGTGCGCCCCACAGATGACCATTCCCAACTGCTGAGTTCGAACACCCCTTTCTCAGGCCACCCTTCCAAACACAGAATGTAGAAAAGCTCTTTGCAAACTGCACAGGCAAAAACTCAGTCTTATTTAAGCTGCACTTATTAGATTCCTGGTAAGATTAAACTCTTGCTGTACATTCACTGACTGTTTGTCGGTATTTTTCTTCTCTTGTGAACCACCAATTTCTGCTCTGACTCCATGTTTTTCTATTGGGCGGTTTATTTTCCCGAAATGGAACCATCTAGCCAGTTTTTCCAACTCCACTGATGACTCAAGTCATTCCTTCCCATCAATGTTAAATGAATCGCTACATGATTTCGCAGAACTATTCTGGCACCAAAACGACACCGTATTAAATCACTATAAGCTTCTGATTTCTATATTTTTGGCTTTGAAAGAACAAGTCACCACCTCAGCCTGCCGTGTCCACCTGACCACTTTTCCTTTTCAGAATATTACTGGTTATATAAACGTTAGCCCTCCAGATGAACTTGAAGGTAAAGCCGTCAAGCTCCTTTCCTACAATCATCTCCGGACCTCTTACTATGTTCACATTGCACGCGTGAACCGGGAACATCCATCTCCACGGTGACGAGTCTTTCTATCCAAAACCACAGCCTTCTCTCCCTTTCCAAGAGTCCATCCCTTCTCGACAGCTCTGGGCCTTCCTTCCCAAAGGGCCCGTCTGCTTTATAAACAGACGCCTGGGCAGTGCACTGGTTAGGACTCCACGCTTTCACTGCCTAGGGCCCGGGTTCGATCCCTGGTCGGGGAACTCAGATCCCACAAGCCGCGTGGCACGGCACGCCTGCCTGCATGAAGGAACAAAGAAAGAAAGAAACACCTGGGGTCCCAGATTTTTGTTTCCAGTTTGCATCACATTTTCCTACTATGCTTCCTGCTTGGCTCTTGTGGCTCTACGAGGAAGATGCTCATCTTTGCATAATTCTGCACCGGCCCTCCTTCCCGAACACGCTTCTTAACCGTAAAAGCTTTTCCGCCCGCTCCACCTTCTGAGCAGATGAGCGAATATTCCTCCTGCCCCATGAGCCTGTCAGCTGCATTCGCTGGACTTCACAGAAAGCTGTCTGGGAACAGCCTCCTGGGGCCTCCTCATCCTTCTTGTTTTAATGGGGTCGCCTCCACACTTTACCTTTGAGGAATACGCTGGTGGCTGATACAGGATGGGATTTACTGTGTTAAGGAAACAGCCCTCATACTAAGGGTTATCGAGACAGGATGCCACATTTTGAATGCCTTGTTAGCATCTGCCACAATGACTGGCTTCTCCTCTGATCTAGTAATACTTCACCTACTGTCGGATTTACTAATACCAAACCGTCCTCCTGCCGCTGGGATCAACTATTGCTGGTGATTATATCTTCCCTGTACTGGTAGATGCTATTCGCTCTTCTTTTACTCAGGTTTTTTGCATCTGCACTTGTGAGCAAAATTGACCTGTGGCTTCCTTTATTCATGCAACCATCAGCTGAAAAGCTGTATCACAGCGGCTGAGGACATGGGTTCTAGAACTAGCTTGCTTGGATCCAAGCTCAGCTTTGCCACAAACGAGCTATAGATTGCAGGCAGGGTACCCCACCTCTTCGAGTATAAAGTGGAGATGAAAAAGTACCCTCCTCGGAGTTGCTATGAGGGTTAACCGGCTGCTGCCAGCACTCGGCCCGGCACTGGGCAGGCTCTGTGCAGGTCACTATCATGACCGGAGTGAGGCTAGTCCTGGGAGGCCATCAGGCAGCTTCCTTCCTTCCTGAAGCCTCTGGAGCTGCCCACTCTTCAAAGCCGCGAAGCTGCTGCCAGCCGGTTCACATTGGCGGGCGGGCAGCTCTCCAACTACCTGTCTGTCATCCACGCACACCGACCTTCTCAGACTGTCTACCTTGTCTGGGGCCCACTTTACTCATTTGTGTTCCTGCAGAAAATCCTCATTTCATCGAGATTTTCAAATGTGTTGCTATGGAACCTGGGATCCTCTTATTAAAATCGTCTCTGTATCTGAAGTGTCACCACCTCCTCAGCTCCTAACGCTGCAGACTTACGTGCCATTTGCTTATCAATTTTTAAAAATCAAGATAATTAAATCTAAGATCCAGGACCTCAATCCCATTATATCTTTTATTCACTTGATCTGTCAGACAAAGCTCAAGTCCCCTACAATGACTGTGCTTCTCTCCAACCGCTCGGGGTGCATTCATTTCAGGGAATGTGTTACTTGGGAAAAGAAAGCATCATCATGATCACGACCATCTTTTTTTTTTTTTTAATTTTTCTTTTTATACAGCAGGTTCTTACTAGTTATCCATTTTATACATATTAGTGTATATATGTCAATCCCAATCTCCCAATTCACCACCACCACACCCACCGCTTTCCCACCTTGGTGTCCATACGTTTGTTCTCTACATCTGTGTCTCTATTTCTGCCCTGCAAACCAGTTCATCTGTACCATTTTTCTAGGTTCAACATATGTGCATTAATATATGATATTTGTTTTTCTCTTTCTAACTTACTTCACTCTGTATGACAGTCTCTAGATCCACCCAGGCCCCTACAAATGACCCAATTTCGTTCCTTTTTCTGGCTGAGTAATATTCCATTGTATATATGTACCACTTCTTTATCCATTCATCTGTTGATGGGCATTTAGGTTGCTTCCATGTCCTGGCTATTGTAAATAGTGCTGCAATGAACACCGGGGTGCATGTTTCTTTTTTTTTCTTTCTTTTTTTTTTTGTGGTACGCGGGCCTCTCACTGTTGTGGCCTCTCCTGTTGCGGAGCACAGGCTCCGGATGCGCAGGCCCAGCGGCCGTGGCTCATGTGTCCAGCCGCTCCGCGGCATGTGGGATCTTCCCGGACCGGGGCACGAACCCGTGTCCCCTATATCGGCAGGTGGACTCTCAACCACTGCGCCACCAGGGAAGCCCGCATGTGTCTTTTTGAATGGTTTTCTCTGGGTATATGCCCAGTAATGTGACTGCTGGATCATATGGTAATTCTACTTTTAGTTTTTTAAGGAACCTCCATACTGTTCTCCACAGTGGCTGTATCAATTTACATTCCCACCAACAGTGCAAGAGGGCTCCCTTTTCTCCACACCCTCTCCAGCATTTGTTGTTTGTAGATTTTCTGATGATGCCCATTCTAACTGGTGTGAGGTGATACCTCATGGTAGTTTTGATTTGCATTTCTCTAATAATTAGTGATGTTGAGCAGCTTTTCATGTGCCTCTTGGCCATCTGTATGTCTTCTTTAGAGAAATGTCTATTTAGGTCTTCTGCCCTTTTTTGGATTGGGTTGTTTTTTTTTTTAATATTGAGCTGCATGAGCTGTTTATATATTTTGCAGATTAATCCTCTGTCCGTTGATTTGTTTGCAAATATTTTCTCCCATTCTGAGGGTTGTCTTTTTGTCTTGTTTGTAGTTTCCTTTGCTGTGCAAAAACTTTTAGGTTTCATTAGGTCCCATTTGTTTAGTTTTGTTTTTATTTCCATTACTCTAGAAGGTGGATCAAAAAAGATCTTGCTGTGATTTATGTCAAAGAGTGTTCTTCCTATGTTTTCCTCTAAGAGTTTTATAGTGTCCGGTCTTACATTTAGGTCTCTAATCCATTTTGGGTTTATTTTTGTGTATGGTGTTAGGGAGTGTTCTAATTTCATTCTTTTACATGCAGCTGTCCAGTTTTCCCAGCACCACTTACTGAAAAGACTGTCTTCTCTCCATTGCATATCCTTGCCTCCTTTGTCATAGATTAGTTGATCATAGGTGTGTGGGTTTATCTTTGGGTTTTCTATCCTGTTCCATTGATCTATATTCCTGTTTTTGTGCCAGTACCATATCGTCTTGATTACTGTAGCTTTGTAGTATAGTCTGAAGTCAGGGAGCCTGATTCCTCCAACTCCATTTTTTTCCCTCAAGACCGCTTTGGCTATTCAGGATCTTTTGTGTCTCCATAAAAATTTTAAGATTCTTTGTTCTAGTTCTGTAAAAAATGCCATTGGTAATTTGATAGGGATTGCATTGAATCTGTAGATTGCTTTGGGTAGTATAGTCATTTTCACAATAATCGTTCTTCCAATCCAAGAACATGGTATATCCCTCCATCTGTTGGTGTCATCTTTAATTTCTTTCATCAGTGTCTTATAGTTTTCTGCATACAGGTCTTTTGTCTCGCTAAGCAGGTTTATTCCTAGGTATTTTATTCTTTTTGTTGCAATGGTAAATGGAGTGTTTCCTTAATTTCTCTTTCAGAGTTTTCATCATTAGTGTATAGGAATACAAGAGATTTCTGTGCATTAATTTTGTATCCTGCAACTTTGCCAAATTCATTGATTAGCTCTAGTAGTTTTCTGGTGGCATCTTTAGGATTCTCTAGGTATAGTATCATGTCATCTGCAAACAGTGACAGTTTTACTTCTTCTTTTCCAATTTGTATTCCTTTTATTTCTTTTTCTTCTCTGATTGCCGTGGCTAGGACTTCCAAAACTATGTTGAATAATAGTGGTGAGAGTGGACATCCTTGTCTTGTTCCTGATCTTAGAGGAAATGCTTTCAATTTTTCACCATTGAGAACGATGTTTGCTGTGGGTTTGTCATATATAGCCTTTATTATGTTGAGGTAGGTTCCCTCTTTGCCCACTTTCTAGAGAGATTTTATTGTAAGTGGGTGTTGAATTTTGTCAAAAGCTTTTTCTGCATCTATTGAGATGATCAAATGGTTTTTCTCCTTCAGTTCGTTAATATGGTGTATCACATTGATTGATTTACATATATTGAAGAATCCTTGCTTCCCTGGGATAAATCCCAGTTGATCATGGTGTATGATCCTTTTAACGTGTTGGTGGATTCTACTTGCTAGTATTTTGTTGAGGATTTTTGCATCTATATTCATCAGTAATATTGGTCTGTAATTTTCTTCTTTTGTAGTATCTTTGTCTGGTTTTGGTATCAGGGTGATGGTGCCCTCATAGAATGAGTTTGGGAGTGTTCCTTCTTCTGCAATTTTTTGGAAGAGTTTGAGAAGGATGGATGTTAGCTCTTCTCTAAATGTTTGATAGAACTCACCTGTGAAGCCATCTGGTCCTGGACTTTTGTTTGTTGGAAGATTTTTTTTTTAACATCTTTATTGGAGTATAATTGCTTTACAATGGTGTGTTAGTTTCTGCTTTATAACAAAGTGAATCAGTTATACATATACATATTATCCCCATATCTCTTCCCTCTTGCATCTCCCTCCCTCCCACCCTCCCTAACCCACCCCTCTAGGTGGTCACAGAGCACTGAGCTGATCTCCCTGTGCTATGCGGCTGCTTCCCACTAGCTATCTATTTTACATTTGGTAGTGTATGTATGTCCTTGCCACTCTCTCACTTTGTCCCAGCTTACCCTTCCTCCTCCCCATATCCTCAAGTCCATTCTCTAGTAGGTCTGGCTTTATTCCCGTCTTGCCCCTAGCTTCTTCATGACCTTTTTTTTTAAGATTCTATATATACGTATTAGCATACGGTATTTGTTTTACTCTTTCTGACTTACTTCACTCTGTATGACAGACTCTAGGTCCATCCACCTCACTACAAATAACTCAATTTCGTTTCTTTTTATGGCTGAGTAATATTCTATTGTATATATGTGCCACATCTTCTTTATCCATTCATCTGTTGATGGACACTTAGGTTGCTTCCATGTCCTGGCTATTGTAAACAGAGCTGCAATAAACATTGTGGTACATGACTTTTTGAATTATGGTTTGTTGGAAGATTTTTAATCACAGTTTCAACTTCATTACTTGTGATTGGTCCGTTCATATTTTCTATTTCTTCCTGGTTCAGTATTGGAAGGTTATACCTTTCTAAGAATTTGTCCATTTCTTCCAGGTTGTCCATTTTATTGGCATAGAGTTGCTTGTAGTAGTCTCTTAGGATGCTTTGTATTTCTGTGGTGTCTGTTGTAAATTCTCCTTTTTCATTTCTAATTTTAAATGATTTGAGTCCTCTCCCTCTTTTTCTTGATGAGTCTGGCTAATGGCTTATCAATTTTGTTTATCTTCTCAAAGAACCAGCTTTTAGGTTTATTGATCTTTGCTATTGTTTTCTTTGTTTCTATTTCATTTATTTCTGCTCTGATCTTTATGATTTCTTTCCTTCTACTAACTTTGGGTTTTGTTTGTTCTTCTTTCTCTAGTTCTTTTAGGTGTAAGGTTAGATTGTTTATTTGAGGTGTTTGTTGTTTCCTGAGGTAGGATTGTGTTGCTATAAACTTCCCTCTTAGAACTGCTTTTACTGCATCCCATAGGCTTTGGATCATCGTGTTTTCATTGTCATTTGTCTCTAGGTATTTTTTGATTTCCTCTTGATTTCTCCAGTGATATTTTAGTTATTTAGTACGGCAGTGTTTATCTTCAATGTGTTTTGTGTATTTTTACTTTTTTTCCGTGTAATTGATTTCTAATCTCATAGTGTTGTGGTCAGAAAAGATGCTTGATATGATTTCAATTTTCTTAAATTTACTGACATTTGATTTGTGACACAAGATGTGATCTATCCCGGGGAATGTTCTCTGCACACTTGAGAAGAAAGTGTAATCTGATGTTTTTGGATGGAATGTCCTATAAATATCAATTAAATCTATCTGGTCTATTGTGTCATTTAAAGCTTGTGTTTCGGGGCTTCCCAGGTGGTGCAGTGGTTGAGAGTCCGCCTGCCGATGCAGGGGGGACACGGGTTCGTGCCACGGTCCAGGAAGATCCCACATGCTGTGGAGCCACTAGGCCCATGAGCCATGGCCGCTGAGCCTGCGTGTCCGGAGCCTCTGCTCCGCAACAGGAGAGGCCACAACAGTGAGAGGCCTGCGTACAGCAAAAAAAAAAAAAAAAAAACAACTGTGTTTCCTTGTTAATTTTGTTTGGATGATCTGTTCATCGGTGTAAGTGAGGTGTTAAAGCCCCCCACTATTATTGTGTTACTGTCGATTTCCTCTTTTAGAGCTGTTAACAGTTGCCTTATGTATTGAGGTGCTCCTATGTTGGGTGCATATATATTTACAATTGTTATATCTTCTTGGATTGATCCTTTGATCATTATGTAGTGTCCTTCCTTGTCTCTTGTAACATTATTTTAAAGTCTGTTTTATCTAAGTATTGCTACTCCAGCTTTCTTTTGATTTCCATTTTCATGGAATATCTTTTTCCATCCCCTCACTTTCAGTCTGTATGTGTCCTTAGGTCTGAAGTGGATCTTCTTGTAGACAGCGTATATATGGGTCTTGTTTTTGTATCCATTCAGCGAGCCTGTGTCTTTTGGTTGGAGCATTTAATCCATTCACGTTTAAGGTAATTATCGATATGTATGTTCCTATTAACATTTTCTTAATTGTTCTGGGTTTGTTTTTGTAGATTCTTTTCTTCTCTTGTGTTTCCCACTTAGAGAAGTTCCTTTAGCATTTGTTGTAGAGCTGGTTTGGTGGTGCTGAATCTCTTAGCTTTTGCTTGTCTGTAAAGCTTTTGACTTCTTCATCGAATCTGAATAAGAGCCTTGCTGGGTAGAGTAATCTTGGTTGTAGGTTCTTCCCTTTCATCACTTTAAGTATATCATGTCACTCCCTTCTGGCTTGTAGAGTTTCTGCTGAGAAATCAGCTGTTAACCTTATGGGAGTTCCCTTGTATGTTACTTGTCATTTTTCCCTTGCTGCTTTCAATAATTTTTCTTTGTCTTTAATTTTTGCCAGTTTGATTACTATGTGTCTTGGCATGTTTCTCCTTGGGTTTATCCTGTATGGGACTCTCTGCGCTTCCTGGACTTGGGTGGCTATTTCCTTTCCCACGTTAGGGAAGTTTTCGACTATAATCTCTTCTCGGGTCCTTTCTCTCTCTCTTTTCCTTCTGGGACCCCTATGATGTGAATGTTGTTGCGTTTAATGTTGTCCCAGAGGTGTCTTAGGCTGTCTTCATGTCTTTTCATTTTTTTTCTTTATTCTGTTCTGCAGCAGTGAATTCCACCATTCTGTCTTTCAGGTCACTTATCCGTTCTTCTGCCTCAGTTATTCTGCTATTGATTCCTTCTAGTGTAGTTTTCATTTCAGTTATTGTATTGTTTGTCTCTGTTGTTTGTTCGTTAATTCTTCTAGGTCTTTGTTAAACATTTCTTGCATCTTCTCGATCTTTGCCTCCATTCTTTTTCCGAGGTCCTGGATCATCTTCGCTATCATTATTCTGAATTCTTTTTCTGGAAGTTTGCCTATCTCCACTTCATTTAGTTGTTTTTCTGGGGTGTTATCTTGTTCCTTCATCTGGTACATAGTCCTCTGCCTTTTCATCTTGTCTATCTTTCTGTGAATGTGGTTTTTTTGTTCCACAGGTTGCATGACTATAGTTCTTCTTGCTTCTGCTGTCTGCCCTCTGGTGGATTAGGCTATCTAAGAGGCTTGTGCAAGTTTCCCTGATGGGAGGGACTCGATCATGACCATCTTTATTAAGAACTGTGTTACAGTTAATTTTAGGTACAATTGTGGCCCATCAGTTGCCATTTACCTGATACGAACATTGCCTCTTGTGCTCTTCTGCATCTGTTTATCTTCCTGACCTGAGTTATAGAGGAATCGAACCTACAAGCCACCCCCTGGATCCACCCGACTCCAGTGTCACCTTGGCAGGTCACCTCACCTCTCTGAACCTCTGTTTTCTCACCTGTAAAATGGGCGAACAATAGCTCCTCCCTAGTGAGGGGACTGTGAGAGCACTGAGACCAGTGCCTGGCACAAAGCAAAACTCACAAGGGCAGAACCGGTATCCAGGGATGCTGCACTGCATCTGTGCACAGCACTCAAGTTTTAAAACGAAAGTCCTCTGTTAAAAACAGGGCACATCTTGGGACTTCCCTGGCGGTCCAGTGGTTAGGACTTTGCCTTGCAATGCAGGGTGTACAGGTTCGTTCCCTGGTCAGGGAGCTAAGATCCCACATGCCTCGTGGCCAAAAAACCAATACATAAAACAAAAGCAGTATATTGTAACAAATTCAATAAGGACTTTAAAAATGTTCCCCATCAAAAAAAAATTCTTAAAAAAAAAACAAAATGGGTTCGATCCCTGGTCAGGGAACTAAGATCCTGCATGCTGCTTGGCACGGCCAAAGAAAAAACAAAAATGAAAACAAAAAACATTAAAAACAAACAAACAACAACAACAACAACAAAAAAAGGGCATATCTTGAGCCAATGCCACAAGGATTTCCACCAGCCCTGGACACTAGGGGTGCCCTCTCAGGGTGGAATGCTCCCTCCAACAGAAAAAAATCCCACTAAGGTCCTCCTGGGGCCTGGGCTATGTCTCTGATGGGGCCATCACGTGCAAGCCAGAATATGCCCAGGGGCCCAGAGAGGCAGTGGAAACACCACGAGCTTCTGATCCTACAGGGACCCCATCTATCCCAGAGCACCTCCCAGGGCCTGGCATATCCACTTTTATGAAAGAGGATGTCAAAGGTCAGAGACACCCAGTCATTTGCCCTAAGTAGTTGTGCTTTACCAAACCCTAGGACTGAGAGCTTAAAGGTTTACTTCCCACTTTGTGGAGCAATGAGATCTCACTTGGCTACCATCCCCCACATTCTCCCTCTACTCCTGCGCAATACAGGAAACCACTGCTGCTCCAGGCGCTTCTGCTGGACACTTGTCCCATCTGTCTGTGGGAGGAGCCCCCCACACCACGACAGGCACGACCTGCTCCCATGATGGGTCCTCCCTACCCGCTGGGCAAACGGCCTTGGACCTGCATTTAGGGACCTCAGAAGCCCTCAGGATGAAAACCCTAGCTTGGGGTCTCCTCACCTTGTAATGAGCCAGCTGGAGGGACAGCTGCACGAAGGCGTCCGGGCTGGTTCTGCATTTCTTGATCAGCCCTTTACCGAAAGCACTGAACAGAAAAGAACAGAAATCCACGTCGCTGGCCAGGAGGTTCGCGCTGCTCAGGGAAGTCTCTATGACTTCCTGACACTTGGGAAAAAAGGAGAAAAGCTTTCACTTAATGGGAGGGAAAATACTGACACATATTCTGAAGAAAAGAGCAAGCTGGCATTCAGCACAGGTAACAGACTTGCTGCTTGGAAATACACACATCACTTTTTCTTCTCGGTTTTCCCCAACCTTTCTAACCTAACAGCTGCAATGAGTTAGCAACGTGGCAACCCCCCTGCCCTTGAAGAGCAGTGGGGTGGCCCAAGCAGGAGGAACTCCTGGTTCCCAGTGGGACCCCAAAGGGCATTTCAAAGTGTCACAGGTTCTGTTTTGTGAGATCCACTCTTGTTATATGCTGGCCATTGAGGAACTAGTTTTAAAAGGGAAATGGACTGGGACTTCCCTGGTGGTCCAGTGGTTAAGACTCCACACTTTCACTGCAGGCGGCATGGGTTCGATCCCTGGCTGGGGAACTAAGATCCTGCACGCCTCAACAAAGATCCCATGTGCCGCAACTAAGACCCAAATAAATAAATATATATTTATAATATATTTATATATATATTTATATATAATATATAATATATATATATA
>NW_021703784.1:102993167-103161900 GCF_005190385.1 Monodon monoceros
AGATCCTGCACGTCATGTGGTGTGGCCAAAAAATTAGAAAAATAAAGTAAAAAGGAAAGGGACTGTGGTCGAGTCGTACAATGGGAACGAGCCCTCAACCGTGAAGTCACATGGAGGACTCTTAAATGACTACCACTAAGTGAAAGAAGCCGATCTGAAATGGCTACACACTGTACGATCCCAGTTACGAAATTCGGGGAAAGGCAAAGTGATGGAGACAGTGAAAAGACCACTGGTTGCCAGGAGTGAGGCAGGAGAGAGGGATGAATAGACAGAGGAAAGGATCTTTAGGGCAGTGACACTGCTCTGTATGATACTATGATGTCATTACACCTTTGTCCATACCACAGATGCACAACACCAAGAGTGAACCCTGGGGAGTTTCCTGGTGGCCTAGTGGCTAGGATTCTGGGCTCTCACTGCCAGGGCCCGGGTTCAATCCCTGTTCGAGGAACTGAGATCCTGCAAGCCACACGGCACGGACAGAGGGAAAAAAAATAGTGAGCCTTGATGTAACTACGGACTCTAGTGATGCTGACTTGTCAGTGCAGCTTCTTCGACTGTAACAGACGCACCAAGTGGCAGGGGACGTTGGTAGCAGGGGAGGTTGTGATGTGTGAGGGCAGAGAGAGCGTGGGGACTCTCTGAACCTTCCACTCAACTTTGCTGTGAACCTGAAACTGCTTTAAATAATAAAGTCCATCAAAAAAATTTCTTTTAATAAACGGTAAGTGACTTGGTTAGCTAAAAGGACCCTCAACCACACACTTCAGCAGAGGTTACATCTCTCTGAGGAACACACATCAGCCCCAGGGAGGCCGGCTGGACAAAAAAAGTGCAGATGGGCAAGACTGCAGGACTGGATGCAATATTTTCCACATCAAAATGGCTTCTTGGGGGCTTCCCTGGTGGCGCAGTGGTTGAGAGTCCGCCTGCCGATGCAGGGGATGCGGGTTCGTGCCCCGGTCTGGGAAGATCCCACATGCCGCGGAGCGGCTGGGCCCGTGAGCCATGGCCACTGAGCCTGCGCCTCCGGAGCCTGTGCTCCGCAACGGGAGAGGCCACGGCAGTGAGAGGCCCGCGTACCACAAAAAAAAAGACTTCTTGGGGCTTCCCTGGCGGTCTAGTGGTTAAGATTCCGTGTTCCCACTGCAGGGGGCGCGGGTTCAATCCCTGGTTGGGGAATCAAGATCCCGCACGCTGCACGGCACGGCCACAAAAAGAAAAAAAAAGAAAAACGCTTCACAGGCCCCAGGAATTCCTGCTTGGCTTGGTTGTAAGCTAGGATTTGGTATTTCCAACCCTTAAATTCCTTCTGGAAACGGTTTCCACTGAGCGAACGGCATTGGAGAACACTTAGAGGGACAAAAATGACAAATTAGTGATTTAGAGTATTCCAACTCCAAAGCAAGTGATTTTGGTTTTCACGTTTTCATTGTGATGTCTAGCTAAGTTTGAGCTGGAATTTTCACTGACAATCTCAGCCAAATGCTTTAAATGAAAGAAGAAACATTTACTGGGGCTTCCCAGGCAACTGGAGCTGTAGCAACTCCGAGGTCCCGGTAAGAAACCCCCAGGCAGACAGATTTCCGTCTCGGGGGTCTTCAACTGACCTCGTGAACACTTAGGAAGGACAGCTGGAAAAGTCGACTGTTAGAGTTTAAACTCATTTCCCACCCAAGGTAATTAACAAGTGCCTGATCACTGGGACTTACTTCCTGCGGGATGTCCCACTGTAGCCGGGTGGGGTATGGGATGTTTGAGTTGGTGTCCCCTTTACAGTGTCCATCCTCTGCATAACCCAGCTGGAAGCTGTCCGTGGCCAGTACGTACTGTCGAAAATAAAAAGATACATCTGTGAAGTCAGAGACCATCACAGCTAATAGCGTTACATAAAAGTTATCTGACCTACCAAAGTAGACAAACCCTCGTTATTCCTAGAGATAACATCAAGACTTAACCATAGGGCTTCCCTGGTGGCGCAGTGGTTAAGAATCCGCCTGCCAATGCAGGGGACACGGGTTCGAGCCCTGGTCCGGGAAGATCCCACATGCCGTGGAGCAACTAAGCCCGTGCACCACAACTACTGAGTCTGAGCTCTAAAGCCCACGAGCCACAACTACTGAGCCCACGCGCCACAACTACTGAGCCCACGCGCCACAACCACTGAAGCCCACATGCCTAGAGCCCGTGCTCCGCAACAAGAGAAGCCACCGCAATGAGAAGCCTGCGCACCGCAATGAAGAATAGCCCCCACTCTCGCCACAGCTACAGAAAAGCTCGCGCGCAGCAACGAAGACCCAATGCCAGCCAAAAATATATAAATAAATAAATTTATTTAAATAAAAAAAGACTTAACCATAACTACTTGCTTACAGTCTGCTGTGCATCTGACATCCTCTGCACAGCCACCTAATGAGATATTCTTACCTCCATTTCAGGGGCAAGAAAAATGGACCTGGAGAGGTTCAACAGCGTTTGGACAGGTAAAGAGCACAGCCAGGATGTGAGCAGAGCGTCTGACCCACAGAAAGCAGCTCAGAGCCTGCTTCGAGGTCCCAGGCTGTGCGCTAGTGCCCTCTGGGTGCTACCCCACTGAATATTTACACTGGCCTGTAAAGTACTATCATTCCCGCTTGAATAAATGAAAAAGCAGCCTCAGAGAGGTGCAGAGTCTGTTCCAGTTCACACTCCTCAGGGGGCCAGGATGTGGGCCCAGGTGTGGATGCTTCCCGTTCACTGGCAGGTAAACCTAAGTCAGCTTATTCAACGGTATCTACAGAGCACCTACTATGGGTCAGCAATGCTTCTGAGCACCAGTGATAGGACAGTGAACAAAACAGACAAGAATGTCTGCCTTTCTACAAAAGGTTAAAGGTGGCCATGACCTAGCAATTCGGCTCCTAGGTATGTACTCAAAAGAAATGAAAATAGGGAATTCCCTGGCAGTCCAGTGGTTAGGACTCTGCGCTCTCACTGCTGAGGGCCTGGGTTCAATCCCTGGCCAGGGAACTAAGATCCCACAAGCCACGCAGTGCGGCAAAAAAAAAAGAAGAAAAGAAAAAGAAAACATATGTTCACATAAAACTTGTATGCTAATGTTCACAGAAGCATTATTTATAGTAGTCAAAAAGGGCTTCCCTGGTGGCACAGTGGCTGAGAGTCCGCCTGCCTATGCAGGCGACACGGGTTCGTGCCCCGGTCCGTGAAGATCCCACATGCCGCGGAGCGGCTGGGCCCGTGAGCCATGGCCACTGAGCCTGTGCGTCCAGAGCCTCTGCTCCGCGACGGGAGAGGCCACAACAGTGAGAGGACTGCGTACCGCAAAAAAAAAAAAAAAAAAGTAAAACGAATCCAGATGTCCACTGAGTGATGAATAAACAAAATGTGGTCTAATCATACCAAGGAATACTATTCAGCCATAAAAAGGAATGAAATACCGTTCACAGTACGATGTAGATGAACCTTGAAAACATTAGCCAGACACACAAGGCCGCGTACTGTGTGATCCCGTTTCTATGAAATGGCCAGAATAGTCAAACTGACAGAGACAGAGAGGAGCTTAGTGGTTACCCAGGGCTGCAGCAAGAGGGGGCTGAGGGTGGGGAGTTTCCTTGGGGGGGGTGATAAAAATGTCCTGGAATTAGATAGTGGTGATGGATAGACAACCACCTTGTAATGTACAAAAACCACTGAACTGTATGCTTTAAGAAGGTGAATTTCATGGTATGTGAATTACATCCAATAAAACAGTAACAAAAGTATTTTAAAAAAAGGAATCTCTGCACTTGGGGAGCTTACATTCCAGTGGGGGAAGCAAAACAAACAAACAAAAAACAACTCAAGGGACTTTCCTGGTGGTCCAGTGGGTGCTCCCAATGCAGGGGGCCCCAGTTTGATCCCTGGTGGGGGAACTAGATCCTGCATGCATGCCGCAACTAAGAAGTCCACATGCTGCAACGAAGCTCCCGCGTGCTGCAACTAAGACCCGGCGCAGCCAAAATAATAAAATTTAAAATATTTTTAAAAATTTTAAAAAAACAGCCCAAGGTCAGATGGTGATACTGTCAAATGGTGAGGGGGGCAGGGGAGTTCCAGGATGGGGGAGCGTGGAGCCGGGCCGCGTGCATGTGCGGTCGGCATCCTGCAGGGCTGGGCAGGTGAGGGAGCCCAGCCTATCTGTGTCTGCACTGTGTCAGAGCCCCTCAAGAGTCCAACACAATTAAACATCAGGAACACACCGACAGCCAACAGGATTCAGCTTGGACCAGATTTGTTTTTAGCTGGCATGGGTGGCGTCCTTGTACCAGTCCCTTAACTGGCTCTGGCGTGGGCCTCCACGACAAGACAGTGGGTCAGTTCCCATCTGTGCGGGGAGCAACTGGGCTCCTGTCTGACCCCTGGAGTCACAGGCCATTCTGTCTACTGGGCAGTTAACAGTTAAACACCACCACTTCCAACTGGTCACCCTGGTCTGAGACTAAATCCCTTTACCTTATCGTATCCAGAGTACTGAAAAAATAAGCCTGGCCTTGTCAGCATCCAGTAGATTTCTCGGTTTGGTAAATGTACCCTACGTAGTCCAGACTGCCTAGGATTCAGAGCCTTTTCCCGTTTACCAAAGAACAGCTCTTATGCACTTATTACTGGGAGAGTCCTTGGAACAGGGTGTAACGGACCTAGGTCATTATCCTGTGCAAACAGACTTAAAAGGTCTTGTTGTGGTGCCCAGTGGTGCCGAAGGGGGTCTGATCTTTGCTTGATTTGCAGCTGAAAGGGTCTCTAAGCCTTTGTCGGCAGAAGCAAAGACCAGGGTGGTGATGAGCCTTATGGATACCTGGTTGTTCTTATCACGGATAAATGTCTTAGGACCACGCTGCTGTTTTCTTAGACTGGAGCATTTTTTTTCCCCTTTTTAAAGGTTTGCCCACATAGAAAACCTCCCCTGGTTGAAGGAACGGCAGGTTAGGTTTGGCTGAGACCCTAACCACAGGGAAGACAGTCAGGTAAAGTGGAAAAGACCCAGCAGGAGCTCCCCTGTGGATGTCATCACAAGTGCACTACACGATCTGATTTCAGGGACAAGACCCGGGCTCTACGCCCTGGGCAGGATAGTGAGGTGATCGGCCTGCGGTCACGGTCATGGGCGTGTGTCTCCCACATGGGCAGTGACAGTGAGTCACTGTGTTCCACTCCATTTATTAGGGCAGCAGCAACATAAAGACTGCAGAAATACTGTGTTCACTGTGACTCTCAAAGGGGCTTATCTCTTCAACAAAGTCACCTCAAGTCTGGTCAAATGGGATGATACACAATTTGAGTCGAGTCCACTGTTTTTTTTTGTTGTTGTTGTATTTATTTATTTTTAAAGACACGCAATTTATTTTAATGTTTATTTAGGTTGCGTGGGTCTTAGTTGTGGCATGCGGGATCTTTAGTTGCGGCATGCGGGATCTAGTTCCCCGACCAGGGATCGAATCTGGGCCCCCTGCATTGGGAGTGTGGAGTCTTAGCCACTGGACCACCAGGGAAGTCCCTTGTTTTTTTTTTTTTTAATTGAAGTAGAGTTGATTCCCAATATTATGTCAGTTTCAGGTGTACAGCAAAATTATTCCATCTTGTGTATATATTTTCAGATTATAGGTTATTTCAAGATATTGAATATAGTTCTCTGTGTTATACAGTAAATCCTTGTTGTTTATCTATTGGATTGGCCAAAAAGTTTGTTCGGGTTCCCTGACCAGGAACTGAACCCGGGCCCTCAGCAGTGAGAGCACAGAGTCCTAACCACTGGACCGCCAGGGAATTCTCTGTTTCTGTTTTGTATATAGATTCATGTGTATTATTTTTTAGATTCCACATATAAATGATATCGTATAGTACTTGTCTTTCTCTGTCAAGTCCACTGTTGGCAGGCCTGGAATTTAGCAATTTCCTTACAAAAGAACCTGACAGGCAAATTCAGAAAACAAAACCTTCACTCAGCTTTTCATGCCAAACATGACACAGATCAAACAGCTCAGAGACAAATGAATTTTAAAACAGTTTAAAAGTGGCAGGGCCAATATGCACTGTATTTTATCTTATTTTATTTTTTTTTTGCGGTACACAGGCCTCTCACTGCTGTGGCCTCTCCCGTTGCGGAGCACAGGCTCCGGACGCGCAGGCTCAGTGGCCATGGCTCACGGGCCCAGCCGCCCCGCGGCATGCGGGATCCTCCCAGACCGGGGCACGAACCCATGTCCCCTGCATCGGCAGGCGGACTCCCAACCACTGCGCCACCAGGGAAGCCCCGCACTGTATTTTAAAATGTTAGGTGGGGGACTTCCCTGGTGGTCCAGTGGTTAAGACTCCACGCTTCCACTGCAGGGGGCACGGATTCGATCCCTGGTCAGGGAACTAAGATCCCACATGCCGCACGGCACAGCCAAAAGAATAAAAATAAAATATTAGGTGGAGGGAGAGGATGACAGGGATTTGGTGGGTTTTCTTAGAACTTGGTAATTCTAAGAATTAAGTGAAGTGGTAAAAGGCACGCTGCATTTTTATAAACCAAGATTTTTAATATCCTTGCCTTTATTTGGCCTAACGCTTGGCAGATAGGAAAATCTAGAAAACACAGCAAAGAAGGGGTGGTTTATTTCAAAATAACTGAGCTTCAGTTCCACCCTGATGTCACTGCGTTGGAGCCGAGGCCATCTCACTATTTTAGCTCCATCACATTAAATGTTTCCATTTAAGGAACCTCAGCCGTAGGGAACGAAGACAGAAATGGCTTCCGTTACTGATTTAACTTTACATTCGGTGCCGACACCTGCTGAAAACACTTATTGTAACCAGACAGATACTATGAAGTTAAATTCAGTTAAATTCACAAATTCCAACAGCAATTTCCACGCTCAGGTTACACCTGCAGACACTCACCTCCCAAAGGTGACCAATGATGGGGGCGTCGGCCCAGGAGTGCTCCGCGTTTATGCCCATCTTGCCGTTTTTGAAGATGACAAATGTGATCGATTTATCAAACCACCTACACGAAACAAAAATGTTTATGTGACTTACATGTTTACAAAGACAAAAATAAACCCAAACGATGTATTTGTTTTCCTCTGGATGGGCTCGCTGACTTGGCACCCGCAGGGGTGAACGGGTCTCCGCAGATGACAATAAAAGCACATAAGACCCTAAGTCGTTCATTTCTCCCCTGCTCCCGACGCAGAGATATGCATTCAGGTACTGGACAGCAGGAGAACAGGGCGTATCATTGTAACAAAAAAGGATGCACAAGGCAACTGCGGAGAAGTAGGAGGCTGCAAAGTCGTCCCTCGGTATCTGCCGGGGGGTTGGTCATAGGAGCTGCTGCCGGTACCAAAAACCTGAGGATGCTCCAGCCCCACACAGTTGGCCCTCCGTATCCGCAGGCTCCACAACCGAGGCTCTTAAACAACGGTCCACGGTCTGTAGTTAGCTGAATCTGTGGATACAGAAGACCAACTGTGCCTGCCGCACCCCTCCCCCACCCCAGCCAATCCTCACCCCCAACCTGATGGGCAGGCAGGACCTCACTTTACAGACAAGGCAAAGGAGCCTCCAGGAGGTGGAAGAGCCTCACCACAATCACACGTTCGGTGAGCAAAGCCAGAGCCGACAACCAGGTCAGGCCCCGGGTACCACCTTCCCCCACCTGGTTCCAGGTGACCCACAGCCACTCCTCACGAGCAACTCCAAGTGGAGGTGTCGTGCACAGGGAGGGGAAGGACCTCAAAGCTGCTGCTTAAGCTGTGTGTGTGTAACAGTTTTGGTGGAAAGAAGAGAGTTACCAGTCATATTTTCACGCTAGCTTTATTCCTTAAGAGCGTAGATACATACTTGCGGCTGGGTGTCAGCCACATGTAACATTTCTTCCAAGTCCACAGGCAAACCATTGTGTTTCAGAAGGTAAGCATGATACCTGTCGAAACACCTGCCGTGCAGCAGAGACTTGGCGTAGCTATCCATCGACGTAACCGGGTCTTCCTCCCTATACCCTTGTTCTGTTTCGTCCAATGTCACGAAGAACGCGGCTTTTTCCACTGCATCCAGAGACTGCTTGTTCTTCCCATGTCCAAAATAGGCCTGGCGACACCTGGCCCAGGGGACTCTGTAGTGAGGATTAAATACAATTAAACCTGCAGCAGGGACTTCCCTGGTGGCGCAGTGGTTAAGAATCCGCCTGGCAATGCAGGGGACACGGGTTTGAGCCCTGGTCTGGGAAGGTCCCCCATGCCGCGGAGCAACTAAGCCCGTGCGCCACAACAACTGAGCCTGCGCTCTAGGGCCCATGTGCCACAACTACTGAGCCCATGAGCCGCAACTACTGAAGCCCGCGTGCCACAACTACAGAAGCCCGCGCGCCTAGAGCCCGCGCACCGCAACAAAGAGCAGCCCCCGCTTGCCGCAACTAGAGAAAGTCCTTGCGCAGCAACGAAGACCCATTGCAGCCAAAAATGAAATAAATGAAAAAGAAACATATAAAAAAACCTGCAGCAGTTTGGTGACATCTCTTTATGTGGGATGTTTGAAACGACAATGGTTTTCAGTTTCCCGTGTTGTAGGGGTTTAAGGAAAACTACACGTTTGCGACTTTCTGCATCTGCAGGCCCCCACCTGCCTGCCGGCTGCGCTGCTTCGTTTGCGGGCAGGGGCCTTGCCTTCTCCTTGTATCTGCTCCAGAGCAGTCGTAGGCATGGAACCTTGTCCGTAAATGCCGAGTGAAGGACAAGAATCCAGACGGGCCCCAAGCTCCGCCGTCCAGGGCAGCGGACCCACAGGCAGGCAGGGCCCCTCTCACATCCTTCCCAGCCCCGCGCCCAGCCCCCCTCCACGGAACCACCCCACGGAAGCCACAGCGAGTGCCAAGAGCACTTCCCTGGTGCTGGGACGAGCTCACGGGCCCTGACACCACTGTCCCGTTTTTCAGATGAAGAAACTGAGGCACAGAGGTGAAGTCACAGCTCCTTCGTGGCAGGTTGGGTTCCTACCCAGGCCAGCCTGCCCCACGTGCACGCGTCCATGCTACAAACACCCCACGACACCCCCGTGATAAGGGGCGCCCCGGGAGCGGAATTCAGGGATCCTTTTCCGTCCCGCCCTACGTGGGGTACACAGTGCTAACGGGACACCCGCTTCTTGAGAGCCACCCCAGCCGTGGCTTCCCCGGATGGCTCCTGGGCCCCCCCACTCAGGCCCCCGCCCACCCTTCCACGTCAGGGCCACTTGGCCTCTGTCTCCCACCCTCTTCTCCCCGCGCACCGAGTGCTCAGCTGAGGCCGCCCATGGGGCCAAAACGCCCATAAACACAACGGGTCCCATCACAGGCTCAGCCTCAACCACTCTCCTCAGTGCTTGGGGACAGCGTCGGCGCTCAGGCAGATGAGATGGGCGATGCCCCACGGGTGGGCCTCAGGGTGGAGCTCACTGAGCCTGCATCCCGCCCCGCCCCACCTCTGCCCAACTGGGTGCCCCAATGACACTCAATCAGCACTGGGGACCCAGGGCTCATTCCCCAGGACACACGGCCCCTCTGTTCCAGCTGAGTCTCTGCCCCCCAGAGATGGCCAACCACTCCAGCTTCTCGGACTGAGCCTGCCTTCCTACTAACACTGCCTGTTTCTGGTCCTCAAGCAGCGAGGATCTTGCTTCCAGGAGCCCCTGGACCAGAATGATCGCCCAAGTCTGCTCAGGTCACGCCAGCCTAACACGGTCCCTTTAACAGCAGCCCATCACAGAATCAAGCCCAAGTGCAGCCGGGCACACGGGACCCATCCCACCCGGAGTTCCGGCGCCCCGACCCCCTCCACGGCTCCCAGCACCTGCTCCCCGGATGCCTCTGCGGCCTGTCGGTCCCCACGGCTCACTGCCGGCCTCTGTGCGCCCTCGCCCGGGCATCTTCCTCTTCTCCACAGGTTGGTCACTCACCGCCGTACTCCTGGTGCTGCCCTAGCGGTGGCCGCACTGCTGACCTCAGGGGTCCTCAACCAGGGACCGTACTGCCCCCAGCGGCCCTGGGCAAAGCCTGAAGACAGATTTGCTTGCCACGCTGGGGGTTGCTACTGGCATCCGGTGGGAGAGGCCAGGGATGCTGCTTAGTGCCCTACGGTGCACAGGACAGGGCTCCCCTCCGCCACCTAAAACAGACTTATCCAGCCCCAAAGGTATCAGAGCCGAGGTTGCACAAGCCAGGTCCTCAAGCTTCAGACGAGGCAGGAAGTTAACCCTAACACAGAGGCCCTGGTTAAACATGTCTGTTTCTAGATTAAATATGCCGCAGCCCGGGGAAGACGCCTACCTCCTTCCTTGTGTCACGTGCCCTGGGACCCGTGCACGTGCACACCTGCCTGTCCCACGGAGATGCCCAAGGGGACCTGAGGGTGGGGGCAGAGCCCGCTCCCGGGGGACAAAGCCAAGCCAAGCACTGCAGGTAGTGGACACACCTCCCTGCCAGATGGGACCCTGGGTGAGGACAGCACTCGGGGCACCCGCCCCCGATGGCCCCCAGACACAACGGCATCACGGAGGGGCTGCACACCTGTCTCCCGCCGTGAGGGCCGCCAGCTTCGCCTCGCCAGCCTGGGGCTCCGACGGGTCATCCAGGATCCTCTGCATCTGCTGTTCGATCTCGCGGGGCTTCAACAGCCGGCCGTCGTGGTAGAGCCAGACCTTGAAGTAGCGGCCTTTGTGGAACACGACGATGTGCCTGCTGTCCCTGAGGTGCTGGAGGGTGTCTGGGGAGGGGGTGGGGGGAGACAGAATCCGGAGGCACCCGGTTAGGGGAGGGGAGAAGACCACCCGTGACAGCACCAATTCTTCTCCCCGCATCACTCCGCTCAGCTCACGAGTCCACTTCCCAAAGGTCTGCAGAGGACTTGGGAGAGCACCCGAATCGAGAGCTTTGGGATCAGACAGGCCTGAGTGCTAAGCTCTGCTCGGCCGCTCACTGGACGTGTCCCCTGGAGCAAAGGACGCAACCCTCGCTAAGCCTGAGCCCTGGCGGGCCTGGGATGGACCCAGGCGGTGCCATTGTCTCTCCCTTACATTCTTGAAGGTGTCCCGGCTGGGACAGATGTGGCCCCCCTACGCTGGGCAGTGGGAAAGGAGGGGGGTCATGTGTCCCAGGTCAGGCTGCCGGAAATGAGCTGCTGAACCACAAATCTGGTTTCCCTGAGCACGATCCAGGGCGCTTTCCACCATAAGCCCTGCGTGGGAGCCAGAGCAAAACGCCCCTGAAAGATCCAGATGAAGAAATAGGAATATTCCTAACCCAACCTAGAAAAAACTCCACCGTAAGACAGCCTTCAACCGAAGAGAAACTGAGGTCTGAAAATCAGTTAACCGTCCAGGCCTCAGAAAGACAAAGGAAATTCAACAGAAGGAAGGTTGACGGGCCTGAAATCTCTGAAATCTTAGAAGGTCAGCGCTCATCAGTGTGGTCTCCTCCAACAACTCCTGAGCATACGGATGGAACGTTCTGATTCCCAAAGGAACCCCGAGCAGGTCACGCACCTGTTTCCTCTCCTGGGATCCGAGAAGTATTAAACATTCGCTCCCACTGGGCGGAGCAGAGCGGAACTGTAGATCCCAAAAGAAAAATCTGTAATAGAAGCACGTTTCAAACAAAAATCCGAGGAGCAAACCCAGTCCACACATTTAAATGCTGGATTTCTTTTCTGTGCACATAGCGTGGCTGGACTTCATCTTTTCCAAACACTATAAAGAATGGTGGCTCCCTGGGACACCGTGCTGCTCTGGAGTCTGCAGAACCAGGCCAACGTACAACATCCTGCTTCTTATTCCTAAATAACACACCCTAAAGGGTCATTTATAAACTGACACTTAAACCAAAGGGGTATTTAAGAAAAAAAAAATGCCGGCGGGGGGGAGGGATAAATTGGGAGATTGGGATTGACAAATACACGCTACTGTATATAAACAGATAACTAATAAGGACCTGCTGTATAGCACGGGGAACTCTACTCAACCCTGTAATGGCCTACATGGGAAAAGAAGCTAAAAAAGAGTGGATATATGTATATGCATAACTGATTCAATTTGCTGTACGCCTGAAACTAACATAACACTGTAAATCAACTCTAATAAAAATTTTAAAAAAAGAAAAAGAAAGAAAAAATGCCTCCTCGTGAGTAGCTAGACAGCTATATTATTTCCTTCACAAGCAAGTGAGGGTTTCTTCGTAGGACAGACTGCAGAACTAAAATACATCAAACATATATCCATTTAGGATACAGAGGAGAATTAAATCTCTAAGTAATTATGCTGAGTGGAAGAGGCTAGACCAAAAAAAAAAAAAATGCATGTTGTAAAATTCCATTCACAAGTTTTAGAAGATGCAAAGCTAACCTAGAGTGACAGAAAGCAGGTCAGGGCGATGGTGGGGGCAGTGGAAAGGGACACCAGCGAACTCTTGGGGGCGGTTCACTAACTCGACTATGGCGATGGTTTCACGAGTACAGAGATATACATCAGTATATCAGAACTTATCAAACCGGATGCTTCAAACGTGTGCAGTACGTCAGTTACACCTTGATAAAGCTGCTCGAAAAGAATTTTTTAAAAAGCAGTTTGTTTCTGTACCGGTTTGATTTCCTCCCGGTCCAGTTTGCGTCTGTAAAGCAGGATGGCATGGATACCGTTGCCTGCTCTCGCTGCCTGAATGTGAGTCGGCGTGATGTACAGCAAATCCTGATACAAGAAAACACACGATAGCAGGGAGAATGTTCATAGGAAAAGACAGGCGAACTTCAACACACAGTTAAAATATTTCTATACGTGTGTTAATGACATCTGCCCTGCTGGAAAAGAAATCATTTTCATTTTCTACACTTTTTCAGTTTTATTGTGCTCACGTTTCAAGCCCCCAAATAATTCTTGGGCTAGGAAAGGTAACGGTATATTTTAAAAGTGAATTGTAAATAAATATAACTCAAGCCTAAAAAAAAAAAGATAACAGCGTTTCACCCCAATTATCCTCATAGAATGCATAAAAAGGAAAGCAGATATTAAAAGGAGCAATGAGATAATTAGGAAGTTTTCTGAATGAGAAGGAACCAAAGGTTAAAATAACCTTTTATATAGAGCAGTGCTTACAACTTTCTAAATGTGGGGACACGTTTCTAAGTGTCTACATTTTTCAAGTCCAAGGGATGCTTGTCTCAGCTATATTTTGAGAGAACCTATGTGCAGGGCTGCCCCTGATTACGTGGGAAATAGGCACCAAAGTCTTCAGGAACAAAAGGGCACCAGGTGGACAGCTCACTCTCAAAAAGTAGTCTTCTGGGCCACACCAACAATTTTTCTCTAAGTTTGCGATTGTTTCCAATGGAAAAAAAAATTGTTTTAAACAGTAGAAATTTTAAAGGAGAAAAACGGAAAAAGCAAACATAGAAGAAGGTGGAAAAACTCAAAGGAAGCAAAGAGCAGAAAGAAAGGGAAAGACAGATTCACCAGTTATTTAAGGCCAGTTATTAGACCCCAATGAGGTGCTTCTAACAAGATAACAGGGTGTGCTCTGCAGACCACCTATGTCTCAAAAGGCAAGAAAGACCGAGGAGATGTGAAAATGACACTCAGTGCAGCGCCCCTGGCGTCCCAGGGCCCAGAAGAACAAAGCTCAGCGTGCGGGCAAACTCTCAGCCGACCCACAGACCCTGAGCTTTTCGGGGTGGGCAGGGATGCGATCGTTCACCGCTACGCAGGCTCCGTCAGGAAAACAGAGGGAAGGAGAAGAGGGAGAGGTTCGCTGCCACGAGGAAAGTCAGTTGCCACGAGAGCACCTGTGCGATCCGAATTTCTCTGTAGCAAATTGGTGGGTGCCTTGAGCTGCCTGGCAATTCCAAAAGGACATCCACGAGGCTCTCCAGTGTGCAAAGCAGGTCCTGGGCTCCCTGCTAGGGGCGTGAGGCCTCGGACGGGGACGGCAGGGCCAGAGGAGCACGGGGAAACCCACAGCGTCCCCAGGCAGCCCACAGGGCCGGGAAGAGGCCACCCTGGTGCGTGGTCTCCATCAGACACCGCTCGGGACTCACCATCGCGTAGTAATTGCTGTTCACCATCAGTGGCCCTCGTCCTCGGAGGTAGATGTACTCCTCCCACCAGTCACTCACCTGTCAGGTGCACACAGGAGAGACCAACCGACAGGCTTAACCAGGCTGCCCAGGGCGGAGGCGGGGTGCGGGGGGGGCTCAGCGAGGGTGCATTTCGTGCTTTGTCATGTACGTTTGACATCATTTCTCCCTCTCTTGGGGGCCAAGACAGCCCTAACTAGATGGAATGCAGAACAGTGGGAAGGAACTGGAAAGCGGTTTTATTTGAGTCAAGACATAGCTAGAAGGTAGATCACCTTCATTTTATAGAGGGTTAAAAAAAAAAAAAAAAGACCAAATGGAAAAGAAGGGATAAATGTCGGACTGCTAACATTTCTTGACCATCAACAACACCCCAAACCGCCCCACAGACTGCTTCTCGCCTTCTGCTGCCAAGCCTCCCCAAGGCAGCCACTGACTCAGCCGTGCTCGGTTCCCTTTCAGAGCCACACAGGGTCCATGTGTGCTGTCCTCCCGACGTCCCCTAGAAGGCCAGCAACCTCGTCCTAACCACATCCACAACCTCCAGGACCCAAGGATCACGATTCCCTCACTTTGTAAAGTACATACACATACAGAACAGTGCGCATCTAAGAACCTAAGCGTACATGTGAAAATGTTTACAAACTCAACACGCCCATGTAACCAGCGCAGGATCAAACTCGAAAGTGACCTGCCCCACCCACCGTGGCCTCTGGCGGGTTTTCTCCAGCCACCACCCGCTTGCAGTCCCACCCACCGGGTGTGTCTGGGTCACACCTTCTCCTCCAAGCTAGCCCTTCCCCAAAACCTCCCCCCCCCCCCCCCCCCCGGCCTCATTTCATCAGCCAATGTCTCCTCCCGCCCGCCATGCGCAGGGAAGCTAGCTGGCTCATGGAACAGATTATATGCTCCTACAGAAAATTCCACCAAGAAAAATAGCGTGTATGTATACTCACATAATTGGTAGCCCACCAGGACTTCAGCTTCAAATACCACTGCAATCTCGGCCCGAGATTGATAGCAAAATCTTGTGCCAGAGCTGTCATCCGTGTAAAGTCTCCTTCCTTCATAAGAGGCTTCACAGATTCCAGGTACTGGGGTTGATGGAAAACACATAAGCCTAGTTAAAACAGATGGTTTCCTTCCTCGTGCCTTAGAAAAAGGCAGGTCTTCACACAAGGTAGCTAACTCCAATACTAAAGGATGTTTTAGGTCAGTGATAACTCAACAAGTAAACTTTTTTGTCCTTTACTGGCATACAAGCTCCCAGATCTTGAATCACCACAAAAATCATCAAAGTGGATTCTAGACTGACAAGATCGAGGTTTGATCGACAAGGAACTTTCAATGTGTATTTTTTTCTCCGTCATCTGGTCCTTAATAAGAGCTCTATTCTCACCTAAGCACCTTCACAGGTGCCAGTGAGATGGGTGGGGAGGCCCTGAGAGCCAAGGGTAGGACCAAAGGCTGGTGTTCAGGACACCAGGACGGGAAAGGAGCCAGAATGATAGGGACGGAGAAGGTCACGCCACCAGGTCAAGGCCAGGCCTCCAGTTCAGAATTTTCGGGGTCCCCACGTTGATCTGCTCTGGCCCTTGCAGGTAAGAGCAGGCAGGTAGCAGCTCACAGCACTCAACAGCGTCTACCACGTGCATAAGCGAACTTACGGGACACGAAACTGCTGCTAGGCCCTGAGTTTGCCATGAGATTTTTTTTTTTTTCCAGCTATGCCGTGGGGCACGCAGGATCTTAGTTCCCCAACCAGGGATCCAGCCCGTGCCCCCTGCATTGGGAGCACAGAGGCCTAACCACTGGACCGCCAGGGAAGTCCCATCGAGTCACAGACCTTAACGTTTCAGAGCGGGCGTTCTGGGGACGTGTGAAGCCGCACCTACCCTGTTGACGGTATCCTGGACGGCTGGCACCGGCAGGCGTGGCAGAGACGTCTGGAAGCTGTACAACATAGGTTTGCGGCCTGAAAAGATCTTGACCATACCCTTAAAAAAAAAAAAAGGTACATTCTCAAAGACGAGCTCTGTCAGAGGTCCGAAACCAGCTCTCCAGGATATACAACTTGCCGACCGCGGACTGATTTTCTGTGCTGGTTCATTTCCTCTAGTCCATTTTCTGCCCCTACACTTGCAGGCCTCAGCAAACAAGTAACCCCAAATAAGACCCAGGGTGAATGAAACCCTACGTCTGACAGATGCCTGAGACGTCCTGCCCCGTCCAGGCGGTGCTGTTCCCGGGCATCCTGACACTGGGTCTGACTGCACTTCTGCATGGCGGGTAAGTTCCACCCACCTACTTCTGCAAGGCCCTCGGTTTCGGGATTGGCTCCCGGGGCTGGGAGAGGGACCTGGACCTGGAGCCAAGTGCAGCCCCTTCGGTCAGTATCAAGCCTGGTGGATGGCACATACTTGCCTGCTATAGTCTGGAATGATCTAAACTTGCTGTGATGACTGGTCATCTCATGCAGACCAGACTTCAAAGGAACTTCTAGGGCTCACAGTGTGTGTGTGGACAGGGGGGTGATTCTTGATGTTGAAGAGCAGGTGGGACTCACCTGGACACCAGCCATGAAGGCCACCCTGGGGAAGGTCATTTACCTTGCTCTGTAAAGTGTGGAAACCATCTCAGAATCTCTCCTGGGAGTTGAATTCTACTTCTCTGGAAATCAGAAATCTTATGTCCAAGCAACAGCAGGAAGTCGGTTCGGGAAAGAGTGAAGCTCAGGGTGTATGGTGGGCTTGGGCACGAGGGTGCCTGCTCCTTTCACAAGGAGCCCCAGGGGATAGCATTCAGCCACCGATGAACCCATCACGGGACAAACCTCCATGCACATGGCCGGTAAGTGACAGGCGGACTAAGGGCTGAGGTGAGCTGATGGAAGGTACTAGAAGCTAAGGGTGAGTCAGCGAGTCCCAGTCAACTGGTCGGCTAAGGTTAGAAAAGCTACAAAGAAGCGGACGGATGGCACTTTTATTTGATGGGTGACATGGATGAGAAACCCAGCAGACATTAATACCAGATGTTCAGAACACACTAAGATCGTTAGAGAAAAAGAGTGTCTGGCCCAAACAATGAGGCACGTTGAATCAGAGCTCTCTGGCACTTACAGGGCAACGCTCAAGTCACCAAGGGGACTGTAGAGCACAGGGAACTCTAGTCAACACTCTGTGATGACCTATACGGGAAAGAGTCTACAAAAGAATGGATATATGTATAATGGATATATGTATATGTATAGCTGACTCACTGTGCTGTACACCTGAAACTAACGCAACCTTGTAAATCAACTACACCCCAACAAAAATTAATTTAAAAAAAAAAGTCACCCAGGGGAAAAGGCCCAGCGGGGACCTTCCTTTCAGAAGTAAAAGCCTCCCACACCAGATGTGGAGCTGACGGATGGGCCAGGCACAGAAGGACACATCCTGCGTGGTCTCACAGGTCTGCGGAACCATGGAAGCAGCAAGGAGGGATGGGGGCTGCTGGGGGCTGGGGGACACGGGGCTGCGGGATGGTTAAAAGGGACAAGGTTTCAGTTCCAAGAAATAAGTACGTCCTGGAGACCTACCCTAAGGCATCGGGCCTGGAACCAACACTCCTGTGCTGGACTCTTCCAAATGTGCTAAGAGGGCAGATCTCATGTTAAATGCTCTTACGGCCAAAGGCAAGAGGCCTAAGTGGGGCCCGAGGAAACTTCTGGAGAGTGGGTAAATCTGTGGTCTTGGCAGTGATGAAGGCGTCACAAGTGCACACTTATCTCTGAACACATCAGGCTGTGACAGAGCTACGGCGTCGCAGGTGTCAGGCATACCTCGAGAGAGCGGTTTAGAAACATCCACCAGTTGTGCACTGGCGTGAGTTTGCATTACCATCCAGATCTTGGTGGCGCGGCTTATCTTGCCGTGCTGGGCGAACATCCAGCCGTGGTAGGACAGCAGCACCTTCAGGGAGTAGCGCATGGCGATGATGAGGGCCACCCACAGGCCCGTGCCGAAGAGGACGCCGCTGACCACCTTCTTCGTCTGGCTGGACATGTAGCCACTGCCGAGACAAGACCAGGTAAGCCACAGGTTCGTCCACGCGGAAAGGAGGCCACGGGCAATGGCGCTGAGAGGCGCCATGTGCTACAAGGTGGGTGGTCTCCTGTGGACACAGCTGAGGCCACAGACCCCAACTGGAGCCAGGCCTTATCAGGGAGACGACAACCCGTGTTAAGCCAACTCTCAAAAGACTCAGCCATCTTCCTCCTGGATTTGAGATAAACCAGCCGCACCTGCTTTGCTGGTCCTCGAAACAAACCAAGGCTAACTGCACACTGGGGAGCATGTGGACAACTTCCTCCAGGCCCGGGAATGAGGACGGAGATTATGGCGGAGGCGGCAGCCCGTCCACGATGAGAGCTCAGACCCAGGCTGACCTGCTTTCTCCTGGGCTGGGAGCCGGCAGCGATCCTGCACCTTCCCTTCCTGCTACTCATGACACTTTTTCCTTAAACACACCTTGGGATTTCACCAGGATGCATAAGAAACGCAGATCAACTGGCACAGCTATTACTTCAACTATTTAGATCAAAAGAGCTTGTTTTCGATCTGGGTAGGAACACTTACCACGAATACACGTAGACACTGATGACGTAAAATGATCATTTAAAATCGAAAACTGACAGAGAAAATGTTTTCGTTTGCTAAGGAGAGGAATATATTATCTGGTAAAGATGGGACTTCAAAAATGAGAAGAAATGGAGCCACTCATTCACCTTTGTGGGCTGTAGTTTTAGTTGTTTTGGAAACCACAGTATATTTTCAAAATAAAAATAATTTAAATAACAAATGCTGGCGAGGCTGCGGAGAAAGGGGAACCCTTACGCACTGTTGGTGGGAATGTAAATTGATGCAGCCACTGTGGAAAACAGTATAGACGTTCCTCAAAAAAAAAGTTAAAAATAGAACTACCATATGATCCAACAATTTCACTTCTGGGCTTTTATCTGAAGAAAATGAAATCACCCCATGTTCACAACAGCACTATTTACAACAGCCAAGATATGGAAACCTAAGTGTCCACGGACAAACGAATGGATAAAGAAGAGGTGGTAGGTATGTATCAATACAATGGAATATTATTTAGCTAGGAAGAAAAGCAGAAAATCCTGCCATTGTGACAACATGGATGGACCTTGAGGGCATTATACCAAGTGAAATAAGTCAGACAGAGAAAGACAAATACCATATGATATCACTTAAATGTGGAATCTAAAATATGACACAAATGAGCTTTTTAATGAAACAGAAACAGACTCACAGATACAGAAAACTATAATATATACATGTATATATTCCTGAATCACTGTGCTGTACACCAGAAACTAACACAATATCATATCTTAACTGTACTTCAATTTTTTAAAAAATGTTGAAAAAAGAAAGACACATACTGGACAATCTCAGTTATACATGAAATCTAAAAGACATTTTCGATTTGTAACTATATTTGGTGATGGATGTTAACAAAACTTTGGTAATTATTTTGCAATATATACATATATCAAATCATTATGTTATACACCTAAAAACTAATACAATGTTTTACGTCAATCATATCCTTAACCTAAAGGTTTCGCCAATATTTGGAAATCACCAATTAAGCATCTTCTCTTACTTCAGTAACACAGAAACGAAAAGTAAAATATTGGCAAAACGTCTGCTTCAAAACGTATCTTTCTATAACCTGTCAATTCTTGCATTCAAGTTTAACTGTAGTCTCTACTTTAAACCTCTACCTTCTTTTCTGATGGTCTAATCTACAAGCAAATTTGGATTTAAGAACCTGTCTTTCAGACAATCTATGCTTTAGATTTCTAAGTCCTATGTCACTGAACTTGGAAAAGACACACCCACTTGATTCACAAAAATCAAGTAGTATTTTTACATTAACAAATGATGTGTTCAGCATTTTTTAAAATTATTTTTCGGCTGTGTTGGGTCTTTGTTACTACATGCAGGCTTTCTCTAGTTGTGGCGAGCGGGGGCTACTCTTTGTTGCGGAGCGTGGGCTCTAGGCACACGGGCTTCAGCAGTTGTGGCGCACGGGCTTAGTTGCTCCGCAGCATGTGGGATCTTCCCGGACCAGGGCTTGAACCCGTGTCCCCTGCATTGCCAGGCGGATTCTTAACCACTGCACCACCAGGGAAGTCCCCCAGCATTTTTAATATATATGCATACAGGCACTTTGACAGCAAGCACCAGCTTTAACAGCTTTCTGTTAAAGGGCATGCCCCTTCCGAGGCTGCAGGGGATGGGCTTACACAGAGCACGACGTACACCTGCATTCAGGGAAGCTGCAACCTCAGGACGTTGGGAGCCCTCTCCAGGAAGACTTTGCAGAACAGCCCTTGAACCTGGAAGACGATGGCCCCTTCACCTGGTCTTTCTAAATTTGGGCCAGGGATGGCCCAGTTTACCGCAATTGGTTTAGAGGGACAAAGAAACAAATCTTATAAAGACCCAGATTAGAAAGGGCTTTAAATAGGCAACACTTCTAAATATAATCCAGTGCAAAGAGACGGCCCCCACTCGAAAGTAAATTTAAAAACTGTGTTAAACCCAAGTAGGCAGGAAATAGGAGGTGAACTGTCTGCAGGGGGCGCAGGCCTGCGGCTCCCCGGAAATAAAGGAGGGGAAGAGAGAGGCTGGGGCAGGGAGGTGAGAGTGACAGGGTCCCTGCCTGGCTTCCCGGCCCCCAGACAGAGCAAGGAGTCGGGCAGGCGTCCAGCACAGGCGTGCTTCCACTGCAATGACAGGGCTTTGTATCCTGGGCCCTGCGGACGCTTATAAAGGCAGGAGCCAGCGATCCCGAGGTGGCCAGAGGCTCCGAGGGACTCAGCTGGACTCTCGGTGACTCTCGTGTATCCCTGGACACCATGAATATGGAGCAGCTTTCAGGAGTGAGGGGCACCCGCTCAAAGCAACGTAAGAAGATTCAGACCTTCAACTTAAAACCACTTAATCATTTCTTTAGAGTGATCGGAATCAAATTCAGTCCTGAGCTGGGAGCTTTCCTTTATGTCACATTTGGCCACGTGACTTTCCTGTTCTTTTCTGAAAGAACGATATTCAAATCCAAACAACCAACTGATTTAGTAAAAGGCCCAAAGTTCATCTGTTTAGCTCAGGCCCAGCCCCGACCCTGTAGCTACGGCCCAGGGACCCCGTAGACACACCTGGGATGCACCCCATCCCTCAGAGACCCCACCTGCCTCCCAAAACCCGTGGCGCAAAAAGCAAAGCCCAAGCATGGGACGAGGGCTTGGGGACTATTATTTCTCTAGTGACAGACGTACGATGTCCTCCGGTGTTAACAAGCAACACAGGGATAGGATCAAAGGCTTGGCGGGGGACAGCCACAGCCGAGCTGGAGGCACGAGTACTTTCCAACCAGAAGATAAAAATATGTCTTCCACGGGACTTCCCGGGCGGCCCAGCGGTTAGGACTTGGCGCTTTCACTGCCGAGGGCGCGAGTTCAATCCCTGGTCGGGGAACTAGGATCCCGCCACAAGCTGCTTGGCACAGCCAAAACAAACATTGTAAGTGTGCCTTCCAGAGCCACGGCCGCCATCACAAATGGGGTAATGGAAACAGCCCTGTGTATGTCCCATCATTTGGCCACTCAAACACCAGTAAGGCAGAGGTGCTGTTTTTTTGGTTTGTTTTTTTTTTGCGGTACACAGGCCTCTCACTGTTGTGGCCTCTCCCATTGCAGAGCCTGTCACGCAGGCTCAGCGGCCATGGCTCACGGGCCCAGCCGCTCCGCGGCGTGTGGGATCTTCCCGGACCGGGGCACAAACCCGTGTCCCCTGCATCGGCAGGTGGACTCTCAACCACTGCGCCACCAGGGAAGCCCCCAGAGGTGCTGGTTTTTTGCGTTTGCCTGGCAAGAAGGTTCTCCGAGGGGAGGCTCAGGGCACGTTGAAGGAAGCACAGGTGTCCGACCACGCGGAGCTGGGTCTGGATTCCAGCTCCCCACTTCCCCTCTTTGTGACTCTGGGCAGGAATCCGCACCTCTGAACATGTCCTCACTTTTTCATGTCGGAGACCCCAGGGAGAGAGGTCACTGCAGCGCAGGGGCCAAACGGCAGGAGAGGCTACACGGGAGCCAGGGCCACCCCCAGGAACGGAGGGAAGAAAGAGGGGCTCCAGAAATGCCCTCGAGGGCACGGCCAACATTCTGGCATGAGACCCCAGGCACCACGTAGCTTGCAAGAAAAATATCAACCCAAGGCCCCGCCTGGCCGAATATCATGGTATTAAAAAAGCTTCTAGAAAAATCTACAGCAACCAGGAGAGAGTGTTGGGGTCCCCCTGGTGTTCTAAGCCAATCAGACAGGGAGCTGAGGGGCTGAGGTCTCCCCAGAGCCCCCGACAGCAGTCAGTTCCCGGGGTCCCAGAACTCCAGGACGGACCCCAGTGCAGGGAAGAGACCTTGTCCATAACCGGCTCCTGGGGCAGAAATTCGTTTTGAGGGTCCCCCTGGCCAGGCTAACTTGACTGCCACTGCTGGCCCCCACCTCGGGCCCTGACATGTCCTGGCGGGTACCCCAGGACCAAGGCTGCCCTTCTTGTCCCTCGTCTCCAGAGAAAGGGCCACAAGGGTCCCCAAACTCCCGAGGGGACCTTCATACCAGTCCAGGAAATGGGGAGAAAGCCGACATGACAACCACAGCAAAAGCCTCAAATTGAATCCACAACAGCCATGACGTGTGAGAAGACATGAAAACGTCAGCAACAAAGAAGTCAGTAACTCCTTAGACGGTTGGCGATTTGAAAGGGTTACTTACGTCCTGTCAAGGGTCCGATTGATTTTTGCAATTACTCCCAAAGAGGGGTCGATCTTGGTGTACATTGTTGATACCACGCCCACAACCACGATGAGCCAGCTGGAGGGACTCGCCGGGTATACGCCGGTGATGATGCCATTCTAAACACAGACACGCACGGCATGAGCAACGTCCCTCCTGGTGGTGGGGGCCCGTGAGCTGGCAGGCAGTGGAGGGGTGGGGGTTCTGCACACAGGGGCAGCTAAGCGGCCACACTATCACTACTGGAAACGTTCCCCAGAGCCTCCAGCCCCCAGCTACTCCAACTTCTGTCCAGCTCCTTCCCTTCCTCTACTTCTGAGCCAAAACCCTTCCTAAAACAGTTCCCCCAGAGAGTGACCCCAGGACATTAGACTCACCCGAAGCACTAGTTTAACATACAGATTCCCGAGCTTCACCCAGACTGACTCAGGACACTGGCCACCTTGCCAACCACGATGTCCTCTCCCCAACATGCTACACCCAGGATGCCTGGAGAGCCGCCCCCCCAACTCCAAAACCACCCCTCCTGCTGCTCCTGAATCAGACACCATTCAACCCGAGGTATTTCCAGGAAACCTCACTTCATGTCAAGAATTTGCCGTAAGATGCTTCAGCCAAAGCTCCCCCAACCTGCCTTCAAAAAACAAAAGGAGCAGTGGAGGGGGAAGGAAGACATATGACCCAAAATTGGCAAAATGTTGACAGCTATGGAAACGAGCAGTGCAGCTTTATTACCCTCTTTACTTTCGCGTATGTTTCAAAACTTCCAATTAAAAAATCTTGGGACTTCCCTGGCAGTCCAGCGGTTAAGACTCTGCACTTCCAATGCAGGGGGCCCAGGTTTGATCCCTAGTCGGGCAACTAAGATCTCGCATGCCACGCAGCGCAGGCAAAATATTTTAAAAATTTAAAAATAAATAAAAAATTTAAAAAAAATCTTACTGAAGCCATGATAATAGTTAAGATAATAGATTAAAAAACTCTCAAAGCTTTATCTGAATTCTCTCAGAAGAGACTTACACATCCCTACATGTTATTCTCATTATGGAGAATCACAAAAGATTTTAAACAAAGTGGTTGGCTGCAGGGGGGCCTTCTGGTGTCCTCTGAACCGTTCTTGTAAAATAAACAGGTACATACGTTAAATTAAAATGGAGGGAGGACGTTTCTAGATTAAAGGTCTCTGCTCACCACATCCCCCCGACCGGCAGCAGCTATGCAAGCCTTCCCCCTGCTTCCTCTGAGCATCAGATGGTCCCCTAAGGAACCACGTGGTTAGGATGCACCCTTGCTGTGCACTGTCTGTTTTCGTACGCTAGTTTTGCCCCCTCGGCAGTGCCACAAGGTTTTTAAAGTCCAGGAACAACGTCTACACTGGGTTAAGACAACGGCCACACCTGGGCACCCAAGCTTCTACTTTCCTCCATTTGTAGGTAAAAGGAGGCGTCCCAGCAAGGTCAGGAGCGCAAAGGGCACTTTCCCCTGTAGGTGGCGCCCTCCTCCACTTCGGGTGGGTCATGCTGCTGGCGCCCACAAGGGACCAGCGTGACGGGAACATGTACCTGAGCCCCAGACCCCTCTGTCAGAGCCCGGGAACACCTGTCCAGCCTGGCCAGGTCCCAGGGGCCGGCCCACTGCCTGCCTGGTCACTGTTCCCATCCACCCTAGCTCCTGGGCCTTTTTTTTTTAATATTTATTTATTTATTTATTTGGTTGCACTGGGTCTCAGTTGCAGCTCGCAGGCTCCTTAGTTGCGGCAGGCAGGCTCCTTAGTTGTGGCATGTGAACTCAGTTGCGGTATGCATGTGGGACCTAGTTCCCAGACCAGGGATCGAACCCAGGGCCCCTGCGTTGGGAGCGTGGAATCTTACCCACTGCACCACCAGGGAAGTCCCTTTTCAACAGCCTGCCTTGGAGCTGCCCTCTGAAGGGAAAACTGGACAACAAACACACAAACTGGGGAACAGTGGGGCAGACACTTCTGGTGCACTTCCGTCTTGTTTGAATTTTTTTAAACATGCATTTGTCCTTCTGTGGTTCTTATTTTCTCTTTTTCGGGAGAAGGAAGGATTTATTCCTACAGGCAGCAGGTAAGGGGCACCCCGGGGATCTTCCCCAGCAGTGTTTCCCTAAACAGCACAATTGGGGAAGTTTTAAGCGAAGGGTACATGCATGTTCATGACTTTTGTAATTTTTTAAATAAGTGAATTAAAAACAAGACACGTGCTTAAAAACAGTGAATAAATGTCCACTCTTGCAGGTAAACAGAATTGAGAACATGAGTGGTTAACTGTATTTGCACTTACGTGCATCTTTTTCAACGCTGGACTATTTTATTGGCGAGACTCCTGTTAAACTCGCTGCGGTTTCACACAGCTGAAAAACAATCCTTTTCCTACAAGGTGTAGAGGGGGTTCTGGACTCGGAGCCCAGACGTGGAGTCTAGCCTTTATTCTGCTTCTTCCGGAGCCCAGACGTGGAGTCTAGCCTTTATTCTGCTTCTTCCGAGCAGGTCACTTACCCTCTCCGATTTCCTCACCTGCCCTACAGGGCCCCGATTCACCCTACCTGCCTTACAGAATTTCTCCAAGAATTCAGCGAGGCAATCCATGGGAAAGTGTTTCACAAGCCTTAAGGACCACGGAAACATACATGATGTGTCAACTACCACTCTGACACGCTGAAACTTCAATAAAGGGAATACTGTACAGATTGAAGCAGGTGTCTGAAAACCTTGAATCTGATGAACTTCTTCTTCCAGGAATGAAGTCCAGACAGATAGATCTGCCTGAGGGCCTCGTGGCTCAGCCGGAGGTCGATTCCGTCGGGAGTGACCGTGAACTGAAAGGCCACGGCTTGGTGAGCCTCCGCCATGGTTATCGAGCTCCTGGAAAGACAAGGGGAGAACGTAACACAGAGGGGGCACTGACCGGACATTAGAAAACCTCTAACTTGTAGAGAAGCGTAATCCATTCTGAATCTGATTGTTTCCTCCCATTTGATAGATTAGAAGTTTTTCATTAACACACCCGATTCTGTGATTAGCCATCACCCCTCCCCTGCTGGTCCAGCTAGATACAGACAATTGCGGCCTCTGCTTAGAGGCGCTGGGTGGTCAGCAGAGTCCAGGAGCGGGAACCCCTCGTTCCTTCCTCCACTACTTGCCATCCACCCATCTCTGCCACCCAGTCTACACCCAGCTGACCCAGGAAGCCCGGGGAGGTTTAGCAACTTGCCCCGCAAATGGGAGGCAAATCCCATTCCCACCCACCAGCCAGCCTAGAGGCTGGCACAGAAAAGTCCACAAATGCGACCACAATGGCCCCTGATCCCTTATCTTCAGGGATCAACGGTGGGGAAAACAGGACCAACGCCAAACACCTTGGCCTCTGGTGCGCATGGGGCTGCTGCCCGAGAAACCCCTTCAGGCTCCACAAAGGACTCCATGAAAACCAGATGCACAGAACCCTCAGGGGGAGGTGGGGTGTGGACAAGACAGGCTGGGCCTTCCTCCTCAGAGGCTGCAGAAATCCAACTGCCGTCAACAGCCAGTATCACGTTCCCTCCCCCGCTGCAGGCTTGGCCCTCCCTGCGGGCTTCCCTGCCTGGCAGAGGCAAGTGCATTGCATTTCCCCTGCTGGGTATATCTGGTCTCCCTTCACCTGCTTCCTTGGCGGGATCCCGCCTCACCTCTTCCCTCTTGGCCTCCCCAGCACCAGCCCCTCTGCCAACCTTCTGAAGGCGGGCGATGGCACCACCTCCTCCTAAACCGTGTGCCACCAAGCACACGTGGATTAAGAGGAGCCAAAAATCCAGAACAAACCAGAATAAAAAACCAAAATTGTGAGTGCGTGTATCCCCATCGCATGCTATGTCTCCTTTTTTTACCCGTGTAATAAGCCCACTGGGGGCAGACGTCGGACCCGTCAAAATCAAGGGTAAGGCGGTTTCAGAGACACCCAGTTACAAAAGTCAAACTAGCTCAGTCTTCAGCAAATCAGGACAAATGATCTCAACTTTCACTCACTGGTTTGTTCAACAAGCGTGTGCTGACTGCCTCCTATGTGCCAGCCGTAGGGAGGATGGAGGTCCCCCTGCCCTCCTGCAGCTCAGACAGGGGGCGGAAAGAAGAGGGAGTGACAGAGGGGACCTCCCAGGTGACATGGAAGCCCAGGAGAAGGATCGGCCAGTGGGCAAGACTTTCAGGCCTGAAGGCAGACCTGGGAAAGGGCTGGAGGTGCAGGGTGGCTGGGCTCGAGGTGGGCGCTAAATTCAGAAAGGGAAGCCCCAGAGGCAGTCGGGTTTCACGCTAAGGGCAATGGAAAAGTATCCCAGGGCTGTGAGTCAGGGGCGTCAGTTCCTGTGTCTGTGTCTGTTCTAAAGAAGACCACTCGGGCTGCTGTTTGGAGCCAGGGGCAGGTGGGGTGAGGAAGCGAGACCAGTACGAAGCTGGGGTGGTCTTCCAGGGGAGCGTGGCCCAGAGTGGGCACACTGGGGACGGGGAGGGTGACCCGCTCCAGACAGGTTTCGGAGGTGCCCTGGGGCTGCGGTCTGAACCGTGTGGGCTCCACGGAGCCTCCACACACAGAAGGGCCACAGCGCCGGGTGGGCTGGGAGTGGAGCGTTCACCCCGGGATGGACTGGGGCACCCACGTTGAGATGCTGGGGCAGAGGGAGTGGCTGGGATGGGCACCCGAGAGCGCTGCTCGGATGACCTTGAAAGAAAAAAAGCAAGTCGGCGAAACTTGCATCCCACTCACGGAACCTTGGCCTGGTGCCATCTGTCCAGCATTCAAGAATAGTTACACGTTATTTGGGACTTCCCTGGCGGTCCAGTGGTTAGGACTCTGTGCTTTCACTGCTGAGGGCCTGGGTTCGATCCCTGGTCAGGGAACTAAGATCCTGCGGGCCGTGCGGCATGGGCAAAAAGAAGAATAAAAAAAATTACACATTGTTTACCTGGCACAGAGCAAACGTCCAGAGCCTGGCTAACTATGAAGACAGATCCCATTTGAAAGCAGCATGACTCTAAGCAAAAGCTCGCTACAGGTAAACTGAAAACGCTGAAGACATTTTCAACCAACAGCCGGAATCAACTTCTCGAAAGCTACCCAAGTGGCTCTTAAGATGTTTCCAGAACCTGAAGGTTAACTCAACCCCTCCCCCCATCAAAGCCTTGGGGTGAACACGAAGCAGGTCTTACAAAGATAAGAATTCTGCACAGCATGCATCACAGCAAATAAAATTATGTGACGACTGGCTACCCTGTCAATGATTTTTTTTAATTAATTAATTAATTTTTATTTTTGGCTGCATTGGGTCTTCATTGCTGTGCGCGGGTTTTCTCTAGTTGCGGCGAGCGGGGGCTACTCTTCATTGCGGTGCACGGGCTTCTCAATGCGGTGGCTTCTCTTGTTGCGGAGCACGGGCTCTAGGCGCGCGGGCTTCAGTAGTTGTGGCTCGCAGGCTCAGTAGTTGTGGCACATGGGCTTAGTTGCTCCGCGGCATGTGGGGTCTTCCCGGACCAGGGCTCGAACCCATGTCCCCTGCATTGGCAGGCAGATTCTTAACCACTGTGCTACCAGGGAAGTCCCTCAATGATTTTTAAAATCTTTCAAGGGCTTTCTGCAGAACAGGAAGGGATTATTAATGGCAGTAGACTAAATGTAGTGTCTGTAGCCAATTCTCTCCAAAGGTATGTGTCCGGTGTTTGCTCGGGGAGCTAACCTCTGCTGGGCAGGGGCACACAGACAAGGATATTTACAGCCTCCGTTTCTGGAGGCCTTTATCAGAACTCTTTGAAAAATAGATAATTAATAAGGGCCTATACTGTATAGCACAGGGAACTCTACTCAATACTCTGTAATGACCTACGTGGGAAAAGAATCTAAAAGAGTGGATATATGTATATGTATAACTGATTCACTTTGCTGTACAGCAGAAACTAACACAACATTGTAAATCAACTGTACTCCAAAAAAAATCATTGTATTATTTTTTTTTTTTTTTTTTTGGTCACACAATGTGGCATGTGGGATCTTAGTTCCCCCACCAAGGATCAAACCCGTGCCCCCTACAGTGCAAGCATGGAGTCTTAAGCACTGGACTGCCAGGGAAGTCCCTAAAAATTATTTTTTAAAAAAATGAAAAAACTCGGAATTTAACTAGTGATTTGCTTGTTTTGATTGGTTCAGACTAAAAACCAAATAGAAGAGTCTTAAGTGCCCTCTAGGTGGACAATTTGTTTTTCTAGTTTTGCAGGAGCCAGGATGACGATCGTGAGCCGGCCTCCCCCGATTTGAGCCAGAAGCAGGAGTTAGTGAACCGGATGACAAGGGCTTGAGAAGCTCCCTCTGCAAATCTATCAAGTGAAAATTCCACCCTCGATTTTGGCATCCACAGCCTCGCACTTGCAAACATTCAGCCTTGTAATACTGCCCCCTGCAGCCACCAGGACAATGCAGAGCTTTAGCTGCAGTATAATACCACTTCACACCCACCAGGACCGCCATAATCAAAAGGATGGGTGATAACAGGCGCTGGAGAGGATGTGGAGAAATCGGAACCCTCGTGCACGTCTGGCCGGGATGTCAGATGGCACAGCCCCTTTGGAAAAGTCTGGCAGCTCCTCAAACGGTCAAATGTGGAGTTACCACACGACCCAGCAATTCCACTCCTAGGCTCATGCTCATGAAAACGTGTGTCTGCACACAAACCTGTACATGATGTTCACGGCGGCATTATTCATAATAACCAAAAAGTGGAAGCAGCCCAAACACCCTCCCACTGATGAACGGGGGTAAACAAAATATGCCCTATCCATACAACAGGATGCTATTTACAGGCAGTACGAAGGGATGACGCGCTGACACACACCACCGCACGGGTGAACCTTGAAAACATGATGCTGAGTGAAGGCAGCCAGACACAGATGGCCACGTATTGTACGATTCCACCTATGGGAAATGTCCAGAACAGGCACATCCACAGAGACAGAAAGTTGCCTAGGGCCGGGGGGAGGTGGGGGTTAAGGAGAGGAGGGTTTCTTTGGGGGGTGATGAAATGTCCCAGAATTGATGGGGGTCCCAGCTGCACATACGTGTGAATATACTAAAATCACTGACGTGTACACTTGAGGTGGGTGGATGGTATGGGATGTGAATGATCTCCCAATAAAGCTGTCACAAAAACACCGCTGTCTCATGAAACAGGAGTGTTATCTATTTAACACTCATGCATCTAAACCTTCTCTCCTCAGACATGTAATTCAGGTGGGTGCATTACTACTCCTTTCCCCCGATTTGGCCCTAGTTCTGCATTCACACTAAGGACCCCTTTAAACAACTGTTACTTCATAACCTTAAGAATTACTATTAAATGCTTTTAGGTGTCACGTGATATGGTGGTTATTTTCTAAAAGAGCTGCTGTCTTTTTTTAATGTCAAATCACCAACTTTCTGATTCAAATTAAATTCTATGCATTGCTTCACCAATACACATGGAAATATAAATATATGGTGTATTGTACGTTATCATTCATCAGGATGAGACTTTTTGCAGGTGCCTGAAAACAACTGTTTCAAATATAACATGCACACATTTTACAATCAAAGTTAGAAAACTATTTTTTAATTGAATGGTAAGAGCTGCTATCTTTTGGCGATACATACTGAAATATTTACCAATGCACTTTTATCTTTTATCATGTTGGGATTTGCTTCAAAACCACTGGAGGTGGGGGAAGGATGGACAGGGGTAGGAACTGCCATATGTGAGAACTGGTGAAGCTGGGCTGTGACCAAGTGAGAATCCTTATGCCTGTGCTTTTTTTTTTTTTTTTTTTTTTGGCGGGGGGGCCATGCCACATGGCTTGCGGGATATCTTAGTTCCCTGACCAGGGATCGAACCCGTGCCCCCGTAGTGGAAGCACAGAGTCCTAACCACTGGACCGCCAGGGAATTCTCGCCTGTGTCTCTTCTGTATGTTTGTCATCTGCTCTAATAATTGCTTAAAATGTGTTTAAGGAAATAAAACACGTATCCACTGCAGCTGGTGCTAAATCTCCACCCAGAGACCAACTTTCAATGGCTGCTCACCCACCCAACACACCTGCAGAAACAACAAGCAAGGAAGGGCGAGGCTGCCTGTGGGGTCACTGCGCCCCCTGCCCTGGGGCACCCTCGCAGGTCATACCCCCAGCTCCCACCTTCCACCCAAGCCAGGTGGGTGTGGGTGCAGCCTGAACACACTGCCCTGCCTCTCCCACCTTGGAGTCGCCCCGAAGCAGCAGCTGGAGTAATTGATGAAGACACAGCTACCATCATTTCCCAAAGGCTGACCGTGGCCGCTGGAAATGAAGCATCATCTCCCCTGGGTCGCTCGCCCAGCATCTCTAAAAATGGGGACCTTTTTCTTCAAATGTAAACACACAGGAAAGGTTCGTGGATAAAGCCTTTCAACCCTCTTCTTCCTCCCTTTGGCCCTGAGGGGTGGAGGGCTCCCGACCAGAGTCTGAAAACCACCGTGAGAATGGTGCGAACCTTGCCAACAGAGAGCCAAGCCGCTCCTCCGGATACTTCCCTGCAGTCAATCAGGTCAGCAGCCCCGCAGAGCTGGCAAAAATGCCTGGAGCTGAAGGGCCACTGCTGACGAATGGCCTCCCCACTGCTGGCAAATCTCTCCTTGAAACACCTCCAACTGCCTGCCATGCCGGGAGAGGCCAGACCTGCTCCAGGTGCAAGGAGGCACGCCAGTAATAAACTCGTGGAAAATCAGGAATTATGAGGACCGCAAAAGAGCCCCAGTGAACTTTACTGTATTAACACAGCAGGATGTTTTCTGTCTTACAGCAGGAGATACTGCCAACGCACGAGAGCAAGGAATCACACCTACATATCCCCTCCCGGAAGGAACAGATACTAATACTTCGCCATGTGGACCGGAGACTGCCTTGTCCCCAACTCTCCTCTCCTGGCCTGCATCCCTGGAGCCCCGAGGCGCACCAGCCCAGGCTGGCACGGCTGTCCTGTCACTGTCAGCACCGCTGGGAACCTCAACACACCAGGAGAGGAAGGGCCCTGGGGCCAGCTGGCAGGCTGGGGCCCGTGTCTGGATCCGGGCCACTTACCCTGGGCAGCCTCTTCTCTGCATCCCTTCCACCTTCCAGGGTGAAGGCAAAGGGCGCGCTAGGGGACTTCCCTGGCCGTCCAGTGGTTAAGACTCCGCGCTTCCACTGCAGGGGGCGCGGGTTCCATCCCTAGTCGGGGAACTAAGATCCTGCATGCTGCGCGGCACAGCCAAAAAATTTTTTTTAAAAAAGGGTACGGCAGGGCCCCAAGGGCCAGGCGAGCGGGCGGCACCCCCTTCCCGGCTTCCCTGGGCTGGCGCGGGCTCTGCCATGCCCACACATGGTGTGCAGCTAAACCCTGAGTGTCCATGCGCCAGCCCCCTCTCCAGCTTCCTCTCCCTTCCAGGTAAGGTCACCAGGTGCATAGACTGTTTTACCAGTGCATCTGCTGAGGGTCCTCTTCCAGCCCCTCTGCACCCGGGATTCAACCACCCACAGGGCCCTGCCCAGGGCTTTGCCTTGTATCTGTGCACATTAGTCTCTCTCCAAACTCACCTACACTGATGCCAAAACCAAGTCAACTGAAAACCCACCTTGCATCTTTCCCGTATCCTCCCGGCCAACTCTCTCCTTGAAACATCTCCAACCGCCTGCCATGCCGGGTCACGGACGGGCTAGGGCAGTCCTCACTCCATCCCTCACCCCATGCTGGCCAGCACCAGAACCTGCTGTTCTGGGAAGGTATGCTGCCCCTCTCCCCCACTACCACTCCACCTGGGTGGAGAGCCGTGGCTTCCTCAGGGACCCACCCACAGGATGTGCACCTGTGCCCCGGATTCTCGGGAGGCTGGAGAAGAAAACACACCAACTGTCTCCACTTCTGCACTCGGTTGTTCTCGCAAATCATCACTGGGCAGCTACCAGAGGCCCTCGGACAAGAATTCTGAACTGGAGGGAACAGGGGGACAGTGGAAGAACCTTCTGGAAGTGCAGGCTGGCTGCTCCTCCCTGCTGAAGGTCTGGCTAGGTGGTGGGAGAAGGCCCCTTGGGGACTGTTCTTGGTGTGAGGACACCTCCTGCAGTGCTCCGCCAGACCAGCTCGGGGGTAAACTGGAGGTGGCCGCTGGTGGCAGCAACCCCCCAGCTGCGAGGAGACATCCAGAAATTGATCCAACATGCTGAAAACAAAGCCCTCTCTGTGTGTGTGTCGGCCGTGGGGCTACGGACGCATTTATTTCCCCTGGGAGGACAGAAATCACTTCTGGCCGCATCAGGTGGAGAGCGCCCACCTGGAGCCCCACCTGACGGTGATTGTGCACAAACCTGCCGGCCCGGGACACACCTGGGCGCTGCTGCCCGCCCTCCCCCCCACCCCCCGCCCAGCTGAACGTGGTGGGAACCATGCGATGGTGCCGCCTTAGAAACCAGGAGGGCCACTAACGGAGGGAGTCAGTCACCAAGGTCCGTGCCAGAGCACTTCAGCACCTTATGCTAATCTGCTCCAGGAAAACCGCCGAGATCCAGAATAAGACACTGGGGTTGAGAATGGCGACGTATTTACTGCAGCTTTTAAAATGCACACTTCTGGTCTTGAATTACGCCGCTATTCCCGAGGCCCTCCCAAGCTCAGTCTCCTGGTCACCTCCTCTTTGGCCAGGCCCACTGGTCATGCCCTGTGGCCTGTGAACTCCGACTCAGAGCCCGGATGCCTCTGACCTTTCTCGATTTCCCTTTTCCTGCTTCACACCTAGCTTACAGCTCCCCTCGCCCAGGTGCCTGCCTCGGAATGCACATTCTGGAAGCACAGGAATTCTACCAGTTACATTTAGCCATTTCAGCTGCACTTGCTGGCGAATGACTTTCACCTGTCAGTTATTCGTTTAATCTCCCAACATAAGCTGTAAAGCTCCCCAGGACACGAATCCTTGTTGAATTCTCTGAACAAACCATGAGCCCACAGACAGTTCTCCAACAGTGAATGTGAAGTGAACAATTTGGGGGGGAAATGCTGAAACATCTCATTCAATTTTGGTAAGACTACCTTCATTTTAACAGCCCAATGCCACCCTCTAACTCCCCGGCCAATAAATTGGTCTGTACTTTGTTTGTCAAATATGTTCACTTTGCCGTCTTTCTCCACAACCAATTCCTTTTAACAAAAGCCTTTAACCTCAGAGGTCGGTGGCCTGCAAATCGTAACACTGGTCATGTAATCAAGAAGTCATCCATAAGGACTTCCCTAGTGGCGCAGTGGTGAAGAATCCACCTACCAATGCAGGGGACACGGGTTCGAGCCCTGGTCCGGGAAGATCCCACATGCCGCGGACCAACTAAGCGCGTGCGCCACAACTACTGAGCCCGCGTACCACAACTACTGAAGCCCACGCGCCAAGAGCCCGTGCTCCGCGCCACGAGAAGCCACCGCAATGAGAAGCCCGCGTACTTCAACGAAGAGCAGACCCCGCTCGCCGCAACTAGAGAAAGCCCACACGCAGCGACCCAATGCAGCCAACAATCAATAAATAAATAAATAGATTAATTTTTTAAAAGTCATCCTGTTTCCCTCAAGGGCATCTGGCCTCCTTCAGAGCCGTCCTCCTCCACCGCCCCCCCAGGTTCCGCAACAGGCAGCAGGAAAGGAGGTGAAAGGTCACCCAATGGAAAGTGCAGGGCCAGACTTCAAAACAGGCCCGGGGAAAATTGAGGTGTGAAAATCACCTCTATAATATAAAACAAACAATAAAAACTGGCCATGTGACAGCAGGTTTCCAAGAAAACGGTCTTTACAGCATATAATAGATAATAAATTATGTATTGTCAGAAACCTTTCAAAACAGTCATGAAATGAACAGATAAGGAGAGAAGTAGGTAGTAGGTAGATAGATAGGTAAGGCATACAGATTAATTTTTGTGCTTTTAACAATGAAGATACAAAATATTCTTTCTCCCAAAGTCTTTGGCATATGCCAGCCAATGTGATCCGTATTTTACCTGCATTAACCCGTTTAATTCTGACTGGAACTCTAGGAATTGGTTACTACTGCTATTCCCATCTACAACTGAGAAGACGGAGGCTTGGATGTCAAGAAACTTGCCCAAGGTCACAGCTAGCAAACAGCAGAGCTGGGAATCAGACCCAGGTCCAGCTCCAAAACTCATGTTCTTACCTACCAAGTTAGGTGGTAAGTACTCCACACAAAGTTCTACTTAAAATTCCTAACGTTACAACACAGATATAAAATTAGGTCACTCTGTCGTAACCAAAATGATGTGACTGCAACCAGCAGTAAAACTACAGTAACTACAAATACAGCGGGTGCCAGCTCTAAAATTATTCCCATGTTCCAGTATTTCCAGTATTCCCACTAGAATTGCACGGTTCACAGGCCCACAAGAGCGGACCCTGCCTTCTATTAAAATCCACCTCATCTAGAGGCAAACAGCTGAGCTGGAAATCCTCTGAGAAAAGGTCACCCACAGGAAGCGACAGCTTAGCGCAGCGCGAGTGCCGGGCAGGGTCTCCAGGAGCACAGCCTGTATCCCTCATCAGAGTGAGGTTGGATGACACTTGCGCTGCCACCCCCGGAAAACCTCCTGTGAGAAGCCAGGGCAGGCAAAGAATCAGCAGCAGCATCTTTAGCGGGGGGCAGAGCAATTATCTTACCATCTACCACATATTCTTCCATGGTCCGGTGACCAGCGCCTGGGAGGGTTCAGCTACCAAAGCTGCTCTGCCCTCCAGGACTGGCTCCAACTTGGGGAAACCATGTTCCTGCCATACGTGACCACCAAGGTGGTACCCAGGTTTACCTCAGCACTGCCACCTGAAGCACATCAAGGAAAGTACCAGGAAAGTTCTGGAAAGGCTTCACCAGCCCAGGGGTTCATGTGTCTTCTCAGGTTCCTTTTTGCTCTTTAGTATTTAGTATTCCTGCCATTTTGCTGTTAATGAGGGTGAAAGGTTAGACGCAGGCAAAAATTAGCAGTAACGGGAAGAAAAACTAAAAGGGCTCCTCTCCACTAGAGTGTGGGCACCCCACCTCTCTGCACACCACGGGCCAGTCCTTATTTCCTTGGAGACATGATCCTCTGTAATTGTGCTCTTGTGTTTGTTCAGCAAGTGTGTACACAAACAAATACAAATTATTCTTTCCCTAATCTGAGGCAGGCATCTTAGAAGCAAGAACATGAGACTCAGAGCTCACTTTAAATTTGGGGGAGGGCTTCGTGCACAGGCAAGGTGCAGGAACTTTCATTTATGAATGGCTACATCTTGAATTGATGACAGAGCACTGAATAGCCGCATTAATTAAACTGGCCACACGGTTCATTTCTCGCAGTGAAGTATATCATAATAAACCGTTCACATTTACAGGGTAAAGATGCTGAGTCAAGGCAGGGTATAGGGGAAACCTGAATCATTATCCCTTTTTCTATGGCTCTCGAAAAACAACAGCTTCTGCCTACAGAGGTACTGTAAAAATAAAGCAAATTCAAATGTAACACTTAATACGGTGCCGTATCAACAAGTAATGGTTTATCAGTTAAATACAGAGAAATGTGATTTCACCAAGAAAAAGAACTGGGGAAAGGTCATCGAGGGTCACATTTTTAGAAAGAAAACACAGAATGTCTTGAGGACTTCCCTGGCGGTCCAGTGGTTAAGACTCCGCGCTTTCACTGCAGGGGGCGCGGGTTCAATCCGTGATCGGGAACTAAGATCCCGCATGCTGTGCTGAGCGGCCAAAAAACAAGAAAGAAAATACAGAATGTCTTGGCAGGCGTAACCTGCCAATACAATTGTCTAACCCAATTACCTGCACTACCTCTTCAGGTGTTTTTCTCTGTACGCCCATCCAGAAGGATCCCCTCCAGCCTGGCCAACAGGACAATGGCCTGAGCTAGAACGGCTGGGAGAGGCATGCATCCACCCAAGAGAAGTCCCTGAACCTCTCCTCTCCACCAGGGTGTGGTTCCCTCAAACGTCCCTAAAACCTTGCGGGGGGTGCCCCGTATTTCCCACACACGTGCTTCTCCTTCGCACCCAGAAGTACAGTTGAACTGGTCAAACCACACGTTACAATCTGGGGGCTGCAGAAGGCAGCCGTATCCATAAAACCCGACTGCGGGGCTTCCCTGGTGGCACAGTGGTTAAGAATCCGCCTGCCAATGCAGGGGACACGGGTTCGAGCCCTGGTCCGGGAAGATTCCCACATGCTGCAGAGCAACTAAGCCCGCGAGCCACAACTACTGAGCCTGTGTGCCACAACTACTGAGCCTGCACGCCTAGAGCCCGTGCTCCGCAACAAGAGAAGCCACCGCAATGAGAAGCCAGCGCACAGCAACGAAGAGCAGCCCCCCCCCCACTCACTACAACTAGAGAAAAGCCCGCATGCAGCCATGAAGACCCAATGCAGCCAAAAAAAAAAAAAAAAAAAGCCCTGCCTGCGGCCATGGTATTGTTTGCTGGAAGCTGTATTCATTTCACACCCTCAAAGCTACTCTCACACCTGGCCTCTTTTGGATCCTCAGAAAACCCCTGTGAGACAGGATGACAGCTGTCAGAGGCACCGCCTTAGAGATGAGGAAGTGGAAACCCAGAAACACACACAGCTCATTCAATGTCACATCCAGTGGGCCCTGGGCTGGGGGAGGTGCCAACACCCAGGCCCTCTGCCTGCACCGTGGTCTGGGAAGCAGCCTGTCAGCGGGAAGGGGGCACACGTTTTGGAGAACACAGATCCGGGTTCAAATTCCAGGTCTGCCACTTAGACGTTGGGTGGGGGGGGCGGCTAGAGCACATGTCATCGCCATTCGTAAGATCTGTTTCCTGTCAAATAAAGTATGCACGCTACCCATAACTCACATTAGGTCTCCAATGCAGGAACATACTCTGTACCTTCCCAACTGCAGCCACAGGCCAGCAGCAGTCCTCCAAGAATGTGGATTTCCATCCTTCCTCTTCCCACTGCGTTTGATACCCCAGCCCAGCGTCTTTGACATTTACCTTTCAGCAGGATTACTGTACTTCACTCCACGCAACAGTGCCTGCTTGCAAAAGGAGAAAGAAACCAGAACTCCGTGCATGAAATCTTTTTAAGGGCACGGAGAGGCCGACACTTGGGAAAATCAGTGATACCTGTATAATCTTATAAATGAAGTATTATTTCATATAAAGCAAAGTCCGAGTTACAGCATGTGACGACTTCTTGAAAGGTTATTTTGTGTTAGCTTTTCTTTTTTTACAACTTCATTGGAATATAATTGCTTTACAATGTTGTTACTTTCTGCTGTATAACAAAGTGAATCAACTATATGTATACACATATCCCCATATCCCCTTCCTCTTGCATCTCCCTCCCACCTTCCCTAGCCCACCCCTCTAGGTGGTCACAAAGCACCTAGCTGAGCTGATCTCTCCCCGTGCGATGCAGCTGCTTCCCACTAGCTATCTATTTTACATTTGGTAGTGTATATATGTCCATGCCACTCTCTCACTTCATCCCAGCTTACCCTCCCACCCCCGTGTCCTCAAGTCCATTCTCTACATCTGCGTCTTTATTCCTGTCTGCTCCTAGGTTCATCAGAACCATTTCTTTTTTTTTTTTTAGATTCCACATATATGTGTTGGCATTCAGTACTTGTTTTTCTCTTTCTGACTTCACTCTATGACAGACTCTAGCTTTTAATACAAACTTGTCAGGGAACTAGATCCCGCGTGCCGCAACTAAGACCCAGCACAGCCAAATAAATAAGTAAATATTAAAAAAAAAAAAAGAGCCATTTAGGAAGCAGAATCTAGGATGACCCTCAGATTCCTGGGATGGGTGAGTGAACCACCACATGGAGTGTATGAACGATTCCTTTCCTTTTTACGTAGAGAACTCGGTGTCCAACAATTAGCCGATAAGCCTTCGTAAGCTGAGCGTAGCTACCCTATTTTCCAACCCTCCATAGTGGCCACTACCCTACTGTACACCTGGAGAGGCACACCTCACTCGGCAGCACAATTGCTTTCAATTATTAACTTCCCTAAACATTCCTGGACATAAAAACAGCTCACATGCAAAAAAACTAAAGGACATTCCACTGAACTGAGGCTCTCGGTCACCTAATATTTGCTTGGGGTAAAAGGTGAAGTTCACAAAAGGCAGAAGAATATCAGAAATCAACAAGCAGAAAATATTCCTTGTGTCAAGTAACAGACATTTTTAAGAGTTTCCTTTAGATTATCCATATTTTTACCATGTCGTTAGGATGAACTGTTGACGGTTGGTAGTATTATTCATATATCGCCTATTTTTATGCAACATCTTTCAAAATATAATTACATAGATTATAAATATAATTGTGTACAAATATAATGCAAAGGAAACCCCCTCAAAAAGGCTATTTTACTTACATATCCATGAAAGTTTGGCCTCTGCTTCCCTAATTCTTCCCAATTCTGTATTTTATAAAGCATTGGTTTGTTTCTTTGGCAGTAGGATTTGATGTTGATGGAGCTGTGAGATGTCTGTAACAGATTTTTTTTTTAATGCCCTGTACAGCCTAGACTATTTCTACAGTTGTCAAGGAAACTTAATGGTGGTAGCTTCTGGGGAGGGGTACCGGGTGAGGAGGCCAGCTTTGTGCTGAATTCCCACCTGCACCCCCTTCGTTTTGCACCGTGTGCCTGTAGCACTCATTTTTAAAACAGAAAAGTCCTCGCCGGAAAAGCTCGAGAGGGGCTCAAGCCATTCGAAGAAAGTAGACGTCTCGTTAAAGTAAGAGGGAGAGTCTCCGAAACACACTTGAAACACACCAGCTTGAACAACAACTTTATTCTTAAAAGCAGCAATTTTTCCGGTATTCAAAGTGCAGGCGCCCACCGGTAACTGAACTGTCAGGTCTGCCAATAATAACCATGCAGAGTGACTAAACATTTTTTCCAACAAAGGAAAAAATGCATTGGATCAAAGTGCAGAACCAGCCCCGGGCCGGAGCGGGTAAGCGTTTCCGCCTCCCACCTTCCCACCGCCTTTAGACTCCAGGCTGCAAGTTTAATTGCTCGCTTGGAACGCGTCCTCACAGGCACTGCCAGCAGCTGCGGTCGGCGCGGCCCGCCCCTCCCCCCGGTCACGTGACGGCTGAGAAAAGTAGGGGAAAGGTTACCGCGAGCCCCGCCCCCGGCCTGGCGCGCCCCGGGCGTTCAGATCCTGTTCCACCGGGCCGGTCGGGAGCCACGTTCCGGAGCGAGCTGGCGCGCGTTGGCGGCGCTGCCACTCCGGCGACAGCGGGCGAAATGCAGCGCCTCTGGGTGGGAAGGCCGAGCCCTGCATGGTCAACTTTGGGGACAGTTAAGAGTTCGGTGTGCCCGAAGACAACCCACACCAGAAACGCTGCCCCGCGCCCCGCGAGCCCAGAGCGCCTCCGGAAGGGGCTCACCGCGCAGCCCAAGGAACAATTAACTGTGCTTCCATGAATGGGCACGCGGGGCTAGGGTTGCGTAAGCCCGGGCCCTCGCCCCAGGACTCCCCGGAGACCCAGGCTTGACCGCTCGGTGACCACGGGGGCTGGAGCTGGAGCCAAGGCCGGGCGGCAGCGACGCCAGCTTTCTTCCTTTCACCTCTGGGTTAGGCCGCTTGTTTTCAGTACAAACTCGAAAGGTTATTTCGGCCTGTGCATGACGCCAATTTCTGCCACTCTTGATACAAAATATGTGCACTCCTTTAAGATGGCTCTTTTTCTGATTCCAACAGCTGTTCAGATGGAGTTCAATGTGCAAGATCAGGTCTAGCCGCACATCTTTGGAAGGAAACCGTTCATTTACATACGAAAAGCAGCCCCCGGGCACGCAGGGGCAGAACCACCCCAAACTCCAACGAGAATTTTGCATTCAGCTCCTATCGCTTACAACTAAACACTCCCTCGCCTCAACGATAAGCATTATCATCAACATTAATGTTCTCATTTATGCCACGCTCACTAAGAGTCACCTTAAATAATTTGGAAAGGGGGGGTGATTGCTTGCTGGCATAAAAAAATAAATTAATTAAAAGACCAGTGTGTTCGGCCATTTTTTATTCATTTGGTTTGTGGTTTAGAATGAAATAAGCATGCTTGAATATCTGGAATGACCAGAAACCGGAAGCCTGTGTGAGAAAATGGTGTAACAAAATACACTTTTCAAAAGGTTAAACTGATTTTATTTGGTGACTTACAAAGTTAGCAGTTTCCTACTAAAATCTGCCCTTCAATATTTTAACATCACGTGGAGCACAGAGGAAACCGAAAGCAGCTCCGAGTTGGGAATATTAAGTTCTGTATTCAACCTGATTTCTCGAGATCTTTAACTCTTGGAGTTAAAAAAGTAAGATCATCTTTGTTCCGTTCGGCTTTAACGTGAGTCAACCACCGATTTACACTATAAAGACACTGATCCACAGCCTTTCCAAAACGAAAGGAACTGTCTGCTCGCCCAGGGAGTTGGGGTTAGGGGCTGCCGGAATAGGGGCCCCGGAGCCCGGGCTGCTCTACCGCCCTGACCGTGCCGTCCGGGCTCGCAGGCCAAGTTCGCCCAGGCCTGGTCACGTGAAGCGCCCACACCCTCCCACCCCCTGCAAGGCAAGCTCCCCGGCCCGGCGCGACCTTGGGCAGGCTCTCCTCGCCCACCTGCCCTAGACCGCGCGCCGCATGGGGGGATGGAGGATGCTCGCAAGAGGGGACCCAGGCCTGGCGCCTCCATTCGCATCCACCTAGGGCGCTCGGACACCGCCTGGAGTCCCAGCGCCAAGGGCGTGTCCCCACGGCTGCGCTGCGGGGGCGGGAGCCTGGAGGGGGTCGGGAGCCTGGAGGGGGTCTGCGGCGCCCTGCTGAGTCCCTAGCGTCCCTCTGGCTCCCGCTTGGGCCGGCCCGCGACCCCGGGACGGCCCCCCAGACCCAATCCACTCTCGGAGGGGGAGGGGATGGGGCGAGATAAAGGAAGGATCAGCGGCGCCCTGCCATATCCCGAGGGCTCAGCATCCATCCCGCCGTCGCGTCCTTTCCACCGCCCTACCGCGGATCCCCAGACCCAATCCACTTCGGCGAGGGGAGTGGGATGCTGGGGAAAGGGAACCGGCAGTCCTGGTGTCCCCTGGCCGGGGGCATCCTGCCAAGTCCGGAGAGTCAAGCGTCCCTCCAGCTCCCATACAGTACCTGCTCGCAAGGCCGACCGATCCTAGGGCAGACCCCGAGACCCAATCAACCCACTCCTGGGAAGTGACGGTGAGATGGGAAGGGAAAGACAGCCGGTGGCCCTACTGGCCCCAGCCCGGAGGCGTCCTGCTAAGTCCGAAGGGTTGAGCATCCCTCCCGCAGCCACACCGGACCTGCCCGCATGCGGACCGACACTGACGCGGACCCCCTAGACCCAATCCACTGCGGGGTATGGGGAGTCCCGCCCCGCTCCGGTTTCGAGCTCTCTAAGAACCGCTGTCCCTCGGCGCCCCGACACAGGCGGCGGCCCCCCGCTCCCCTCCTCGGCCCGGGCCCTTGCAGTCCCCGTCCGCCCCTGGCCCTGGGCCCCGCCGCAGCCAGCCCCCGGCTCCCGCCAGCACACCCCCCCCCCCCCGGCGGCGCGCGGCCTTAGCCCGGCCTTACCGAGTCGGTGGACAGAGACGCGGCGACAGCCACAGCAGCAGCGGCGGCTGAGTGAGCGAGGCAGCGAGCGAGCGCCGGGCGGGAGGACAGCGGGCGAGGTTGAAGGCACCCGACGCCGCCCGCGGCCGATTGGCTGAGGCGCGAGGGGCTGTGCGGCGACTCCCGGCGCTCGGCGGGCCAAGGGCGGGACCTGGACGAACGGGGCGGGGCATCAGCAGGGGCGGGGCGCCCTGAGGAGCGGGTCGGGCGAGGAAACTGAGGCTCGCAGGGGTGCAGGGCACCTCCGCCTCTGCCAGCTTGAGGCCTAGGACGAGATTTCTCGCCCTGCGAGCCTCAGTTTCCTCATCTGAAAAATGGGCCAACTCATTAGGGCCATGCCCGTAAAAGCGCTTAGCACAGTGACTAGCTCAAGCTCGCCCTTTATAGGCATTGCCCCGTATAATCCTCACGGCACCCCTATAAATAGCTGATCCTAGCCCGGGTCAGAGAAGGGATCACTAACCTGCCCACAATCACACTAAGAAGATGGATTCGACATTGGGCCCGGGTCTGATTTCAGAGCCCACACTCCAGATTAGACCTTATCCCAGGAGTGACAGCTGATAGGATCTTAAGGCAGCGTGGCTCACGACACCGACACGGTAATGCCTATTCCAGTGACCTTTCTGAGCCCCCTCTTCATATAACTGGGATAAAAATTGCTCCCTTGCTGGGCTTTGGTAAGATTTAGTAAACTATTCAGGCGCCTAAAGCATAGTAGGTGCCAGGAAAGAAGTGGCTGGAGGTGGGGACAGAGTGACTGATGTGCCTTGCACCGGTCCCTGAGCTGGCACTGGCCGATCTCAGGGTCTAGGTCCAGGCCGAGGGCAGCTGCCACCTGGAGCTACTTCGCGGGGTGGAGGTCCGCGCTTCCCGCGGCGTGAGCAGCCCCTTCCCTATCTCTGACGAAAATGCTTCCCAGGCCCCAGCGGGTGGTCCCGCATACAGCAGGTGCTCCATAAAATAACCAGTTCTATGAACAAAGACCGGGCTTTCCTAAAAGTCCGCCGCTCCTCCGGGCGGCGAAAACTCCCTGCTGGCCTCTGTCTTTCCAGATGGGTTTCAAAGAGAAAATGAAAGTCCTGTCTAGTTCCGCACCCCCCTCCGCCCCCAGTGCACTGTTGGCGCACACTCTCCAGGCTGTTTTGAATGAAGTCATAGGATCAGTGCAGTTTGTAACACTCCTTTGATTTCACTTGGCTCATGTCGTGGACGGGATCCCCTGTCGAGGCACAGAGATGACCGAGGCTTTCACAGTATGTAACGCGCCCCACGGACACTTAGGCACCCCCTTTGCACCGCAGCAGGCACAAATGAAGCTGTGTGGGCCGTCAACGTGCATCTTTGAGCGCCTGCATCTCTCGGTAAATCGCTAGAAGTGAAGCAGCCAGGTCAAGGGGCACGTGAGGCGCCTTGGTGACATTTTGGTGCTACTCGCCGAGCTGCCCTCTGGAAAAGCGTCCGCCACCACCCGCCCCTGCCTCCCCGGTTGCGGGAGTGCGGCCTGGTCTCCAGGAGATCACCACCGCTGGCTGTCAATCCTAAAGTGTGTGTGGGGGGGTATCTCTCCTCATTTTCATTCGCATTTCTTTGAAGTTAGAAGTTGGAGATTTCGTTCCCCTGCTGGCTCCTGTCTGGCCCGCGAGCAATCCCAGGCCCCGAGCCCCGAAGATCTCGTGGCCCAAGAGGGCAAGTGGTCTGGGCCAAGGCACACTTGCCCGAGGCTCGGCTGCACCGCACCTACCCTGGCTCCTCCAGCATCACCTGCGCGCCTCTACCAGCCTGTGGACCTTCCTGGGTTGTGCCTCCCAAGTTGGACTGTCGCTCTACCCCATATGCCCTTCCCTCCTCTTCCTGGAACCCCAGCTGTCTGCAGGTCCCCGCCCCAAGGTCACTTTCTCCTTCCCTCCTTGCCCCGTCGTGCACCCCGCAGGGATTGGCCCGGAGTCCGTCTATTCCCAGGGCTCTGCGGCCTTGACGGTGCACCCCTCCCTGAGCGCTGCCTCAGTGTCACCTGCAGGCCGGGAGGGGCAGGGGCAGGGACCGCGGTCGCCTCCGCTTTCACCTGTGCTCCAGAGGCTGGACTCTCTCCGGGGACGATAATGAGCCCACGCCTGCTGGCGACTCCAGCCGAGCGGTGGAGGCCTCATTCCCTTCTTGAGCTCTGTTCCTGGGGACTGCAGCTCCCCGGGGTGGCTATTAATAAAGAACTGAGGAACTAGGTCCCTGGGGAGCTCCGGCCCGGTTGGATCCTGAGTTCCCTTGGGGCCAAAAACATCCCAGAGTCTGCCTCAGAAAGTAATCTTTCTTAAGCTCTGTTTTTTTGAAATTCTTCCCGGATTTGATTGGAACACACTGTAGCAGCCGCCTATTGTGGCCATAAGGAACACTTTTTAAAAAAAAGGCGTGTAATGTTTTTATTATTACTCGGATATTGAACTAGTCCCTCTTTTTTTCTGATTTCTGTAAAGCAAACCCAGAAATCTTGTCATTTTGTCCACCAGTTCTTGAGTAGGAATCGCTAAAAAAAAAGATAAAGGTCCTTTTAAATAAAAAACAGAATGGCAATGCCATTGTCCAACCTAAAATAGAGAAACAATTGTAATACAAAACTTGTAAAGCCTTCTGGGCCTGTGAAGAGCACAGCTGAGTCCCACTCACCCTTGCCAGCCTCATTTCTTGCTGGCAGCTCCCAGCAGGTTCTGGTCCAAAAGTGTGTGAGATTTTTTGGAACTCAGTTTCTATTTCCCATAGGAAACAATTTTATAATCGCAGAGTTCCGCACTTCTGAACTTGGACCTTGAGCCCCACTGGCAGTGAGTGAATAGTAGCAATTCCACATCAGGGTGGGGACAATGTTTGCTCTGCCAGCACCACCGGGATCTGGTGAGGACAAAACGAGACAATGCAGTTGCAAGCAAAGAACGAAGGCGGCTAGACCACGTGCCAGTGAAAGGACCTCAGAGTGGCAACGAATTCTTAATTGAATGGGCTTGGCCTATGACCCAGTAATCCCACTCCTGGGTATGCACCAAAGAGAAATGAGCGCCCACGTCCACGCAAAGACTCAGGCAGGAAGGTTTACGGAAGATTTGCTCAAGGTGACAAAAATCCAGAAACAACCCGGATGCCCATCAGCAGTAGAATGCTTAAATAAATCGTGGTTTCTCCACACAGTGTAATAATACACAGCCAGAAAAAAGAGTAAACTACTGACACACACAAGGTGGATGAATCTTACAGAGCTTATGTTAAGCAAAAGAAAGCCAAACACACACACACAAATAAATATACTGTACTATTTCAATAACATAAGTGAGATATATTTTTTTTCAGTTTTTTTTTCTTTCTGTTCTCTCTGATAGTTTTTATTTATTTGTTTATTTATTTATGGCTGTGCTGGGTCTTCGTTGCTGTGTGCGGGCTTTCTCTAGTTGCGGCGAGCATGGGCTATGGGGGCTACTCTGCTGCAATGCACGGGCTTCTCATTGCGGTGGCTTCTCTTGTTGTGCAGCACGGGCTCTAGGAGCGTGGGCTTTGGTAGTTGTGGCACGTGGGCTCAGTAGTTGTGACTCACAGGCTCTAGAGCACAGGCTCAGTAGTTGTGGCGCAAGGGCTTAGTTGCTCCACAGCATGTGGGATCTTCCCAGACCAGGACTCAAACCGGTGTGCCCTGCATTGGCAGGCGGATTCTTAACCACTGCGCCACCAGGGAAGTCCCAAGTGAGACATATTAACAGCGGTGATGGCTATTGACCTAGAAATATACAAAGGAGCCCATGGTGGGGGTGGGGTGGGGGGAGGTGGGGTGTATGAAAATGCCTTGCTCCACATGCATAAGATTATACACTTGATGGTGTTTTCTCCCTGATGTTAGGCCTCAATTTCATTTTATTTATTTATTTAATTTATTTTTTGACTGCACCTCGCTGCTTGCGGACCTTAGTTCCCCGGCCAGGGATTGAACCTGGGCTCCAGCAGTGAAAGCACCGAGTCCTAACCACTGGACCGCCAGCGAATTCCCATGGCCTCAATTTTAATAATCAAAACTTAAAAGAAAGATTTAGAGGTGAGTAGGGCATTGACTGTTGGTGGTAGGGGTGAGGCCATCTGGGTGGTCATGAAACGAAGAGGTGATGAAGCTGAGACACTGGGTCACCTGGGGAGACTGCGGAGCTGGGGAGGAGAGAAAGAGTGCGGACAGCTGCCAGCTTCTCGCTGGTGCAGGGGAGCGGTAGGGAGAGCAGCGGGGAGAGTGTCCGCAGCCAGGGAGGTGGCAGGGCTGTGGGCAGGAGTGGCAAAGGAAACCTGCGCCCCAGCCCCTCTTCTCCTTCCTGTCCTGTTGCCTCCCCCTCCTCTCCAGGGCGTGGACTCCACTCTCTTTCCTCTGCACCTCACCACACCCAGGGCCCTGCTGGGGCCCTTTTAGGCACAAGGAAGGTGGGCAGAGGTGAGGGTTGCCTTCCCAGGGAGGCATCACAGTGGCCAGGCGTGGACACGCCTGGACCCTGGGCCAGGTCTGCCCCTGGCTGGCTTTGTGGGTGCCTCGCTCCCCCATCTGGGCCTCAATTTCTTCACTTAAAAAAAAAAAAAAAGGGACTTCCCTGGTGGTGCAGTTGTTAAGAGTCCACCTGCCAATGCAGGGGACACAGGTTCGAGCCCTGGTCCGGGAAGATCCCACATGCCGCGGAGCAACTAAGCCCGTGCGCCACAACTACCAAGCCTGCGCTCTAGAGCCCACGAGCCACAACTACTGAGCCTGCATGCCTAGAGCCCGTGCTCCACAACAAGAGAAGCCACTGCAATGAGAAGCCTGCACACTGCAATGAAGAGTAGCCCCCGCTCGCCACTACTAGAGAAAGCCTGCGTGCGCAGCAACGAAGACCCAACGCAGCCAAAAATAAATAAAATTTTTAAAAATTAATTAATTAAAAGAAAAAAACGAGGACATTGGGCTGGGCTGATAATGAGCAAACTTTTCACCACCATTCTTTTTGTTTTTAATTGAAGTATAGTTGATTTATAATGTGTTCATGACTGCCGTACAGCTGAGTGATTTATTTATACACATATGTACATTCTTTTTCATATTCTTTTCCATTATGGTTTATCACAGGATATTGAATATAGCTCCCTGTGCTGTACAGTAGGACCTTGTTGTTTATCCATTCTATATATAATAGTTTGCATCTGGGAATCCCAAACTCCCAATCCATCCCTCCCCTCCCCGCTCCCCCTTGGCAGACACAAGTCTGCTCTCTAAGTCTGTCACCACCATTATTTATTTGAAGAAGCAGCAATTCTAGTCACTTAGGGGTGTGAACTCCAAAGCTAGACGGCCTTCAAACCCTGACTCAGCTGCTTCCCAGCTAAGTGATCCTAACCTCTACGTCCTGTGGTTTCCTCACCTGGAAAATGGGGAGAGGAATGGAAGCTGCCTTGGAGGATCCTAATGAAGATTACCTGAGTAGCTGATGGGAAGCCCTTAGGACGTTCCCCAGTACACAGTAGGCGCCATATAAATGTTGGCTGTGATTATCCTTCTCCCTCTATGGAGCGCATGTTTTAAAAGCTTTTGTCTATAAACAGCACATTTAATGACTTATTTCCTCATTTATTAATCAGAAACATGGGCACAATTGCCATCTTACAATCAGCATGAGATGTATTCATTCCTTCAAGAGATGCTTGCCTCTAAGCGCAGGGATCGCCAAGACCTGCTGGGCTGCCAGCCAGGGGCAGACGACATGCGCACTTCGATCCATGTAGGCTCGTTTCAGATAAATGTGGGACCTTTCTAAGGCTATTTGGAAAGGTCCGAATAGCTCAGAGGTCAGCATTATGACCTCCTCAGATCCCAGTCATCTCTGAGGGTCCCACCAGCCAGCCCACCTGGAGAATGTGAGCTCGGGCCAGGACCTGAGCTCCTTGGTGTGACCAGAGCAGCGTGCTGGGCAAAGAGCAGGTGACACCTCAGCAGATGCTCCTTGAAGCTGGCATCTTGTCTGGCCTGCCTGGACCCCAGAGATGGGGAAGAGGTGACCAGCCTGCAGCACATTTGAACTGATATCCAAATAAACATCAGCAGAAGACTTCTGTGTCAAGATGCTAATTCTTCCCCTTTGCAGGAGATGAGGAGGTAATACCTTGAGTCAATAGTTTTGAAACTTGGGAGTTGCAGGCAGTCACTGACCCTTTGGAAACCTGATGACAGCTACAGAAAAACACACACACACGTCAACAGTGGTAAATAATTTCAGTCTTGGACCTTCCGAAGCCCATTTATCAACTCCTGACCCACATAGATTAAGAAAAATGTATCCAAAATTTTGAAACAAAGCAAAAGGATGTCTGGAATGTCGTTTCACTGTCTCACCGTCTAAACACCCATCCAAGGATTAGCTCATTCTCTAGGGAATTGTGTTTTGACCCCGCCCATCCAAGGATTAGCTCATTCTCTAGGGAATTGTGTTTTGACTAAGCCCCAGACTCTTATGAAGTTACATGTAACTGGTAGATGTTTGTCCCACAAAAATGCAAGGATTAAAATAGATAACTAATAAGGACCTACTGTAGAGCACAGGGAACTCTACTCAATACTCTGTAATGGCCTACACAGGAAAAGAACCTAAAAACGAGTGGATATATGTTATACATGTATAACTGATTCACTTTGCTAAAACTAACACATTGTAAATCAGCTATATGCCAATAAAATTTTTTTTAAATAAAGAAAAAGCAATGCAAGGATTTCTTTCAGTTGAAAAAAGTATTCGCCAAAGTTGTGTTTTTATTGCCATGTAGAATATTAACCAGTTTTGTACCTATTTAGGAAAACCAGATTTTGTCTACCCTTCCTGTGCAGGGAAACCCCCAGCTCTTCCCCACTATGTGTTTCTTCCCTGTTTGTTTTCTTCACTGCTCACAGGAAACACTTCACTTCCTTTTTTATTTTTTTTGAAAGAATTTTCTTTTTTCAAAATTAAAACAAAAAAGTTTTTGGCCGCGCTGCGTGGCATGTGGGATCTTAGTTCCCCGACCAGGGATCGAACCCATGCCCTCTGCACTGGAAGCGCAGAGTCTTAACCACTGGACCGCCAGGGAAGTCCCTAACACTTCACTTCTGACAGTTCTGGTCACCCAGTGTGTGGACGTTTTCCCCACACCAACAAGCAATTCTCCAACACCACTAGGGTATCCAAGAATCAACTCAAATCTGACACTATCTACCCATTGATAGCATCGGGTTTCACAGGTTAAGGGCTCAGTCCCACAAGACCGTCCCCCGACTCCAGATGTCAGTTGCAAGTCCAGGTTATCACCTGTGCTTCTGCCCCCTGCTACAGATCAGAGGTTCCACCCTTGCGTTTGCTTGATTTGTTAGAGTGGATCACAGAACTCAGGAAAACACATTTACCAACTCAGCAAAGGATGTGATAAAGGATGCCGGTGAACAGTCATGAAGAGAGACAACAGGGCTCACCAGTGACCAGCCGCACCTGCCTCTTCCCCAGGTTCCATCCTGTTGGGACCCTCTGCTGCATTTCACTGTTGCCCCATCTCCCCCCTTCCCCCGCCAGAATCCTCTCCTTCTGTAACCCGTGCATCACCCCTGCCCCACTTCTCCCCTCCCCTGGGACCTGTTCTCAGATGCCTTCCTTGGCTGCCTTCTGTCTGGCCCCCACCCCAGGCTAGGTGAGGCTCCCAGCCTCTTGCCTTGGCCCTGCCTCTGCCACTAGCCTTGCTCTCCTGCGAGCTTCCACCCTGCCACATAGGCACCCCCATTCTGATCCTCCCAAATCCCCAACAGAGGGGCCCTCTCCAAGAGAAATGACTCGACTCATTTGCTTCCTAGGGCTGTCACCCACCAGGAGGAGAAGTCAAACTTCAGGTGCGAGCAAAGCAGGGTCACAAAGAAAAGAAAAATGGGGGAGGGGTGTTATATTTTCTATGTTAAAGAAAGCAGCAAATAGCCCTCAAGGGAAGAATGAGAACTTTGATGGATTTTCTTACACTTATTTTAGTAGATATCTTTTAAATTACACATGAAGAGGTTACCGTAATCCTTCTAGCACGTAGGTCTTTCAAATGATCTGAATCCAGCCCTCTTCTTACCCATATTCATTCATTTGTCCATTCATTCATTTGTCCATTCATTCATTCATTTGGCAAATACATACTGAGCAACTCAGTAGTGACAGAGCCTTTAGACCAAGGCCTGCCCTCAGGAGTCCACACTCTGGTGGGAGAGGCCTAGGATGCAGTGGATGGGAGCTGGTTTTCAATGGACCATACGCTCCAAAGGGTGGGAACGCTGTAACCAGCACCTGATACATCATATGGTCTCAGAAATGTTAGCTGCATGATTCACTGATGGTTGAGTGGATGGATGGGTGGGCAGATGGATGGAGGGCCCTGCCGGCTTAGCTCCCTGGGGCCCCTCCCATCTGGCCTTTCCTTTCCAGGCCCTCATCCCATCTCAAAGTCCCCTGCAGGAACCCCTCTAAACTTCACTCCTGCCTGTCCTTCTTCTTGGGGCTCCTAAAGTCACCTTCTGCATCTCAAAACCTTTGATGCACCCTGTGACCTCATGCAGACCCAGCTACATAATTTGCCCAGCACAGCACAGAGCAAAAATGCAGAGCCTTGTTCAAAAATCATTAAGAATTTCAAGACAGTGACAACTAGGCATTACACCAACCACAGGGCTCTTCCAAGTGCTGGCCCTGTGACCGCACGGGTGGGACACTTAGGCAGCCGGCCCTGTCTCCAGGACAGGGCCACAAGACCTCCCCAGATCTGCACCCAAGAGACCACGCCAGCCTGTGTTTACAAGCCTCGATGAGTTCGGTGCTTCTTCCACTCAAGACCTCACACCTCACTTCCGGCCTCTGGGCATCTATTCGCGGTTCCCACCACCCAGTGTGCCTTCCCATGCCGTGGGCTAGGTGCCAGGAAGGGAGATGGGGAAAACCACACCCAGTCCCAACTCCCCAGAGAAGATGTTCAGAGGGCATCTGGGTTCTGGCACAGCTGTGGCTCTGTCCAGCTGTGAGGCCCAAAGCGGGCAAACTTTCCCTCTGTTGCAAAACAGGCAGCAACGAGGACGACGCTGGATCCACGTGGGGCTCTGCTCGTAGCCCTCCTCCCTGTTAAAAAATCTACCAAGATATGACTCTTGTGTACCATAAAATTATCCTCTTAAAGTGTACAATTCACGCTGCCATGGCCTGGGTTCAATCCATGGTCGGGGAACTGAGATCCCGCAAGCTGTGCAGGGGGCAGCCGAGAAGAAAAAAAAGTGTACAATTCAGTGGTTTTTACATATACACGGTTATACGACCATCACCACAACCTAGTTCCAGAACGTTCCCCAAAACTTTTTTTCCTAAAAGAAACCCCATCCCCCATCAGCAGCCCTCTTCCCAGGCCCCCAGGCCCTGGCAACCACGAATCTACTTTCTGTCTCTATAGCCTTGCCTATTCTGGAAGTTTCATATAAATAAAATCCTACAATATGTGGCCTTCTACGTCTGCTTCCTTCACTGAGCATAATATCTTCAAGGTCCATCCAGGTTGTAACCTGTCAGTGCTTCATATCCCTTTTTAGGGCCGCGTATATCCCATGGTAAGGGTATGCCACATTTTGTTTATCCATTCATCCCCTGATGGATGCCCACAGCTCTTTCACACACCAGCTGCCAATCTGCCTGTGGGGGAGGGCTGGGGAGGGGTGCAGCCCCCCACTCTGACCTTGACCCTGAAATACAAGCCGCTGGCCGTCTCCCTTCCCACCAGAAACATTCCCACTTAACCTTCAAAGTCCAACTCAGACACCATCAGCTCCAAGAAGCCTCCCCAGATGACCCCAAATAGACTGATGACCCCTTTCTCGGGCCCTCCCACCGGGCCTGGTTCCAGGACACCTGCCTTTTCTAAGACCTGAGGCGTCTCCCCGCCCCACTCCAGATCCGGAACCGCGGTGGAGTCCCATTTCTGAAGCCCCCTGCGTTTGGACTCCGCCAACCCGCCAAACCTTTTGTGGAAAGGAGAGAGGGGGATTGGCTAGGCGCTAACTGGCCGCCACATAAACTAATTGTTTCCTTGAGATCTCTTGCCTTTGCCGGGAGGAGGAAAGCCAGGGAATTTCGGGGATGGGTGGGGTGCGGAGGAGGAAGTGACAGCCCCAGCAGCGGGGCTGGGGGGGGATTGGGGGGGAAGGTGGGGCGGGAGCGGCAGACCAGCGGTTGCTGGCGGCTGCCGAACGCAGTTTCAGTTGAAAAAATGCCCAATTGTCCTGCTCCCTCGAATCTGTGTTTTTCTCGTGGGAAGCTCGGAGGACGATCCCGAAGCTGCAGGCCCCTTCCCTGCCCGCCTGGGTGCCCGCCGTAGGCCCGGGGAAGGTCAAGGTCCTGGGCGTCCCGCGCAGCCGCCGGTCCTGCTCGCTGGGGAGGCGTTGGTCGCGGGTGGGGAGGGGGCCCCGGGACGCCCCCCGGCTTTCTCCGCTCTCCCTCCCCCGCCTCCTCTCGGCGCCCGCCGACGGCCCCTGTGCGTCCCCGGGTCCCCTAGGGCCGCTCTTCTACGCAGGAGGAGGAGCTGGAGGTTAGAGGGAGAGGCGGCCTCGGCGGCGTGCTGTTTGCCCGCACACCCGCCCGGGGTCAGCAGAGGTCGGCCGGCGGGCGCTTGCGGAGGGTCAAGGCCGCCCGGGGCCGCGCCCGCGGGGTCGGAGTCAGACTTCGGGAGGGACCGGTTCGGCGCCGAGCCGGGCGGGCGTGTGAAATCGCCCCCTGGCCGATTTCAGGCCGCAGGGAGGAGGCTGGGGGTGGCGTGCGTGCCCTCCAGCCCGGAGCCCCGAGCCGGGCCGGCGTGCGGAGCCTCGGGGGTACTCCGAGCGCGCACTCCCTGCGCCCTTCCACGCGCGGGGCTTCCTCGTGGCCGCGCGCTTCCTCCTGGGGTGCCCTCCGTCTACGCAAGCCGGGTGCCCTCGGTCCGTGCAACCCCGGCGGATCCGCTTACGCAGGGGCCAGTCGCCCTAGGGGATAGAGCGGCAGTTGACTTACAAGGCTGGCTGCTCAGGCCACCCCTCTATTAACCTTTTAAATTACGCAATTAAGGTGTATTCATTGTGGGAAAACAGGGAACACTGAACCGTAATCAAAAAGTTTTAAAATTGCCTGGAATCGCACTCCCTGATAAGACGCGGCTGCATTTCCTTTCCGTCTTTCCATGGCGCTACTTTCTGTGTATCTTTTCACTCTCATGTCGTGCGTGTCTACGAAATGGAAGTCGTATGGTACCCAAGAGTCTCTATGTTTTTTTTGATTTGACGTTATTCATTTTCCCCGGGTACTAGATGCATTCTCTTGGAATACATGGAAACTGCACAGAAGCCCCTGGTCACCTCCCTCCCCACCCCATCCAACTCCCCTCTCTGCTGGATGTGCTTCCAGATTTTTCCACATTTTACATCACACCACACACACACACACACACATATATAGTCTTACTTAGGGATCTCTTACATAAGTCAGATTGGGTTGTTTGGAATCCCCCCACTCCGCAACTTAACGGTATGTTTTGGAACTCACTTGGTCTAGATACACCTCTTTCTTAACTCCGTTATGATATTCCATACTTTGCACCTTCATTCCTGTCGAGCATTCTCTGTTGTTTGCTGTTTTTCGTTTGTTTCCAGTTTCTCTCTATTCAGCCGTTCATCCCAAATGCGTTTCTGGGGCACCTGCTGTGTGCCAGACCCAGACCTCTCCTAGGTTCAGAAAGTACAATAATGAACAAAATAGACACCACCCTCCTGGGCCTGACCTTCTACAAGGGCAACTGACAAGTATACTGTAGGTGGGTCAGGACGGGTATTTTATTTTTTTAAATAGGGACGGTTCCAATCACTAATATGGTTCAAATATCAAGTCAGTATAAAAAAGTACCGAGGGAGGACTTCCCTGGTGGTGCAGTGGTTAAGAATCCACCTGCCAATGCAGGGGACACGGGTTTGAGCTCTGGTCCAGGAGGATCCCACATGCCGTGGAGCAACTAAGCCCGTGCACCGCAACTACTGAGCCCGCGAGCCACAACTACTGACCCCGCGAGCCACAAGTACTGAAGCCCGTGTGCCTAGAGTCCATATTCCACAACTCAGAGAAGCCACCACAATGAGAAGACCGCTCACCGCAATGAAGAGTAGCCCCTGCTCGCTGCAACTAGAGAAAGCCCATGAGCAGCAACGAAGACCCAATGCAGCCAAAAATAAAGTATGAATAAATAAATAAATTTATATTAAAAAAAGTATTGAGGGAAACATCTTACTCCCACACTTGCCCATCAGACACACGGGTAGCCACTCATTGGTTCCTTGTGTTATCCTTCCAGAATTTCCTTATGAAAATGCAAGTAGAAAAGAGTTGTTATGTATACTTCCCTTCTTTCCCGTGTAAAAGGAAGCTTGCTTACTTATATGTCTTGGCGCTATTTTCCTGTCATCACATAGACAGCTTCCTTGTTCAGCTTTATTTGTAAATTGTTTCAGGTACACAGTGTTCTATCAATATGGTTTATTTTACCACAGTCTATTTGTGCCCTGTAACAAACACACAGTGTGACACAGGGTGTTTCCTGTCTCTTGCCCTATAACATTGTTGCAGTGAATAACTATACAAAGGTCAATTTGCCCACCTGGAAGTCAATCAATAGAGTGGATGTTCAGAACTGTGATAGCTGGGTCAAGGCCTTGTGTGTGCACGGTGTTGATGTGTGTTACTGTTTGCCCTCTTATCAGGGTTTTCCAGAGAAACAGACCAATCGGATATAGGAGATATACATACATGTACATACAATTTTATATATAATATAATATAAAGTAATAATTATAAGGAATTGGCTCACCGCTATGGAAAACAGTATAGAGGTTCATCAAAAAACTAAAGATAGAGCAATTCCACTCCTAGGCATATACCCAGACGAAACTATAATTTGAAAAAATACATGCACCCTTATGTTCATAGCAGCACTATTTACAATAGCCAAGACATGGAAACAATCTAAATGTCCATCGACAGATGAATGGATAAAGAAGATGTGGTACATATATATATATATATATATATATATATAAAATGGAATATTACTCAGCCATAAAAAGAATGAAATAATGCCATTTGCAGCAACATGGATGGACCTAGAGATTGTCATACTAAGTGAAGAAAGTCAGAAAGAGAAAGACAAATACCATATTATATCACTTATATGTGGAATCTAAAATACAGGTCAACACATCTGCAAAACAAAAACAGATTCACAGGTATAGAGAACAGACTTGTGGTTGCCAAAGGGGAGAGTGGGTAGGGGAAGGAAGCAATGGGAGTTTGGGATTAGCAGAGGCAAACTATTATATACAGGATAAACAACACGGTCCTACTGTATAGCATAGGGGACTATATTCAGTATTCTGTGACAAATGATAATGGAAAAGAATATGAAAAAGAATATATATATAAGAAAATATATGTATAACCGAGTCACTTTTCTATACAGAAGAAATTAACACAATATTGTAAATCAACTATACTTCAATCAAAAATTTTAATCTTTTTAAATAAATTTATTTATTATTTATTTTATCTATTTTTGGTTGCATTGGGTCTTTGTTGCTGCGTGCGGGCTTTCTCTAGTTGCGGCAAGTGGGGGCTACTCTTCCTTGCAGTGTGCAGATTTCTCATAGTGGTGGCTTCTCTTGTTGTGGAGCACGGGCTCTAGGAACGCGGGCTTCAGTAGTTGTGGATCGCGGGCTCCAGAGTGCAGGCTCAGTAGTTGTGGCGCATGGGCTTAGTTACTCCATGGCATGTGGGTTCTTCCCAGACCAGGGCTTGAACCCGTGCCCCCTGCGTTGGCAGGTGGATTCTTAACCACAGCACCACCAGGGAAGCCCTTCAATAAAATTTTTTAAAAAAGGAATTGGCTCACATAATTATGATTTGCAGTTGGCAAACTGGAAACCCAGAACAGACCGTAGTGTAGTTCCAATCCGAAGGCCAGCAGCCTCAGGACCCAGGAAGAACCAATGTTTCAGTTTGAGTCTGAAGGCAGGATAAAAATTGATGTCCTTCTTCCAAAGCACTTAGGCAGGGGGAGCTCCCTCTTACTCAGGGGGAGGTCAGCCTTTTCTATACAGGCCTTCAACTGATTAGATGAGGCCCACCCAAATTTGGGAGGACAATCTGCTTTATTTAGTCCACTGATTCAGATGTCAATGTCATCTAGAAACCCCCTCACAGACACACCTAGAATAATGTTTGACCAAACTTCAGGGCCTCCAGTGGCTCAGTCAAGTTGACATATAAAATTATTCCTCATACCCTCACCAGTGTGTCTTTTTTAAAGTAGCATTATCAAAATATAATTCATGGGAGTTCTCTGGTGGTTTAGTGGTTAGGATTCCGGGCTTTCACTGCCATGGCCCAGGTTCAATCCCTGTTCAGGGAACTGAGATCTCACAAGCCGTGCAGTGTGGCCAAAAAAAAGAAATGCGTGTGTGTGTGTGTGTGTGTGTGTGTGTGTGTGTGTGTGTATAAAATTCACATATAAGATATAATTCATCCATCTGAAGTGTATTTTCAATGGTTTTTAGTATATTTACAGAGTTGTGCAATGATCACCTCAGTCAATTTTGGAAAATTCTGCACAAGAAACCTCCTACCGTTAGCAGTCACTTCCCATTTGCCCCCAACTCTCTCAGGCTTAAGCACCAATCTACTCTGAGCACGAATCTACTTTAGGTCTGTATGGATTTGCCTGTTCTGGACATTTCATATAAATGGAATCATACAATATGGGGCCCTTGAGTCCAGCTTCTTTCACCGAGCACAGTGTTTCTGAGGTTCATCTGTGTGGTAGTATACGTCAGTATTTAATTCTTTTCTGTGACTGAATATTATCTCATTGTATGGATATACCACCTTTAAAAATCCATTCATCTGTTGATGGCTATTTGGCTTCTTTCCACTTTTTGGCTATGCACCATTTTACATTCCCATCAGCAGTGTATGAGGGCTTCACTCTCTCCACATCCTCATCAACACTTGTTATTACCTGCAGTTTTGATTTTTAAAAAATTTTAAAATTATTTATTTATTTATTAGGCCACATTGTGCAGCATGTGGGATCTTAGTTCCCCGACCAGGGATCGAACCCGTGTCTCCTGCATTGAGAGTGTGGAATTGTAAGCACTTGACTGCCGGGGAATTCCCACTGTAGTTTTGATTATAGCCATCCTAGTGGATGTGAAGGAGTATCTTATTATGGTTTTGATTTGCATTTCCTTGAGGGCTAACCAATTTGTCTTTTGACTTTGATTTTTTTTAATGAATTTTTTTCTATAAATTTATTATTCTTTTATGGCTTCCAAATTCTGACTTATGGAGAAAATTGTCCCCACTCTAGGGTCATAAAGAAATTTTCCTATATTCTCTTTTAGTACTTCTATGCTTTCAAGTTTTACGTTTAAAAGAAGAAGGAAGAAGATTACTGATTTACTACAGCAAGAGGAAGAAAGTTTTCTCCTTGCCCAGAAACCACCCCAGCCAATGAGAAACCACCACCACTCAGCCAATGAGAAACTATCACCACCCTGAACTCTGGCTTTCCTCCAATGGGCTTTTTGTTTATAATAGCCCCTCCCAAATCCCTCCTTTCCTTTATAAAAGAATGCTCCTCTCCTTAGTTTTCCAAACTTGCCTGTGGCTTGCCATAGCTTTCATGTCCCAAATTGGAATTCCTGAATCATCTTGCTGGTAAAATAACTGGCTATTTTATTTTAAGGTTGACACAATAAAGTACACATAATTATAGTGTATGCTTTGGTAAGTTTCGACGTCTGTATACACCCATGAAACCATCACCACGATTAACATAAGTAAACACATCTAGCACATCTAAAAGTTCCTCCTGCCCTTGATGATCCCTCCCCACTCCTTCCCCTTTGCAGGCAACCAACAATCTGCTTTTTGATAATGATTCCATAGTTTTTACTGTATGACTGTTACATAATTATTTGAGCAATTCTATATCGTTGGACATCTGCATTTATCCCATTTTTGCTATTTATTAATCCAGCCAGGATGCACATCTTTGTACAAACATAAATCTCCACATATCTGAATATTTTTGGGGGACAAATTCCTAGAACTGATATTACCAGACCAAAGGTTATGAATGTTAAGACTTTTGGGACAATTTGTCAAATCCTCTTTGTAAGGCTTGCTAGGTATGACACTCACTTTACATTTGGTTTTCTTTCTGGAAAGTTGAATCGTTTTGTTTTTATTTATTTTTATTTTTCTTTTAATTTTTTTCTTTGCTGTTCTTTGTTGTTTCTTTCTTTCTTTCTTTTTTTGGTTGAATCTTTTTAATACAAGAGAAGCAGCAGCAGCAAACTCTCCAAGTGTGGCTCAGATGTTTCTGCTTGGAATAAGGGCTGGCTGTTCGGGGGAGGTACTTTTGTGGCTGTGAAAGCAACAAACATTAACATCTGATGGGACTGCCTTTTCCCTGTGACCCAACAGCACTCTGTACCTCGGTAGGGTCCTGCCCAGAGCAGGCTGTGATGGCACCAGCAGCCCTCCTTCAGCCATGCCCCACCCTACAGAAGTCTGAAGACTTCTGCATCAAGGATGGTGAGATAAAAACCTTGGCTCAACTTCTTTGAGCTCAACAGGCTTCTCTGATGGAGTCTGGGCCTCCAGGCACAGGGTCCTCAGAGTGGCTGAGAGCAGTTCTGAGGCAGGTGGAGGGGAGAAGCAGGTTTGGGGGCACCAGACATGCCACCGCAAACTCGGCCCCTTTGGCCTTTGAATTATTTTGACCTAAAGGCCATTGAGAACCAGTAGACACAGGAAAAGCTCTAAAAATGGGGCACAGGTTTTCCTTTGTAAAGGAAATTTTTATTTATTTATTTATTTTATTTTTGGCCGTGCAACACGGCTTGTGGGATCTTAGTTCCCCAACCAAGGATTGAACCCGGGGCCATGGCAGTGAAAGCGCCGTGTCCTAACCACTGGACCATCAGGGCATTCCCGGAAAATTTTATTCATAAAGGCAATTTCCTTTTGTAAAGAGTCTCCTCCCGTCAAGGAGGTAGAGAACTTGAAACTCTCATCAATAGAGAAGATAAGACTTAAATGTGCATAGCGGGACTTCCCTGGTGGCACCGTGGTTAAGAATCCACCTGACAATGCAGGGAACACGGGTTTGAGCCCTAGTCCAGGAAGATCCCATATGCTGTGGAGCAACTAAGCCCGTGCGCCACAGCTACTGAACCTGTGCTCTACAACCTGTGAGCCACAACTACTGAGCCTACACCACAACTACTGAAGCCCAGGTGCTCTAGGGCCCATGTGCCACAACTACTGAGCCTACATGCTGCAACTACTGAAGCCTGCGTGCCTAGAGCCTGTGCTCTGCAACAAGAGAAGCTACCGCAATAAGAAGCCCGCACACCTCAACGAAGAGTAGCCCCGCTCGCCGCAACTAGAGAAAAGCTTGCGTGCAGTAACAAAGACACAACGCAGCCAAATAAATAAATAAAAATAAAATTTAAAAAACAAACCTGCATAGCAAACCTTACTAAACAACGCTTGATTATCATTCTTTCCCAGTCACCTTCCTATAACTTGTACCCTCCCACCTCAAAGCCCAAATACCCTTTTCCTTGGTTTTAAGCTAAGATAGTATTTAAGGTCAAGTTCTAATTAACGCAGCGGGTTACTCATCACTCGTGCTCCCCTGTGTCCACATGAGATGACCATGTTAATAAACTTCTTTTTGTCTTTTTCTTTTTATTCTTCTTGGCTGCACCGCACAGCATGTGGGATCTTAGTTCCCCCACCAGGGATCGAACCCGTGCCCCCTGCAGTGGAAGCACAGAGTCTTAACCACTGGACCAACAGGGAAGTCCCTGCCTTTTTCTTATTAACCTGTCTTTGGTCCGTCTCATTTATAGAGCCCTGGCTGGAGAACCTATGATGGGTAGAGGAAAATAGTTTTTTCCTCCCCTGCTGGAACAAACCTCCCCAGTGAGGCTCGGGACATAGGCTACCTGGCCTCAAATCCAGGTGCCTCCACTTACTCGCAGTGTGGACTTGGATGTGTTTTTTTAACTTCTCCCAGCTTCAATTTCCTTATTTGTATTGATAATTAAAGGATAATAAAAGATTATTGTAAGATTATTGTGAGAATTACACGGGTGTGATGGTTAATTGTATGTGTCAACTTGACAGGGCTGAGGGATGCTAGTAAAACATTATTTCTGGGTGCGTCTGTGAGGGTGTTTCCAGAAGAGATTAGCATTTGAATCACAGAGTGGGTAAAGAAGGTGGCCTTGCCCTCATCAATGAGACAGCAACCTACAGAGGGCCTGAATCGAACAAAAAGGGAGAGGAAGGGAAAATTTTTTTTTTCATAATTAAAAAATATATTTATTTATTGGGACTTCCCTGGTGGCGCAGTGGTTAAGAATCTGCCTGCCAATGCAGGGGACACACACGCTCCCTGAAGAGCATGCCACTTCAGTAGTTGTGGCACACGGGCTTAGTTGCTCCATGGCATGTGGGATCTTAGTTCCCCGACCAGGAGTCGAACCTGTGTCCCCTGCATTGGAAGACAGATTCTTAACCACTGGACCACCAGGGAAATCCCCAGGAAGGGTGAATTTGCTCTCTGCTTGAGATGGGACATCCAACCTCTGCCCTCGGACATCAGTACTCCTGGTTTTTAACCTTTGGACTTGGAGTGGGACTTACATCATTGGCTCTCTTGTTCTCTTGCCTTCAGGTTTGTAGTAGAATTATACTTTTCTGGGTCTCCAGCTTGAAGATGGCAGATTGAGAGACTTAGCCTCTATAACAGCATGATCCAATCTCTCATAATACATCTCTTTCTCTGTATCTATATATATCCTATTGGTAGTTTCTCTGGACAACCCTGACTAACACAATGGGATTTTGGGGGGGGATTAAATATTGTTAACCTAAAACAATAAAATAGCCAGTTATTTTACCAGCAAACGGGTTTATTCAGGAGCAGCAAAGAATTGCAATACAGACATGCAAACATGGCAAACCACATGCGAGTCCAGTAAAGCAGAGGAGAGGAAACCCTTTTATAGAGAAGGGGGAATTGGGAGGGACTGTTATAAACAAAAAGTCCACTGGAGGAAACTGGGGGCTGGAAGTGTAGTGGCCTTTCATTGGCTGAGTTGTGACAGTCTCTCATTGGCTGAGCTGTTGCCAGGCGAGGAGAAAATCTTTGTTGCTCCTGCTGGATGTAGTTAAGTAAGCAGTGTCACTTCCCGAGGAGAATCTGAATTAAGGTCAAGTGGTGAGAGCTCCCCCTTGTGGCCTCCTGAATCCATTTTAATGAGGTTTCCCTTTACTAATTTTCACAGTACGATAACTCACGGCAAAGTGCCTGGCACAGCACCTGGCCTACAGCAAGCACTGGATGAAAGGTAGTGATGGAGTGGGCGGAGCCTGCATGCTTAGCTTGGCCTGGGGCAGAGTCAGACACCTTGTAGAGGCGGAGACCTCCCACACCTGCTGTGGGTCACTAGGCAGTCCACCTGTAAACTGACCTCCAGTGACCTCACCTGCCAGGTCCCCTCCACTTTTCAGAGGTGGAAATTGAGGCTTAGAGAGGGTCGAGCACTGGCTCAAGACCGTAGCCAGCGATCAGTGGAGGCTGGAACCGAAAGTGGTCCGGGTGCGTCCGGCCACAGGATGAGATTCGGGTGACACAGGAACGCAGTATCGCCTTTCACAGTTCGGCATTTGTTTAGTATGTGTCGATAAACAGCTGCTACATCAAGGCTAGGACTTCATAGCTCTAATGGCTCACGACAAAGCTAAAGGAAGGGTTTAAGTAAAAAAACAAAAGTGACGGAAATTAGAGAGAAGTGTTAGGTATTAACACCCATGTTGGTGGGCTACAGCAGAAATCAGGAAGGTCAGAGTTGAAGGGAGCCTGGGAACCGTGGTGACAGGCAAGGGTCTTGCTGCGCCACCTCGGTCCAGGGAAATCCCTTCCTTCTGGAATAGACATCAGGTAAGAAGGACAGGTGCGGAATGGTGGTCTTAAGTTTCCAGGTGCCCCACTCTTGCTGGGGCAGCAAGACAGGTCCCATCATCCTAGCCCTGCACCCACCCCTGGACCCCTCCCCACTCTTCGGGGAAGGACAAAGGCCACTGGTCCCTGGGGTCCAGATACCCATCCCCAGTGGAAGGATGGGGATGTGACAAGAAAGAGAAGGCAAGAGTCTCTAGGGGAGGGGAGGTGTTTGGAGGGTCCCAGGTGTCCAGCTGGGACCACTTTGGCCAATTTTGCTTTGGTGGGACCTCCGCAATGAGTCCCCATCCTGCTGTGACAGCAGTAGCCCTCCACGGTCCCAGAGGGAGCTCTGGGCCTTCCTTAAGACCTCCTGGCTGCCCACCTGCCGCTGCCAACACCCGTCAGATCTGCAGCTGACTGAGGGCTCCCGTGAATCTGACCCTTCTCTAGTCCTTCCTTCCTGCTGGCTTTTCCTGCAAATCATCCTAGAAACGTTACCGATCCTCTCGAATTTCCTTTAACCATTTCCCTGCATTATACACCCTGTACACCAGTAGTCCCCAACCTTTTTGGCACCAGGGACCGGTTTCGTGGAAGATGATTCTTCCACAGACCAGGGGTGGGCGGATGGTTCAGGCGGTAATATGAGCGACGGGGAGGGACAGATGCAGCTTTGCTCGCTCGTCCACTGCTCACCTCCTGCCGTACATTCAGGTTCCCAAGAGGCCACAGACCGCTACCGGTCCACGGCCCAGGGGTTGGGGACCCCTGCTGTACACCATTTCCAAGCTGTGTTGCGATTTATAATAAGGAAAGTATATCTGGTCTTCATCCCTGTTTCTGGGGCAGAGTTCCTAAAACATACTCTTGGAATTTCCTAAAGGATAAAAGTCACCAGAATGGAACGTGTGTCTTTTGTTATAACTGGTCCCTTTCAGCCACACCTGATTTATGTTAATGGGGTGACTTTCGGAAAGCTCCTAGTTCGAACTTCAAGCCTCACCCCCAACCTCTGAGGAGCAGAGAAGGGCTGGAAGTCGAGTTAATCACTGGCGGCCAATGATTTAATCAATCCTGCCAACTTAGTACTTATGGGATGCGGTGGAGGTGTTAGCTGACGCCATGGTGGTCAACATTCTGCAGTATCTACATGCATCAGATCATCATGTCGTACACCTTAAACATACACAGTGTTCCATGTCGACTATATCTCAATAAAGCTGGGAAAAAAACTCCCCCCCCCCCCAATAAATGTCATGCCTCTATAATGAAGCCTCGTTAAAAATCCTTAAAGCGCGGGGTTTGGAGAACTTCAGGTTTGGTGAACAGGAACATTTATGTGCCAGGAGGGTGGTGACTCCAAAGTCCACGGGGGCAGAGGCTTCTGGTCTCGGGGTCCGTCCAGGCCTGTGCTGTGTGCCTCTTCACCTGGCTGTTCATTAGCATCCTTTAGTATCCTCTGTAATAAGTGAGTAATTTAGTAAGGAAACTGTTTCCCTTCATTCTATGAGGCTTGCTAGCAAACAGTCAGCCCTGAGGAGGGAGTCATGGAAATCTCTAGTTTATTGCTGTCGGTCAGAAGCACAGGTGACAACCTGGACCTGCCATGGGCGTCTGAAGTGGGGCTGTCTTGTGGGACTGGGTCTGGGCTCTCCCCAGGTGGATGGTGTTAGAATTCAGCTGTAGGACCCTCAGCTGGTGTCCCGAGATTCTGAGGATTGCTTGGTGCGGGGAAAGCTCCACACTGGGGGGCCAGACGTGAAGTCCTGAGTGTAGAGAAGTGTGAGGGTGGTCGTAAGAGCAGAGCAGAGAAGAAACATACAGGTGTTTTTTCTATTCACAGGTCTCTTACAGTTTTTCTTTGTGCATTTGGTCATTTTCTTTCTACTTCGTTGTTGTGTTCTCAGAGGCATTGTTTCACTTTATTTTTTTTTTGGCCATGCCGCATGGCTTCTGGGATCTTAGTTCCCCGACCAGGGCTCGAACCCATGGCCCCTGCAGTGGAAGCGTGGAGTCCTAACCACTGGGCTGCCTGGACTGCCAGGGAATTCCCATTTCACTTTTTTTAAAAATTAAAGTTCTAAAGTTTTAATTAAAGTTCTAATACTCTTTTTTTTTTAAAAAAATATTTATTTATTTTTGCTGGGTCTTAGTTGCGGCATGTGGGATCTAGTTCCCCAGCCAGGGATCAAACCTAGGCCCCCTGCATTGGGAGTGTGGAGTCTTACCCACTGGACCACCAGAGAAGTCCCCCCAAGTTTCACTTTAAAAAAAAATGTTTTCATGTACTTATTTATTTTTGGCTGCGTTGGGTCTTCGTTGCTGTGCGCGGGCTTTCTCTAGTTGCGGCGAGCGGGGGCTACTCTTCATTGCGGTGCGCGAGCTTCTCGTTGCGGTGGCTTCTCTTGTTGTGGAGCACGGGCTCTAGGTGGACGGGTTTCAGTAGTTGTGGCTCGCAGGCTCTAGAGCGCAGGCTCAGTAGCTGTGGCACATGGGCTTAGTTGCTCCGTGGCATGTGGGATCTTCCCGGACCAAGGCTCGAACTCTGGTCCCCTGCATTGGCAGGCAGATTCTTAACCACTGCGCCACTAGGGAAGCCCCTGGCAGGTGGATTCTTAACCACTGCACCACCAGGGAAGTCCCTTCATGTTTTTGAATTAAAAAAAATTTTTTTTCGGCCGTGTGGCACGTGGAACTTCCCCAACCAGGGTTCAAACCCGTGCCCCCTGCAGTGGAAGCGTGGAGTCTTAACCACTGGGCTGCCAGGGAATTCCTGGAAGGTTTTCTTAAGGAACTTTTCATATCAGGTGAAATACCAGTTTCAATTTCAAGGTATGGGTTTGACAGTAAAGCAGAGTCTTCCTTAAAGGAGCAGGCAAATCACATCTTTCCTTTTGTACGCATTGCACGGTCCTGTGAAGAAAACTTTCTGGAAGGTAAGAAACTGTCAGTGAGCCGCTGAGCAACGTGCCTCAACAATTAGCCCAGCACACCCCAGCACACCCACTGGTGCAAGGCAAGGCGGGTGCCGCTAATGTCCCCACTTTTTAAAAAAAATGTCATTTTATTTTATTTTAAATTAATTAATTAATTAAATTTTGACTGCATTGGGTCTTCGTTGCTGCACGTGGGCTTTCTGTAGTTGCAGTGAGCAGGGCTACTCTTTGTTGTGGTGCGCGGGCTTCTCATTGTGGTGGCTTCTCTTGTTGTGGAGCATGGGCTCTAGGCACACGGGCTTCAGTAGTTGTTGCACACGGGCTCAGTAGTTGTGGCTCGCGGGCTCTGGTGTGCAGGCTCAGTAGTTGTGGTGCACAGGCTTAGTTGCTCCGCGGCATGTGGGATCTTCCCGGACCAGGGCTTGAACCCGTGTCCCCTGCATTGGCAGGCAGATTCTTAACCACTGCACCACCAGGGAAGTCCCGCTAATGTCCCCACTTTGCAACAAGGAAACCAATGCACACAGTAAGAACTTGCTCAGGGCACAGACGGAATAAGTGGCAGAAGTGGGGTTCAGCCTTGCCGGGCTGGCAAGACTCCACTTTTCTTTTCTTTAACATCTTTATTGGAGTATGATTGCTTTACAATGTTGTGTTAGTTTCTGCTGTATAACAAATAAAATCAGCTATATGTATACACATATCCCCATATCCCCTCCCTCTTGTGTCTCCCTCCCACCCTCCCTATCCCACCCCTCTAGGTGGTCACAAAGCACCGAGCTGATCTTCCTGTGCTATGTAGCTGCTTCCCACTAGCTATCTATTTTACATTTGGTAGTGTATATATGTCAATGCTACTCTGTCACTTCATCCCAGCTTACCCTTCCTCCTCCCTGTGTCCTCAAGTTCATTCTGTACATCTGTGTCTTTATTCCTGTCCTGCCCTTAGGTTCATCAGAACCATGTTGTTGTTGTTGTTGTTGTTTTTTTTAGGTTCCATATATATGTGTTAGCATATGGTATTTGTTTTTCTCTTTCTGACTTAACTTCACTCTGTATGACAGACTCTAGGTCCATCCACCTCACTACAAATAATTCGATTTTGTTTCTTTTATGGCTGAGAAACATTCCATTGTATATATGTGCCACATCTTCTTTATCCATTCATCTGTGGATGGACACTTGGGTTGCTTCCATGTCCTGGTTATTATAAATAGTGCTGCAATGAACATTGTGGTACATGACTCTTTTTTTTTGAAGATGTTGGGGGTAGGGATTTATTAATTAATTTATTTATTTTTGCTGTGTTGGGTCTTTGTTTCTGTGTGAGGGCTTTCTCTAGTGCGGGGGCCACTCTTCCTCGTGGTGCACGGGCCTCTCACTATCGCGGCCTCTCTTGTTGCAGAGCACAGGCTCCAGACGCACAGGCTCAGTAGTTGTGGCTCACGGGCCTAGTTGCTCCGAGGCATGTGGGATCCTCCCAGACCAGGGCTCAAACCCGTGTCCCCTGCATTAGCAGGCAGATTCTCAGCCACTGCGCCACCAGGGAAGCCCCCATGACTCTTCTTGAATTATGGTTTTCTCAGGGTATATGCCCAGTAGTGGGATTGCTGGGTCGTACGGTATTTCTGTTTTTAGTTTTTTTAAAACCTCCATACTGTTCTCCACAGTGGCTGTATCAATTTACATTCCCACCAACAGTGCAGGAGGGTTCGCTTTTCTCCACACCCTCTCCAGCATTTATTGTTTGTAGATTTTTTGATGATGGCCATTCTGACTGGTGTGAGGTGATATCTCATTGTAGTTTTGATTTGCATTTCTCTAATGATTAGTGACGTTGAGCATCCTCTCATGTGTTTGTTGGCAGTCTGTACATCTTCTTTGGAGAAATGTCTATTTAGACCTTCTGCCCATTTTTGGATTGGGTTGTTTGTTTTTTCGATATTGAGCTGCATGAGCTGCTTGTATATTTTGGAGATTAATCCTTTGTCAGTTGCTTCATTTGCAAATATATTCTCCCATTCTGAGGGTTGTATTTTCGTCTTGTTTATGGTCCCCTTTGCTGTGCAAAATCTTTTAAGTTTCACTAGGACCCATTTTTTAATTTTTGCTTTTATTTCCATTTCTCTAAGAGGTGGGTCAAAAAGGATCTTGCTATGATTTAAGTCAAAGAGTGTTCTTCCTATGTTTTCCTCTAAAAGTTTTATAGTGTCTGGCCTTACTTTTAGGTCTTTAATCCATTTTGAGTTTATTTTTGTGTATGGTGTTAGAGAGTGTTCCAATTTCATTCTTCTACATGTAGCTGTCCAGTTTTCCCAGCACCACTTATTGAAGAGGCTGTCTTTTCTCCACTGTATATTCTTGCCTCCTTTATCAAAGATAAGGTAACCATATGTGTGTGGGTTTATCTCTGAGCTTTCTATCCTGTTCCATTGATCTATATTTCTGTTTTTGTGCCAGTACCATATCGTCTTGATTACTGTAGTTTTGTAGTATAGTCCGAAGTCAGGGAGCCTGATTCCTCCAGCTCTGTGTTTCTTTCTCAACATGGCTTTGACTATTTGGGGTCTTTTGTGTTTCCATACAAACTGTGAAATTTTTTGTTCTAGTTCTGTGAAAAATGCCATTGGTAATTTGATAGGGGTTGCATTGAATCTGTAGATTGCTTTGGGTAGTATAGTCCTTTTCACAATGTTGATTCTTCCAATCCAAGAACATGGTATATCTCTCCATCTGTTTGTATCATCTTTAATTTCTTTCATCAGTGTCTTATAGTTTTCTGCATGCAGGTCTTTTGTTTCCTTAGGTAGGTTTATTCCTAGGTATTTTATTCTTTTTGTTGCAATGGTAAATGGGAGTGTTTCCTTAATTTCTCTTTCAGATTTTTCAACATTAGTGTATAGGAATGCAAGACATTTCTGTGCATTAATTTTGTATCCTGCTACTTTACCAAATTCATTGATTAGCTCTAGCAGTTTTCTGGTAGCTTTTAGGATTCTCTATGTACAGTATCATGTCATTTGCAAACAGTGACAGCTTTGCTTCTTCTTTTCCGATTTGGATTCCTTTTATTTCTTTTTCTTCTCTGACTGCTGTGGCTAAAACTTCCAAAACTATGTTGAATAATAGTGGTGAGAGTGGGCAACCTTGTCTTGTTCCTGATTTTAGAGGAAATGGTTTCAGTTTTTCACCATTGAGAATGATGTTGGCTGTGGGTTTGTCAAATATGGCCTTTATTATGTAGAGGTAAGTTCTCTCTATGCCAAGTTTCTGGAGAGTTTTTATCACAAATGTGTGTTGAATTTTGTCAAAGCTTTTTCTGCATCTATTGAGATTATCATATGGCTTTTAATCCTTCAGTTTGTTAATATGGTGTATCACACTGATTGATTTGCATATTTTGAAGAATCTTTGCATTCCTGGGATAATCCCCACTTGATGATGGTGTATGATCCTTTTAATGTGCTGTTGGATTCTGTTTGCTAGTATTTTGTTGAAGATTTTTGCATCTATATTCATCAGTGAATGAATGGCCTGTAGTTTTCTTTCCTTGTGACATCTTTGTCTGGTTTTGGTATCAGGGTTATGGTGGCCTCGTAGAATGAGTTTGGGAGTGTTCCTCCCTCTGCTATATTTTGGAAGAGCTTGAGAAGGATAGGTGTTAGCTCTTCTCTAAATGTTTGATGGAATTCGCCTGTGAAGCCATCTGGTCCTGGGCTTTTGTTTGTTGGAAGATTTTTAATCACAGTTTCAATTTCAGTGCTTGTGATTGGTCTGTTTATATTTTCTATTTCTTCCTGGTTCAGTCTTGGAAGGTTGTGCTTTTCTAAGAATTTGTCCATTTCCTCCAGGTTGTCCATTTTATTGGTATATAGTTGCTTGTAGTAATCCTTTATGATTCTTTGTATTTCTGCAGGGTCAGTTGTTACTTCTCCTTTTACATTTCTAATTCTATTGATTTGAGTCTTCTTCCTTTTTTTCTTGATGAGTCTGGCTAGTGGTTTATCAATTTTGTTTATCTTCTCAAAGAACCAGCTTTTAGTTTTACTGATCTTTTCTATTGTTTCCTTCATTTCTTTTTCATTTATTTCTGATCTGATCTTTCTGATTTCTTTCCTTCTGCTAACTTTGGGGTTTTTTTGTTCTTCTTTCTCTAATTGCTTTAGGTGTAAGGTTAGGTTGTTTATTTGAGATTTTTCTTGTTTCTTGAGGTAGAAGTATATTGCTATAAACTTCCTTCTTAGAACTGTTTTTGCTGCATCCCATAGATTTTGGGTCGTCGTGTTTTCATTGTCATTTGTTTCTAGGTATTTTTTGATTTCCTCTTTGATTTCTTCAGTGATCTCTTGGTTATTTAGTAGCATATTGTTTAGCCTCCATGTGTTTGTATTCTTACAGTTTTTTTTTTCCTGTAATTGATATCTAGTCTCATAGCATTGTGGTCAGAAAAGATAATTGATACGATTTCAATTTTCTTAAATTTAGCAAGGCTTGATTTATGACCCAAGATATGATCTATCCTGGAGAATGTTCCATGAGCACTTGAGAAGAAAGTGTATTCTGTTGTTTTGGGGTGGAATGTCCTATAAACATCAATTAAGTCCATCTTGTTTAATGTGTCATTTAAAGCTTGTGTTTCCTTATTTTCATTTTGGATGATCTGTCCATTGGTGAAACTGGGGTGTTAAATCCCCTACTATTATTGTGTTACTGTCAATTTCCCCTTTTATGGCTGTTAGCATTTGTCTTATGTATTGAGGTGCTCCTATGTTGGGTGCATATATATTTATAATTGTTATATCTTCTTCTTGGATTGATCCCTTGATCATTATGTAATGTCCTTCTTTGTCCCTTATAATAGTCTTCATTTAAAAGTCTATTTCGTCTGATATGAGAATTGCTACTCCAGCTTTCTTTTGATTTCCATTTGCATGGAATATCTTTTTCCATCCCCTCACTTTCAGTCTGTATGCATCCCTAGGTCTGAAGTGGGTCTCTTGTAGACAGCATATATACGGGTCTTGTTTTTGTATCCATTCAGCTCGTCTATATCTTTTTTTTTTTTTTTTTTTTTTTTTTGTGGTATGTGGGCCTCTCACTGTTGTGGCCTCTCCCGTTGCGGAGCCCAGGCTCCGGATGCGCAGGCTCAGCGGCCATGGCTCACGGGACCAGCCGCTCCGTGGCATGTGGGATCTTCCTGGACCGGGGCACGAACCCATGTCCCCTGCATCGGCAGGTGGACTCTCAACAACTGCGCCACCAGGGAAGCCCTAGCCAGTCTATATCTTATGATTGGAGCATTTAATCCATTTACATTTAAGGTAATTATCGATATGTATGTTTCTATTACCATTTTCTCAATTGTTTTTGGTTTGTTTTTGTAGGTCTTTTTCTTCTCTTGTGTTTCTTGCCTAGAGAAGTTCCTTTAGCATTTGTTGTAAAGCTGGTTTGGTGGTGCTGAATTCTCTTAACTTTTGCCTGTCTGTAAAGGTTTTAATTTCTCTGTCCAATCTGAATGAGATCCTTGCTGGGTAGAGTAATCTTTGTTGTAGGTTTTTCCTTTTCACCACTTTAAATATGTCTTGCCACTCCCTTCTGCCTTGCAGAGTTTCTGCTGAAAGATCAGCCGTTTACATTGTGGGGATTCCTTTGTATGTTATTTGTTGCTTTTCCCTTGCTGCTTTTAATATTTTTCTTCATATTCAATTTTTGATAGTTTGATTAATATGTGTCTTGGCATGTTTCTCCTTGGATTTATCCTCTATGGGACTCTCTGCGTTTCCTGGACTTGGTTATTTCCTTTTCCATGTTAGGGAAGTTTTCAACTATAATCTCTTCAAATATTTTCTCAGACCCTTTCTTTATCTCTTCTTCTTCTGGGACCCCTATAATTCGAATGTTGGTGCGTTTAATGTTGTCCCAGAGGTCTCTGAGACTGTCCTCAATTCTTTTCATTCTTTTCTCTTTATTCTGCTCTGTGTTAGTTATTTCCACTATTTTATCTTCCAGGTCACTTATCCATTCTTCTGCCTCAGTTATTCTGCTATTGATTCCTTCTAGAGAATTTTTAATTTCATTTATTGTGTTGTTCATCATTGTTTGCTCTTTAGTTCTTCTAGGTCCTTGTTAAACGTTTCTTGTATTTTCTCCATTCTATTTCCAAGATTTTGGATCACGTTTACTATCATTATTCTGAATTCTTTTTCAGGTAGACTGCCTATTTCTTCTTCATTTGTTTGGTCTGGTGGGTTTTTACCTTGCTCCTTCTTCTCCTGCGTATTTCTCTGTCCTCTCATTTTGCTTAACTTACTGTGTTTTGCATCTCCTTTTCGCAGGCTGCATGTTCCTAGTTCCTGTTGTTTTTGGTGTCTGCCCCCAGTGGGTGAGGTTGGTTCAGTGGCTTGTGTAGGCTTCCTGGTGGAGGGGACTGGTACCTGTGTTCTGGTGGATGGGGCTGGATCTTGTCTTTCTGCTGGGCAGGGCTGCGACTGGTGGTGTGTTTTGGGGTGTCTTTGAACTTTGTATGATTTTAGGCAGCCTCTCTGCTAATGGGTGGGGTTGCGTTCCTGTCTGGCTAGTTGTTTGGCAAAGGTTGTCCAGCATTGGAGCTTGCTGGCCGTTGGGTGGAGCTGGGTCTTAGCATTGAGACGGAGATCTCTGGGAGAGCTTCTGCTGTTTGATATTACGTGGGGCTGGGAGGTCTCTGGTGGACCAATATCCTGAACTTGGCTCTCCCACCTCAGAGGCTCAGGCCCGACACCAGGCCGGAGAACCAAGACCCTGTCAGCCACACGGCTCGGGCAGCCATCCTGTCAGGGTGTCACCTGAGAGCTGGGCGTCCTATCGGGGGCTCCTCTCCTCAGGTCCCGGAGATGCCTGAGGGGCGGCCTCCTGTCAGGGGCTTCCTGGTCAGGTGCAGAGGCCTGAGGGCCGGGCGTCAGGTCTGAGTCATGTGGGGTACTGGGCACTTGCCTTCTCTGCTCCAGAGTGCAGCGTTGGGGGGTTCGGCTGGTGTCTGAGGCCCAGGTTACGGCTTCCACCCAGGTTTACATCTGGGCCCCAGGTTTAAGACTTGGGGAGTTTCAAGACACCACTTTGAACAATTCAAAAAAGCCCCTCAGGGACTTCCCTGGTGGTGCAGGGGTTAAGAATCCACCTGCCAGTGCAGGGGACACGGGTTCGAGCCCTGGTCCAGGAAGATCCCACATGCTGCAGAGCAACTAAGCCCGTGTGCCACAACTACTGAAGCCCCCGCGCTCTAGAGCCCACGAGCCACAACTACTGAGCCCACGTGCCACAACTACTGAAGCCCACGCGCCTAGAGCCCATGCTTCACAACAAGAGAAGCCACCACAATGAGAAGCCTGCGCACCGCAACGAAGAGTAGCCCTCGCTCACCGCAACTAGAGGAAGCCTGTGCACAGGAATGGAGACCCAACGCAGCCAAAAATAAATAAATAAATTTATATTAAACAACAAAAAAACAAACAACCCCCCCCCCCGAAAAAAAAACCCCTCAGTTTTTTATTTGTCCAAACCTTCAGCCCCAAGAAGGCCTCCCTTGGCCTCGGTTAAGAGGGGAGACTTGGCCACTGAGCTTCCTCAACCCCGGCCGCCCATATCAGAACTATCTGGGGAACCAAAAAAACACCTTCACCCCTCTATGGTTTAGTTTCTTTGTGTGTAAAATGGTGAGAAATGACAGTACCCACGTTGCAGGGCTCTTGGAGGCTTAGATGATCTAGTGCACCTGGCACAGAGCATCTCACAGATATCACTGTTGTCAAGGTCTGACCTGCATGGACCTCCCAGTAACGGCCTCAACTCTGCTCCTTTGTCCCCTCAGGGCAGGGGCTGCGTCTCCCCACCCTTTCACGATTTCCTCTTTGGCTTGCTGGCTGCAGGCAGGCCCCAGGCCAGGCAATTTTACTTGAAAATGATCCCTCCACGAGGTGACCTTTGTCCCCCCGAGATCGTTCCAGGACAACATGATAACGACTCTGCCAGTCCTGAACTTCTATCAGGAGACTGGGGTAGGGCCGGACTCTATCTTGCAATTCTGTACTGCACACCAAGGCCTGGAAGCGTTGCCCGGGTTCCAAGGGGACGATGTGTCTCTGGTGGCCGCCCACGGGAGCAGAGGAAGAAGCAAGCCAGATGGCGTCTCCAGGGAGGTGAGCATTCCAGGTTCTGCATTTCCCCATCTCTGCCGCGGGGCCTCGCAGGAAGTGGGTCAAGGGGCACCCAGCCGCCAGGTGTGCCGCCCTTATCTCCGAGAACCAGGCCCTGCGGGTTTGTGCCCTGACTCAGCAGAAGTGGCCCCAGGAGTCCGAGGCCCCAGGGGTGGGGAGATGTCGGGAGGAAGCTGCCCTCCTGACAGCTGGGCTCACCTGCAGGAACCAGAGCAGCCCCGCCGGCACTGTACAGCAATTTACATCTTTATTTAAAAAGTATTAAAAAATTTTTTTTTGGCCATACTGCATGGCATGGGGGATGTTAGTTCCCCAACAAGGGATCGAACCTGTGTCCCCTGCAGTGGAAGCACCGAGTCTTAACCACTGGACTGCCAGGGAATTCCCAACTTACATCTTTAATGTTTGTAGAGCTCTGTCTGACTGTGGTCTTGCTGGACACCAAGGACTCCATCTTTTCCGTAAAGCTGCTGGACCAGCAGCCTCACCCGACGCCACTGGGCAGGCTCCACCGACCCTCCTCCCCCACTAGCCCGCATGCCCCCACGCCTGCGGCCCCGAGCACAGCCTGGGACCCACCCTGCAGACGGAAGGAGCCCCTTCCGCCCTCCCCTGGTCAGCAGCAGCGTGGAATTAGGGGTTGTGACAGAGACGTTCGTGCATGCACCTGCATCCCTGCCGCGGGCCAGGTGTGGTCCTGGATGCTGCGTGTACATTAGTGAATAAAACAGATACGTTCCCCCCTCCTGGAGCTAGTGGTCCAGTGGGGGAGGGAGGCAGAGGAGAAACCCAGGACAGAAAAATACACGTGTGCTGACACCAGGTAGAAGACGGGGAGCAGGGACAGTGACCTGGGGGGGGGGGACCTGCTGAGATGGGACAGCTCCACAGCCCCACCTGAGCTAGTGATACGTTTCAGTAGCAGCCAGCCCCCCTGGTCAATAACGGAGGTGACAGTCTGATCAAAGCCCTTGTGCCTGACCCGGGGCTGTCCTGCATCCCATCGGCCCCTTTCACGCCCCCCTACGTGCCCCCCCTTCACTATCTGTCTGGACCTGCTAGGTTTTGGGGTGACAGCGGACTCGGGTCTCGGGCCACACCTGGCCCTGAGAGGGTTAGCCCTGCAGTCTGGCGGAGTGATCTGGGCGGAGGATGGAGGGGCAGCCTGAGCTCGGGAGCCGGGCGAGGCCAAGGTGGTGCCCGCTGGGCAGGGTCTGGATTAATGGGGGGGGGGGGGCAGGGAGGCAAGCAGGTGCTTGGAGGCCAGGGTGAAGGCCCCACTGCAGACGGAGCAGCAAAGTATTCCTGTGAAAAAGGGAACAGAGACACCGGCCCGGGAGGACCCAGCAGGCAGCGAGGTGACAGGCGGTGAGGGTGGTGTGGCTGGAGCCCCCTGCCAAGCCCAGGTGACCTGCAGCTGCAGTGTCCAGGCACCGGCCAAGAACAGCTGGAAGGGAACAGTCATCAACGACAGCCACGGGAATCCAATTTTTGCCTTTTTTGTTTTCAGTCAACTGATGTGACTCATTAACCTAGCGGGTTTTTTCCCTATGTTTAAAACGTTGTGGTGAAATATACGTAACATACAATTTACCAACTTAACCACTTTTAACTGACAATTCAACGGCATTAATGACATTGACAATGCTGTGCAACCATCACACTATCCACTTCCGGACTTTTTTTATGACCTCAAACAGAAACCCGGTGCCCAGGAAGTGAGAATTCAAGCGAGAATTCTGCTTCCCCTCCCCCAGCCCCTGATGACCTCTCACCTACTTTCTGTCTCTATGAATCTGCCCATTTTGGGTATTTCACATGAGTAGAATCATACAATATTTGTCCTTTTGTGTCTGGCTTCTTTCACTCAGCACACTGTCCTCAAGGTCATCTGTGCTGTAGCAAGTGTCAGAATGCCATTCCTCTCTTTTTTTGGCTGTGGCCGCTTGCAGGATCCTAGCTCCCCAATCAGATCGAACCTGTGCCCCCTGCAGTGGAAGCGTGGAGCCCTGACCATTCCTTTCTTATTGCTGAATAAACACGTCCATTGTACGTGTAGACCACATTTGTTTATCCATCAGGATGGACACGAGCTATTTCTGCCTCCTGACTATTGTGAATGTTGCCTAGTCCAGTTTTTAAAAGGAGTAATCTTTCACCAGTTCGACACCGATGTCAATGCTTTATGGGCACGTCACCAGTTCCCCAGTGCACGGGGGCTCTGCCTCTTTCTAGGATCACAAATGCTGACTAGGCTGAGCAGTTGCTGTCGCTCAGAATCCTCACGGTGGTCCAGCGGGTGGGTACTAGTATCGCCCCCATTTGAGGGATGAGGAAGTTGAGGGCGGACCAGATAACGTGCCCAAGCACTCCTTGGAGGGTGGGTGTGGGGTTCACACCAGGTCAGTCTGGGTCCGGAGCCACCCGCCCCCTCCCCAACTACGTAAGCTGTGCTGTCTCAGTATAGCAGACGACTTCAGAACCTGTTCTGTATTTCAAGCATATGGATGTGCATAAGATGAAGGATGTGGAAGGTGATTCCCATCTTACCTGCACAGGTGAAAAGGACCACAGGAGTGGGCCCTAGGCCGGCGGAGAGGACCCGGAGAGAGCCAGGCCCCGGAATCCGGAGCCGTGGCTCTCAACGCAGTCCGCACGAGCTACAGCGTGTGGAAAGTTATCACAGATCCTGACGCGGCGGTGTCAGAGGGAGAGCACCCACGCTCTGAGGTGGGCCCACCACCCCTGCCGCCCACCCCAGGGGCACTGCAGCCAGTAACCGGCGGCCAGAATGCAGAATCTCCGCATCCAGCAGGACTGCTGCCCCCTGCTGTACATGGAGGGCACTGCAGGAGGGGGAGCGTCCCCACGGCCTGGCCAGCCAGCGTCCCCCAGCATCCCTGAGGGAGACTGGGTACCTGAAAGGGGGCAGGGAGGAGAGGGGTAGGCCTCCTGGTGCAGTGCCGCCTGCCTCGCTCACTCCCCCGTCATGGGACTCTGGAAGAAAGTATTAACTACAGTTTGATAAAGGGTTTTATTGTGTCCCTTGAAAGCCCTAACTTTTCTCTTGGAAGCCCTAACTTTTCTCTTGGAGGAAGCCTGGCCTCTGTGAAGGACACAGAACCAGACACCTGGGCCGCCTGGGAGCCCCCCCGCTCCCTACACTCGACCCCCACCTCCACGTCCTTCCATTTGCCCTCCAGCCCTGGCCAATCTGGTTCGGGATCCCTCCCTTGTCACAGGGGTCAGCTGCCGGCCTGACCCGCCCCAGACAGCAGACCCCAACCCTTCTGGGACAGGAGGCTGCCTTCAGGATCAGGTTCAAAACTGCTCCGGCCCCTCTGCTCTGTCACTTCACATCCAGTTCCCAGCACGTGCTGCGCTGTCCCAGCTCTGCAGCCCCAGCGCCGCGCCCCGGCCTTGGACAGAGTGCCCCCCCTTCCCTGCTGGACCCAGCGGAGCAGAAGGACAAGGGCAGGGACTCTGCACCCAGATGCCTGGTTTGCATCTCAGCTTCTTGGAAAAGCAAATCACTAGAAACAGGTAGTTGGATTACCTGAGGGATGGGAATTTGCTCACGTCTTTGTACATCTTGCCCAGGAGTGGAATCCAGATCGTGTCTCTCCTGGCGTCAGCTCCTGGGCCCCGGCTGTGTCCCCCATGTCGCGCACCTGCGGTGCCCGGTGGAGGGCAGCCAGTAATATCAGTCTGTGTCTTACACGAGCATCCAGGCTCCAGCCCTGGGAGGGCCACGCCTGTAATTCTTCCCGAATTCCTGGTTTCTCCAGCCAAGGGAGACTATTCCTTACTAAGGATAAGCTCCCAGTCAGGGTGCTCAGCCTCAAACAGTCCACGACAGGACTGAGCCTTTTACGGCAGAGCTACCTACACCAGAACACAGAAACCCGGACTCCTCAGAAAATGGATTTATTTTTATATTTCTAGAAACATTAGCTGGATGATCAGCACAGACATGGAGCAATCCTGATGGTGTTTATCCGGAGGACGGTCTGAGGGCTCACGATAACTGCAAGACAGAGCAGGGCCCGGCATGAACACAGATCCGGATGCCGTCAACCAGCTACCGCGAGACCCAGCCGCCGCCCACTCTTTCCTCGAGGGTCTGCCTTGCACCAGCACCGCCCCGCAGCCGGGCAGAACTGGCCACCCAGTGATGTCCCACAGGCCATGGTTTTTGGTCATCACTGACCACCTGCCTCACCACTTGCTCCGTGAGCCCCGTCAGACCCCACAGGGGCTGCAACACCCCGGGGCCTGGAGGCCAGGGGCGCCCTTGCTGCGGGCCCCCAGCCTGGTCTCCCCCACGTGCCCAGAGATCCCTGCCCTGCATGGGTGGGGGCACCCCTTCTGGCTACGCTGAGGCTACTGGAGGTGGCGGAGGGTACAGGAGAGGCTCCCTACTGACCCAACTCTAGTAAAGCTGAAGCTACCGTCTCTGGTACGTTCCACCGTTTGTAACCGAGGATTGTGAGAGACATACATCGTCCCTCGTTATCTGCAGGGGATGGGTTCCAGGACCCCTGAGGACACCGGCATCTAAGGACGCTCAAGCCCCTTAATAAGATGGTCTATTGTCTGCATGTAACCTACACACACCCTCCCGTATACTCTCAACCATCTCTAGGTCACATGTGAGGCCTAAAACACTGTAAACACCATATGAACAGGTGTAAATACAACGTATAATATAGATCCTATGTAAATACTTGGTGAAGCAAATTCAAGTTTTGCTTTTTGGAACTCTCTGGAATTTTCTTTTCTTGCAAATTTTCTTTTTTTTTTTTGGCCCTGCGGCACGCAGGCTCTTAGTTGTGGCATGTGGGATCTTAGTTCCCTGGACAGGGATCAAACCTGCACCCCCTGCATTGGAAGCACGGAGTCAACCACTGGACCGCCAGGGAAGTCCCTCCTGCAAATGTTCAATCTGTGGCTGGTTGACTCTGCGAGTGTGGCAGACGGGGATACAGGGGGCCAAATGTACACCTCCTGAGACAAGATGCTGCAGCCTGTGGGTCCCGCCCCAAGGGGCTGTGACCTCCAGTGGAGGCCCCTGCAGGGACAGTTCTGTTCCCGCTTGTGGGTTTACTGGGAAATGGCAGGGGGCTCTGGATGGGAACAAAAGGTCGTGTGGGGTCAGGGAGACGGGGGAGACACAGCCCAGGCCTTGGAAAGCGGGCAGCAACGGCTAGGTGAGGGCCGAGGGGGATCCCTCCGTGAACCCTCGTCCCGGCCCTGCTCCGTGAGGCCGGACAGGAAGAGCGGGGTCTCCTGCCCCCACTCAGGGCACAGGCTCCCCTCCTGTCCCTATGCTGAGCCGCCAACTCCCACAAGTCACCACAAGGCCGCTGGATGCGGTGGCCTCTCCACTCCCGCTCACCAGGCCCTGCCTGCGCGCCCCTGGGGGAGGCCCCTGCTGTGAAGTACCCCCCTCAGGTGCCAGCCCTTCCCGCCACCGCTTCCTCCCTTCCCGGCTGAGGTTCTGTCCACCCCACGCGCTGCACCTGCCAGAACCCGCGGCAAGTCCACACAGGGGCGCTGCTTCTTCACCTCTCCAACCTCTGACCTCACCCCTTCCCGCCTCCATCCCCTCCCCCCTCCCAGCAGACCCACCTTGGTGACGTCCATTGTTACTGGCCCTTTAAATCAGGGGCACCACATGTGCCTGGACGCCCCTTCGTCCGGGGGACAGGACGGAGGGGCCTCGTGTCCCTGGTCTCTCAGCCCCTGTGCTCGAGCCCACCCTGCCCGCTCCATCCCACCAGCATCCGGATGCCCTGGCCCTCCAGGGGCCACCCCGGCTGCCGCCTCCCCAGGGAAACCTCTCCAGACCTTCTCTCCCAGGACTGCCTTCCTTCGGGCTCCAGACGGGCCTCCCTCCTCCCCCAAAGCCTCTTTCACTCCTTCAAACAAACCAGCCCCACCTCCGCCTCCTGGCCCAGTCGACCTCACACCCTTCCAGCCACCACCTCTTCTCTTTAACCACCTTCTGAGGATGCTGTCCCCACCTGCCTTTGCTTCATGGAACAAACATGAACGAACGCCCGAAGCATTACGGTACGATGAAGTCTGACGAGCCGCCCACAGGAATTGGAACACAGGACACACGATCCCTCTGCATTTGTGACTCCTTCCTTCCCCGCCCCTCCAGAGGCAGCCACACCCGTGATTCTGTGCATACCGTTCTTCCTTTAAAAATGTGCCGTTGTTATGTGTGTGCGTAATGCGTGCGCGAGCGAGCGTGTGCCCAGCAGCACGAGGCTGAGCTCTGCCCACCTCCGGGCTTCATGACTCGGCCTCACCCTCACATAGTCTAAGATCGTCCCTGCCGTGTGGAGGTGGGCCATCCACTGCACTGGACAACATCCCACTGAGGGAATCTCCGTTGCTCGTCCATTCCCCGTGGTGGACACGTGACCTGCTTCTGGGTTGTCCGGCAAGAACCCAGCTGCCAGGGCCGCGCCCTCCACAAGCCCCGGAGTGGTTAACGACTGCTACCCGCCCCTCCCCGGCAGAGCCAGGACGCGGGCAGAGCTCTCACTGGTCTCTGGGCTGCTGCACCCACAAAAGCGCCTGGCAGAGGGCAGAGCCCCGTCCAACCTGGCCCAGCACAGGACGCGGGGCAACACCCAGAGGACGGGAACGCAGCAGCCACGCTTTCTCCAACTTACTTCTTTTCCTTTTGTAGTTTTTCCTTTTCTTGAATCTCATATTGATTTTTGGCCACGATTCTGTCTTTTCAATGACTGTGGCTTCTACTTGAACAAGATCCTTTCTGGAAGAGAGGAAAACGAACAGTAATGTACCTTCCTGATTATTTTTCAGTTTTACTAGTGCTTTACGTGAGAACATCTAAATAAAGTTTAACTTCCTTTTCTGCTGGTTATCAACGTCATACGCCCTCCCTGCAGGCACTGTGAAAACTACCAAAAAGCACAACAAAGAACAGTGTCGTCCCACAGCAAATCTTAAAAGGGCCAAACTGCAGTGAATGAGTAACAGGTCAACGATTTGTCCTGGATGCTCTTTACTCGGGACACTACACACCCACGGGGAGAAGCGTAAGCGTGTTGAGCTTGGTGGTTGCAGCGGGTGTGACGGGAGCCCCTCTGCCCAGCCTCCCCGCCGGCATCTGAGAGCACGTTACCCGAGGAGGGGTCTGCCGAGCAGCGTGAAGTCGTCGGCCCCAACCAGCAGGACCTGAAATCAAACAGGCGTGTTACCAGCAAATAACACAAAGCCCCTAGAACAGGCAGTCGCCCAAGCACACTGGAAAGGAAGCAAGGTGTCAGTTCCCCGAAACCAAAACGTGGGCTTCCTCTGCTAACTAGCCACTCCCTCAACCTGGGACAGAGGGGGCGCCAGCTGGCGGCGTGGCTGTGTGTGCAGGGGCGCCCGGCTGCCTGCGGACATGCCCGCGCTGTCAGACCCGGACACGTGGAACTCGGTCATCCGGGTGAGCAGGTAACCTCCTATGGCAACAGTGGCTTTTAAAATACAACAACTTTTTATTGAAGTATAATACATACGGGGAAAAAATGTACAAACCAGACTGTGGTGTCTTTTATGCAGTTCACAGTCCTGCTGATACTGAAAAGATTGAGGTTCAAGGTATTCTTTTAATGACTGCAAAACCCTGCACGGCCAGGCAGCCTCTCTCACTGGAGGGAAACTGTGGCGCTAAGTGTGGCCTCAGATGAAGACAGTTCTGTGACCCAAGTGCAGTGGGGTTCTCATTAGACGTTGGGAGACTGTCTGAAATTCTCCTGATGAGAAAAAAACTCGACTGCATTAAGCTTAAATGTCTAAAGACAAAGCCTATTTTGTAATAACATCAATGGGCTATGTGTGTTACGTGGTGACAAATAATGAAGTCTTGCTTGACTTACTCTCAGCCCGCCACGTTCTCAGCTGCTGGGCTCCCTACGTTATGAAAACCACCTGCATTAGGTGGAGCTTCCTAGGTTTTTGTTAATGTGAAATGTTTCAAAATAATGTCTTTTTAGAGATCCTCACAAAAACACTCCAGAAGTCTCTTATTTTAGATGTAAAAGGTAAATGTACTCTTGTTCGTGAGCTCATGACACAACCACGGGGGTCACCAAGGAGAAGGGGCTGTGCTGGCTGCTGGCGTCCACACAGCGCCCTGGTTCAGCCTGAGCCGTGGTCCTGCTCGGATCACAGGCTGTGGGAAGACCGTCTGAGAAAGGAGAGTTTAATGCTCCCCTGGGTGTAAATATGCAAAGAATCTACAATCACAAAGGAAGGAGGAGTTTTAAATTATAAAGAAAACCATATGTCATATCACATCACACCAACAGTTAACCACATCCTAAGAAAATGATCCGGTACAGAAATCTCATATTTTATCTACAGTTTTATGAATAGAAGTAGAATAGGCAAAAACCAGATAGGCCCCCGAACACAAGCGGAGGGCAGAGGCACTTGGCTAAACACGCAGGACACACCACGCGGCAGTTCAGGAGGGTCGGAAGACGACCAGCGCCCTGCGAGGTGCCTCTAAACCGTGCTCGCTGTTCAGCACAGCGGCAGCTGTCACGCCTAACGTCAGGGCAGTGTTCGAGCCGAAACGGAACATTTTCGCTTCATAAATCCGGGCCTGAGAACTCTTCACATCCCTAACTGGGATTTTCACTGTACCTGTGATCAGATATTTTCCTCTAAGAATACACTAAGGAGACGTGAGGCAAACCCTTCTCTGTCCGACGTGAGACAGACACACGCGTCCCCTTAGAGAAACGTGCTGATCGGCTCCCTGTAAGGAGGGGCCCTACCGAATCGGGCCGCCCTCGGGGAGCAGCTCTGCCCACACCCCCCTGACCCCACCGTGCCCACTGGCCAGCCTGCCGCGTCCCCAGAGCTGACTCACAGTCTCACCTTCTCCAGCCGGATCCTCTCTCCACACGCAACGTCTAACTTGTTTTCAATTAAAATCAGGTCTTCAGAGGTCACCTTCCACTGGTGGCTGGCAAAGTGCACCACTGCGAAGAGCCTGCCGTACTGGCCCCGGGCGATCAGCTCGTTCACCTTCTCCACGACCTCTGTGTGGAGAAGGGCGGTCAGGGTCACAGCTACACCCTCACCCGGGTGCCCGCTGCCCCGCCGCAGGCCAGGGTGAGCCGCCGCTCCCAGGAGCTGGCACTGGGGCGCGCGGGGCACACGGGGTTCTTACAGACGATCGTGCCCTGACGGCACAGAAGCTCCCATCCCCCTGCCATCCTCCCGCCTGAGCGCTCGGCGCGCCTGGCTTGGTTTCTCTGACCCTGCGGTGGAGAAACCCTCACCTGGTTTCATTCCCAGTCATTATTAACAACGAGCCAGCGGCCTGGCAAAGTGAGAGGAGAGGGCTTCTTGTAAACAAGGAAAACCTAGAATTATACCCTCATGGCGCTGGATGCTACCTGCTCACGTCTGCACGCACCCAGTCCCCGCTCCCACGGTCACCACCTCGTCTTAGGCCCGGCCCTTCTCTCCTGCCCCGACCCTCCTGGCCTCGCCTGCGGCTGGGCGCAGGGCACAGTGTCTGCCCTGGAAACCGAGTCAAGCCCTCGGCTGCACCTGGCCAAGAGGGCGGAACCTCGCCTGCAGTTGTACTTTTCGGGCACAGCATCCGAAATAGTATTTAACAACTGGAAGATTCCACGCGTTACTATGGACTTCCAGCTTTTGGAAACTGAGGATCTTGCACTCATCCCGGTACTGGGCGTGGTGGCCACACTGCCCTCCTGGCGACACGCATCCTGTGTGACATGCCTCCCGACACCTGATGGCCTCTCGAACACCTGGGCTGGGGCCGGCTTCCACCGATGACCGGGCACGTCATTCTTCTTCCCTGAACTCCCGTTTCTACCAACAGCGGGGAGACAGAGCTGGGCCCTGGCCCTTGCGCCACCCGCATTACCTGCCTGCAACTCGGCTGGTGCCTTGGTGCCCTAGGAGGACTGGCTCAACGAATGAGGGTTTTGAGCTCTGGTGTTGAGCGAACCTGAGCTTTCACGCTGCGCCATGTCTCGGGCACCTGGAAACGTGAAGTCCTTGTTCTGTGGCCAGGAGGCCCCCTGTGGTGGAAGCAGGGGCGCCACCCCCTAGCTTCTGCCTCTCTTACCTGCGTGGTGTCTGGCCTCCTCGACGGGGTCTGGCACAACAATTTCTGGCCAAGGTGGTGAACTCAGTGACGTTTTAGGAACGTATCTGTAAAAATATTTTACAGACGTGGGTCACACACGCGTGAAAAGACGGTTCAAGATGTGTGAGAAATGACTGCGCTCAGCACACTAGGAAGGGCAAGGATCCGGCACGTCTCTGATGCTTGTGTGGCTGGCGGGACAGCTGCCCCCGCAGTTGTGGGCGAGCAAAACCTGCCCGCCCCAAAATGTCTCTTAGGCGTGCAGATTACTTCAAGCCGAAAACAATCAAGGCCCAAAAGACGCAGGAAGAAACTTTGGCAGGAGGCAGGCAGGCCTGGGTCTGCGCCCAGCTTCCTGAAACACTCGAGATGGAGGGCCTGTCCTGGGACACAGCATCACCAGAGACGGCTGCGAGGAACACAGGGGCCCAGAGATCTGAGGCCGCTCCTGTCCCACTGTCTCTGCAGGCCCAGCCAACATTTATTCACCAAACATCTGCTTTTCCACCTCCACGTGAATTGCCTTCATCCCCTCTGAAGTCTCAACCCCCTGCCCTCAACATCGTCCTTTGTCTTTAGCTGAAGGTGCTACTTAAGGTGAGGGCTTCTGCCATTTGCGCGAGTGGCTCATTTCTCCTGGGTCTCTCCTGTGTGTACAGGTTATTAAACTTTGGTTTGATTTTTCTCCTGTTAACCTGTCTCATGTCAATTTAACTCTCAGACCAGCCAGAAGATCCCAGAAAACTGGGGACCCTGCCGCTTCCAGCTCACTGTTCGCTCACTGTGAAGTGAGCGAACGCCCTCTCTGCCGGAGTCAACTGGCCCCCAAATGAAGCTGTGCACTCCCGTCACGCATCATGTCTGAGCAGCCCCGGGCGGCCCGGCAGCAGCCAGCCGAGGACCGAGGGACAAACCTGGAACGGGACTGGGGGCAGCAGTGGCCACTCACGGTGGTCACAGAAGTCAGCCGAGTTCATGAAAGCACCCTTTAGGGTTTCTGCCTCCACCCTCACCCAGGGTGCCCACTGCTCCTTTAGGGAAACACCAGGCCCTGCGTCCCCCCTGCGGAGAATCTCCGCTGCAGGAGCGCAGGCGGCTGCACTGAGAGCTTACTACGTGCCAGGCGCTCTTCTCTTTTTTTTTCTTCTGATTTTTGTACTGAAGTATAGTTGATTTACAATGTTAATTTCTGCTGTACAGCATAGTGATACAGTTATACACATACATTCTTTTTTATATTCTTTTCTGTCATGGTTTATCTCAGGAGATTGAATATAGTTCCCTATGCTCTCCAGTAGGACCCTGTCGTTTATCCATTCTATGTATAATACTTTCTATCTGTTAATCGCAAATTCCCAATCCATCCCTTCCCCATGGCAACCACAAGTCCTTCTAAGCTCTTTTTTGTTAAAAAATTTATTTTATTTTTGGCTGCATTGGGTCTTCGTTGCTGCACGCAGGCTTTCTCTAGTTGCGGCGAGCGGGGGCTACTCTTCGTTGCGGCGCGCAGGCTCTAGGCGTGCGGGCTTCAGTAGTTGTGGCTCGCGGGCTCTAGAGCGCAGGCTCAGCAGTTGTGGCGCACGGGCTTAGTTGCTCCGCGGCATGTGGGATCTTCCCGGACCAGGGATTGAACCCGTGTCCCCTGCATTGGCAGGCAGATTCTTAACCACTGCGCCAGCAGGGAAGCTCCCTTCTAAGCTCTTTAAATGCAGAAATTCACTCGACTCTCATGAAAACCCACTGAGATGGAGACTAATATCGCTTCCATTTTGCCGAAGAGGAACGAAGCTCAGAGTGCGTGACCCTGCTCAGGGACCCGGGCTGACAGGGCGGGGCAGGGACGGGACCCTGTGTATTCCTACCTATGATTTTGTCAAGTTTACCTTCTGTAGTTTATATTAATTTTATGTTTTTTCTTTAACACTGAACATGCTCTTTTAAATTACGTAAGGTCCTCCTGGAGATTCTGACACAACCATCCCGTGATTCGACCTTCCCAGTTAGAAATAAATCCCCAATTAGGAGTTAAAAGCTTTTGCCTAGAAAGACACAGCCGTGCAAGGCCCAGAACACCTTTGTCTTTGGGTGCTTGAGGTTCTGTCTGTATTTCTATATGTCAAGGGTCTGAGAAAAATACTGTCAAAAAAGTTAAAAGAAAACTAAATATTCTTGAAAACCCAAATGTTTGAAGTTCTGACTTTAGAAAGGAAAGGAAGAGAGTCACCAAAACCCACATTTTGATATTACCCTTGTGGAAATGAAGCGCTCTGCGAACTGAACCTTCGAGAAGCAGACCACAGGGAAGCTGAGGGAATAAAGAAACACGCGTAGTTACTAAAACGAAACGCAAGCCGCCCTTTACGACGCTCAGTGCAAGTGCCGCTATTGTGACTGGCACGCGATTTAAACCACATCACGACATGTCTACAGAAAAACCTAGGCCAACAAAACTAAAAGAACATCACTTACAGTTACTGGCTATTACCATAAGCGTCAGGATGTGTTTGTCACACCATTGAAAAGGGCCTAAAACCAAATCACCTACCTGCTAACCCACTCCTTGACCACAAGTGTCCACTAAGTTCAGGCCCTGTTCGGTACCCCAGTGTGGGAGCGGCCTCCAGGACGCCCCGACGAGCCCACCTCCTGGTGTTCTCACCCCTGTGTTGTCCCCCGACAGGGCACTGGTTTCTGTGACCAACAGCATGTGGCAGAAGTGACAGGCCAGCACTTCCGAGAGTAAGTTATAAAAGGGCAGCTGCTGTCCTGGGTGTCCTCTCTCATCTCTGCTGCAGGGCTGCTCTGCTGTGAGCAGTCCCTGGAGGGGCCTCCTGCCAGCAGCCCAGGGAGGGAGCTGGAAAGCAGATTCTGCAGCCCCAGCTGACAGCCCGACTTGAATCTAATGAGAGACTGGGAGCCAGAAGCACCCGCTAAGCTGCTGCTGGATCCTGACCGTCAGCGATGGATAATACACGTTAGGTATCTTGAGCTGCTGAATTTGGGGGTAATCTGGGACATAGCAGTAGATAATTAATGCACGGACAGAGGTACCCACAGCCTACTGAGAAGGACTCAGAAATAAAATGGCTGGTGCTTAAGTGCAAAAAGCAGAGGACAGGTTTCTCAATAACTACTGTTGGTTTTATTTTTTCAATTGAGCTCTAATTTATAAACCATAAAATTCACTCTTTTAAAGCTCACTCATTAGCGGTTGTTCCCAATTCTTGGTCTCCTGGGCTGGTTTCTCTTCCCCTCTGCCATCTTGGTGCGCTTGTGGTTTAGACATTGGATCTTACCTCTTCTTTACCTATAGCCGTTCCTCTGGTGATTGTATGAATTTAAATGTCACCTATACACTGGTGACTCCCAAGTTTACACCTGCAGCCTGTCAGACACGACAAACACCTGTCTCTTTGTCATCGTCACCTGCATGTTAACAGGCGTCTCAGAACCTAACAAAGGCTCCTGATCTGCCCCTCATGCCTGCTTCTCCCGCACCCCTCCCCATCTCACGTAATGGCGACTCCATCTTTCTAGCTGCTCAGGCCCCAAATCTCGGTCATTTATGACCCTTCTCTCTCACACCTCTCAGCCAACCTATCAGCAAGTCCCCTTGCCTCTCTTTGAGAGATCCAGGCTCTGACCACTTCAATCACCCAAGCCTGCATTATTACTAACACCCTGCTCTCGCCCTAGCCTCCCTTCTCTGCACAGCAGCTAGCGGGATCCTGTTAAAACTGAGGTCAGATCGTGTCACTACTTTGCGAAACTCTACAAGAGCACCCCATTTCACTCAGAGAAAAAGCCGAAGTCCTTACAGCGGCCGACAGGGCAGTGGGCAGTGTGGTTCCATCTGTCTCTCTGAGCTCGTGCCTCATGAGCTTCCCCTTGTTCACTGCACACCTTCCATTCTGGCCTCCTGGCTATTCCGGGAAGATGCCAAATGCAAGGGCCTATGCCTGACCACTCTTGCCCTGGACGCTCCCCCACCCCACGTGGCCCCCAGGCTAATTCTCTATTTCCTTTGGGTCTCCACTCCAATACCGTCTCAGTAGAGAGGCCTTCCCCATCCATCCTATTTAAAATTGAACTCTTTCTTCCCAACTCGGGCTTTATTTTTCTCCATGAGTCTTAACAGCTTCGAACATACTATGTAATTTGCTTCTTCTTAAAAATTTGCCTGTCTCTCTGCACAACCCTTCCCCCTGCGTCAGAATGCTAGCTCCATAAAAGCAGGGATTATTGTTTTATGTTTATAACTGATGTATTCGCTATTCTGGACCAGTGTTTGACTTGTGATAGGTGCTCGATAAATGGTGAATATACGAATAAATGAATGACATCTACTCTGCTAAGCCATCAAATGAGGCCCCTGTGGAATACTCCATGATTGGGAACTTGTGATTGGCCTCTCTTGAGAGCCATCCCACCGTTGAAAGCTCACAAAGTTTCTGCACCTGATGTGCTTCTCTTGCCTGTGGTCTTAGCTTAGCAGTGACCCCCCCTGGGAACAAATGGTGCCCCAGGATCATCCTTTAGATCCCTAAGGATCGTGCCAGTGTCCACCCTGTTTCCTTCACTTACTCTTCAAGGTCCTGCCTGTTTACCATTTTGGTCACCCTCTCTTTACGCAGTTCACTTCATCTGTGCTTCTCTCTGAAAACACTGGGTCTGGAATTGAACACAGCATTCTAGAGGTGGTTTTATATTGGTAGAATGCAGTAAGTCCCATTGCTTTTGTAAAAACTTCCCTGCCTGCTTAAACCCAAGTTTTATTATGGAAAATGACAAGCATACAAAAATAAAGAGAATAGCGAGTCCTCCTGTATCTCTCCCCAGACTCAACAGTTATCAACTCTTGGCCAAGCTTGATTCATTCACAGTGCCTCTGGCCCAACTCTGTGATTAAAGCAACTGTCAGTGTATTTCTATGAAAGATAAAGATTCTTTACAAAAACACAACCACAACACCATTATCACACCTAAAAAAGGGAACAATTATTTATTATCAATTCAGACCCAATTCTAAAACATAGATAAACATTCCCTCACACAGATACACACTCCAACCATTTCAGACAGAAGTTTATAGTGTTTCTGACAAACATAATCTTTTTGAGCCTCATGACAACCCAGTGCCTAAAATACAGCTGTCGCTTTTGCTGGATTGGTTACCATTAGGTAAGGACATTCATCACCATTTTCCAGATGAGGACGGTGAGGCTCAGAGAGTGGCTCGCAGCCTGCGGGTGATGGTTAAAGCACAGGCCTTGGAGCCGGACCGAGCTGTCTGATTCAGTCCTCTCCCACTTCCCTGCTGTGTGACCGTAAGCAAGTTACCTAACCACTCTGAGCCTCAGTTTGTTCCCCCGGTTAAATACAGCCTATATGGAAGTTGGGGAGCTTTCATCAGTATTTAAGCTACTAACTAAAGGAACCAGGATCTGAACCTAGGTTTCCCCAACTCTAAAGTCCGCGTTGTAATCACCGCATCAAAAAAAGCGATTAACATCGGTCGGACACAGACACACATGTGGCGGGACGGCAGGGCGCCCCACTTCCTCTCTTCACCCCGCGGCCAAGGTCTCACCCTCTCCGGGCCCCGACGCTCTCAGGACACTGCGGCTGCATGCAGACACCAGCCGCCCGAAGGTGACCGGCAGGGCCGAGGACGCCACAGCCGCCGCCATCTTCCCGCAGCCTAGACCGACACCGGAAGCGGAAGAGGCGCGAACCTGGTGCGTCGACGCACCGGGCCCGGCCGGGAGCACCGCCCCTCGCGGCAGCCGGAACTCGGCGGCTCGGGACCTCGGCTGCTCCGGGCCCAGGCCGGACTGCGGCCATGGCGTCGGCGGCTGTGGAGAGCTTCGTGGCCAAGCAGTTGGACCTGCTGGAGCTCGAGAGGGACGCGGAGGTCGAGGAGCGCAGGTACGGCCGCCGGCCCGGGCCTCGGGTTCGGTCCGGCGGTTCCCCTAGGCCCCCCTACTCTCCCAGCTCAGACCTCGGGCGGACCTCCCTCCTGGGGGCTCGGCCTGACCTGGGGGTCGGCCTCCTCGAGTCCGGATCGCGGCTGTGAAGGGGCTCGGCCTCCCACAGAGATGGAAGCCTCTTCACCCCCCGGGACAGCCCGTTCCGTTTGGGGGACCCTTAGGAAGGGTCTGTTCTCCCCCTGAAGTCCTCCTCTGAACTTTGCCTCGTAGGTGCTGCCTCTCTCCCCATTTCCATCCCCAAAGTGTTCTCAGCCCTCTTCCGTCATCGTCCCCTCTGTCAGTGTTTGCGCCTGCTCCGTGCCAGGCCCCGAGTGAGATAGAGTCACTGATGGTCCCCTGGCGGCTGGGTTTGAGCGGAAGGGGCAGGTGGGAGCGGAAACAGTTCCCTCCCAGCGTGATAGATGCTGACCCGTGTGTGCAGGCAAAGTGCTGTGGGAACAGGAGGGTGGACAGCTGACCCTGGGGAGCCTTAGGTTGAGGCTGGCTTCGTGGAGGAGGTGGTGCCTGAGCACAGCTTGCAGAAAAATAGGGGTTCAGGTGGAGGCGGGGGAGGATATTCCTGGAAGAGATGTGGGGAGGAAGGGCAGCCCTGCAGGCGAGGGTGGAGCCCTGAGAAAGCCAGACTTGTTTCCGTAGGGCTGAAACTTTGAGAGATGACACTGAGGCCTGTAAAAGCACCCCACATACATCAGCCCCTTTAAACCTTACGTCAACTCTGCGAAGTTGGTTACTGTAATTCTCGTTTTATGTCTAAGGAGGCTGAGACAGAGGTTAAGTCATGTGCCCCAGGTAACACAGGTCGAGCCAGGATTTGAGTTCAGGCAGGCTGATCCCAGAGTTTGCACTCAACCGTTGTGCTACCCAAGTGGAGAGGATTTGTTTTAGAGGTTTTTGATCGTGATGGTTAAGAGCATTTGCAGTCCTGTCGACGTCAGTGGGATCCCAGCTCCATGATTTATGGCTGGATGACTTTGCAGGCTTAGTTACCTCATCTGTAAAATGAGATCATTCTCACAGCAAACCAGTGAGGTGGGAACACAATGATCTCGAAGTCAAGTGCTCAGCACGGTTCAGAGTACAGAGTAAGCACCCATGGGAAGATAGGCGGGGGCCAGATTGGGAAGGGCCTTGTGGAGAAGATTGTATTATATTCCTGTGCAGAGGATGGGCCTCGGCGCAGTTAAGCAGGTCAGGGAGGTAAATAGATTTTCATCTTAGGGGGATCTGTTGGATGTCGCTGCTGGGATTGGCTGGGGAGAACCCAGAGATAAGGTAGTTAGGAAGCTCAGTTTAGTCCAGAGACGGCCAGTGATGTGGGCTTGAACCAAAGCTGTGGCGGTGAGGATGAGGCAGGGGTGGATTCTGGGTACAAATGGGAGGGGCCTGGTGGGACTCAGTGGCACACAGGACTCAGGACAGAAGGCGAAGATGAGCGAAGGTTCTGTCTTGGGAAACTGGGAGGAGGGCACAGATCGCGCTGGGGCTATGGGGGGGGGGCAGGTTTGAGAGGGGGCAGGTTTGGAGTTTCCCTGGTCACCCTTTGTGCCTGTGCAGAGATCTCCATCTGTTCTTCCTGCACGGTTGGAAGTAAAAACTGGTAAAATACAAATACTGAAGTCTCAACATTGGGTGTCTCCCAGGTCCTGGCAGGAAAATGTCTCTCTGAAAGAACTCCAGAGCCGAGGCGTCTGCTTGCTGAAGCTGCAGGTATCCAGCCAGCGGACCGGGCTGTACGGACGGTTGCTGGTCACCTTTGAGCCCAGGAGATGCATGTCTGCAGCTGTGCTTCCCAGTAACAGCTTTATTTCCGGTCTGTGCATTTTTGACATAGGTGGACTTTGAGTATTGCTGTCTTCAGATGTGGGTTGTAAAGACCAGGTCACATACGACCAGTTGGGGAATAAAGCATTGTAATGGAAAGCTCTCACTTAGAAATTCAGCAGTTCCGAGGCTTTTTGGTAGTTTAGAGCAGCACTGCCCAGACTGGCAGCCACTAGCCACGTGGGTTATTGAACGCTCGAAATAGGGCTAGTGATCGCTGCTGGTGTAAAATACGCATGAGATTTTGAAGATTTAGTGCAAAAAATTTAGAATATCAAGAGTAATTTCTTTGAAAACTGATTATATCTTGAAATGATAATATTTTTCATGTATTGGGTTAAGTAAAACGTGATTAAATTTACCTGTTTCTTTTGGTTTTTTAATATGGCTACTAGAAAATGTAAAATTACACATGACTCTCACATGTCTCTTGAGTAGCCCTGGTCCAGATGGTTCAACGTGTGTAGTTGTGTATTCCCAGACCTTCCTCGCGCCAAGGATACTTTGGCTAAACTTGTGGCAGCTCTGCTGGAAAGGAGGGGCAGTTAGAAGAAGCTTCTTAAGCTCACACCTGGGACTCGTGTTTTTGATCAGAGCTGGAAGCTGGGAGAGAGCAACACTGCCGAGCACTGCATTTCCATTAGAAAAGTCTCTCTGCCTTGTTTTGGTGGTGACAGAGTTTGTTGGTTTCATATTTCGATTTTCTAGACGCTTGCCCCACAATTGTTGGAATACGGGCTGGGTTTGGAGACAGATAGGAGGAGGGGAAGCTGCTGGTTTGGAGTCAGATCTTACACTTTGCTGTTAAGTGGCCGAGGGTCAGTCACGTGTCCTCTGAAGAACAGAACCAAGGGGATTATAGTTGAGCTTTCGGCCTCGCCATCAGTATGAGTGGGTGGGACTGGATGCGCAGGGCGTTTGTAAACTCTGAAAACCAAAGGAATAGTACGTGTTCAGGCAGTAAGTGTTGCGGAGTGAATGACCCGAGGGGTTGGTGAATAGCTGATAAACAGGAAGTCAGCTGTTTATGTGAAAAAGTATGGAGCTGAAAATCTGATGTGTTGCTTCGGCTTCTGATCAAACGTAGGTGGGGTTGTTAGTTTTTCGTCTCCTGAAGAGCAGTTTTAAGGCTCTGTATCTGAGAGGTGTGAATTCTGCAATGTGGGACCCTACTCAGGGCAGCCGGTGGGGAAGTCACAGTCGGGACGGGGTCGCCTGCACTCAGCCTCACGGAGGTCCCCGTGCACAGAACCAGACCTCGGGCCCAGGGGCACTGCTGCCACCTGCTCCTTGTCTTTAAAAGTTGGGGCGGGAGACAGAAAAGATTCAAGGTGCAGATGAAACTCATTGCCTAGAAGGAAAACAGCTAGGACTAAGAATACGCCTCACGCTTGGTTGACGCGTGGCACGTACTCTGACTCGGAATAAATGGGGTGTGAGTATGTGGGAGGCCCTGGCTGCATCTCAGCGTGGATTCTTGTTTGGTCAGAACTGTCTGTGTTCAAGTGACAGAAACCCCGAGCCAGATGGGCTGGAACAGGAGGGGGGCGCGTGGGTTGTGATAGCTGGAAGGTGGCTGCACGGCTCAGAGGAGGTCACCTGGGCTTAGTTCCACTGCGTGTTTCGGCTCCGCCCTCTCCTGGGTTGGCTTCCTTCTCAGGTGCCAAGTGATAGCAGCTTCAGCCCTCACGTCCTCTCCAGTTTCTGGTCCAGCTGGGAAGGGTGAGGGCATCCTTCCAGCTGTCCACCCAAAAGTCTCACCACATCTCAGGGGCTCTGATTTGGTCCCTTGTCCATCCCCGAGCCAGTCACTGGCCAGGGGGCTCGTGAAGCCCTGATTGGCTCGGGTGTGGGTCGTGTGCTCCGTCCCGGCATCAGGGGAAGCCTCTCAGACTCGCCTGGTGATGGGTGAATCACCAAACAGCTGTCACAGGAGTGGGGAGGCCCAGCTGAGTGGGCAACAAACCACCCTCTCCCTCCTTCCTCAGTGTTCCCTTTCCACCTGGAATGTTCTCCCCCAGGTGAGCTCGTGGCCCCCACTGTTTCCAGGGCCCACCCTGCTTACGGGTCACCCCTCAGAGAGGCCCTTCCCACACTGCAATGGCACCCTCGTCCCTCTCCACCCTCTGCTGCGCTTCATCTTTTTTTTTTTTTAATACATTTATTTTATTTGTTTTGGGCTGCATTGGGTCTTTGTTGCTGCACGCGGGCTTTCTCTAGTTGCGGTGAGCGGGAGCTACTCTTCGTTGTGGTGCACGTGCTTCTCATTGCGGTGGCTTCTCTTGCTGCGGAGCGCTGGCTGTAAGGCGTGCGGGCTTCAGCAGTTGTGACGCATGGGCTTCAGTAGTTGTGGCTCACGGACTCTAGAGCGCAGGCTCAGTAGTTGTGGCACACGGGCCCAGCTGCTCCGTGGCACGTGGGATCTTCCCGGACCAGGGCTCAAACCCGCGTCCCCTGCATTGGCAGGTGGATTCTTAACCACTGCGCCACCAGGGAAGCCCCTGCACTTCATCTTAACTAAAGCCCTTGGCTCTGACCCCTGGTAGGTTTTCGTATTTGCTCCTCTCCTCCCTAACGTGAGCTCAGGGACTGTGTTTTATTCCTAATATAGACCAGCACCCAGAACAGTGCTGGGCACAGAGGAAGACTTTAAATATTTTATTGACTGTCATGTTTGTTTTAAACAGTTCATTGAGCTCCAGTAAATTTTCACATATGATGTTAGTTAAAAGTATTTTTTTTTACTGATTTCATTTCTAATGAATGTAACAGATACAGTGTTTGAAATATGCTGGAATTTGTTATATGAAGTAATTCACGTTTAGCGTTGTTCAGTGTTTATGTAACTGGTCTTTGCTTCTGTAGGTGACATCGTGGGTCTGTATGAGGAAGACAGTCAGCTGGCCACTGGGATCCTGACCCGGATCACCCAGCAGTTGGTCACTGTGGCCTTTGACGAGTCCCATGATTTCCAGTTGAGTTTGGACCGAGAGCATTCCTACAGGCTGTTAAAACTTGCCAACGACATCACTTATAAGCGACTGAAAAAGTAAGTGTGTGTGACTGGAAGTCACATGTGACGTTTTCCTTAAACACACCTCCCTCCTGCTGGGCAGAAGAGGGCAGGCACATCCGTCTGGGGTCGGTCGCATGCCTCTCATGGGAGGTGGCGGGCAGCAGCGTCGCGTGGAGCCTCGGGCGCTGGGTTAATTGCTGGTTTTCACTAAGCTCCTAATTTTCATTTTCTCCTTTGGCAGAACTCTGATTACCCTAAAGAAGTATCATTCTGGCCCCGCCGCCTCGCTCACAGAGGTCCTCTTCGGCGGATCAGACCCCAGCCCTGCCAGTGAGATACGTAAGAGCTTGTGGTTTTCCTTTTCTGGTTGAAATCACCATGGACAGGATCTCAAACAGTGAGACCCTGGGCCATTTTAGCAAGAGTTTGAGAATGTACAGTGAGAAGAAATCTACCTTAGTGTCTTTTTATAAGTTTCTTTGTGTGACTTGCTAGAACTAAGTCTCTTTCCTGTACACGGCGTCAAAGAAGTAGTTCATTCCATTTTTTTTTATGATGTTCTTTCTAATATATCTAAATATCGAATATTTTTGTTTTGAAATGCGAGGGTGTTTCTTCTAGCCCAGTGCCCTGTGAGAACAGAGGATGACTGGTCATGCCTCATGCTCGATAGCATTGTTTTATAGTTTGAAAAGTCTCAGTTCTAAGTGCATTTGATTATTTTCTCAGTATCCTGTAAATTGAAGACAGTTTATTTCTAATTGTAAGAGTGCCGTGTATTAGTCATAGAACGTTTGGAAATAAAGAAGCATATAAACAAGGGAAAGAAATCACTCGAAAGCCTGCCACTTAAGAGTGAGCCTCACTGATACGTGTGTGTATTCTTCTAGTTGCTTTTCCACCTCCACACAGAACAGTCTGACTTACATACAGACACACGCATGTGTCCATGCGCACACACACACACACACACGCACACACACACGACTGTTCTCACGGTGGTCTGCAATTTCTCATCTCCTTCAGTGTCTTGGAGAAGCTCATTTTGAGAGGAGTTTTATCACCTCGCCAGGCAGCTGCCCGTCACTGAACCACCCTGTAGGTGTTGGACTTGGCCGGTTTTTACAGTACAGCTTCAGTCATTCTCACACAAGGGCCGCCCCACACCCTTTTCCCGTCACGCCGGTGCTCGTACCCTGGCGGTGTGTTGGCTCTTAGCTCAGGGCTGCTTTGTACCTTCTCAGATTCCAAAAGCACTCACATTTCAATAAGACTTTATTTCTGCCAACCGTTTACCGAGAGGCTACTATGAGCTGGGAAGGGAACTAGCATTGTTTTTGCTGTGTTTCAAGGAACACGATGTGCCCTGCTTGTAGCCAGCGTCCAGGGGAGAAGGGAACACGCAGGAGCTCTGGGTCGGATGCTCCGTTGCTCTCTCCGAGTCTGTTTCCGTCTTAACCTCCGGGTCGGCGCCCTATGCCCGTGGGGGTCAGTGCGCTCGTCTCTGCGGCGGGCACCGCGGGGCGGAGGCTGCGGGTGCGAGGCTGGATGCAGCGGCACCTGCTCTCAGAGCACGGAGCTTACGAAGCAGGTCATTAGAATCGGCCATGGAAGATTCAGAACAGAAACGTGGTCCTGGATCTGCTCATAATTCTTGTTTGCTTTCATCGTTTTACGGGCGCTTAAAAAGGGCCACTATGGTAGAAATGAATCTGTTCCCAGAAACATTTACTTTACAAGAAGCTGTTATTCTGGAGCATGAGTTGGCAGACTTTTTCAATAAAGGGACAGATGGTAAACATCGTAGGCTGTGCCGGCCGGTGCGGCGGCAGGCTGCTGGGGACAGTGTCCCGGGACACATGCCTCACCGAGCAGGCGGCCGGCTGGGCTTGGCCTGCGGGCCACAGTCTGCAGATTGCTGGTCCAGGAAAACAAAGCAGGTTGATTTTGCGTTGACTGGCCGACCCCTGGGGAGGGCCGGCTTTCTCCCCGTTACAGCCCGTATTTCTGTCGGCACACGCGGGGTCAGGGGCGGGGAGCGCCGGGTGACTGGGAGCTGGGTCCTCACTGTCGCTTGTTCCGCAGCCCCCCTTACTTTCTACAACGCCACTCTGGACGCCTCCCAGCAGGAAGCGGTCTGGTTCGCGCTGTCCCAGAAGGAACTCGCCATCATCCATGGGCCTCCCGGCACTGGGAAGACCACCACTGTGGTTGAAATCATTCTCCAAGCTGTGAAACAGGGCTCAAAGGTGGGCAGTGGGCACCGTGTCCCCGCCGGCACCCCTCACTCCAGTCTGCCACGCTCGCAGGCGCCCAGCAGGGCCCCAGCCTGGGCTCTGGGGGACTCGGTCGGCAATGTTCCTGAGTGTTTACTGACTGAGCACTGGGCTGGGCCCTTTTCGGTCTCTGACAGCGCTTGGGACTGTTGGTCTGGGGTGGTGAGGTCTGGGTTACTGTCGGCCAGGCCACAGTCTAGGAGCCGCGTCTGCTCAGCACCCACGCTCTGTGCCCAGACCCCTGCTGGGCATGCCGGGCGTGCAGGTGACCAGGGACTGTCTGTGCCGTTCAGGAGGAGACCGTGCAGCCAGTTCCCGGAGACAGAAGTGTTCTGGTTGATCAGGTGGTCTGGTGAGTTGTGCAGAGCGCAGGTTACCGTTTCCGAGATGTGGGATGTGATATCGTGTGTTGTTCACTTAGATTTTTAGTGGGTGAGGAAGGATCCTTCATCCTCATCTGCACCAACACGAGTCCTCGTGGATTCTGAGCACGTGGAAAGCTTTTCAGAAAACCTTTCTGGGTCGTAGACGTTGGATAAGGATAAGAATTAGAGCAATATGGTCCACATTTGTAGGTTGACATTTCCTGGGTGCTTCTTACGAACGAGGCACGTTTCTCAGTCTTTCCAGAGTTCGCCCCTTTAATCCTCACAGAAGCCCCGGGTGCGGGGACTCCATGGTCTCGGGCCCCGTCCCTCCACAGTGGGTGGCAGAGCCAGGACTCAGACTCGGGCGACACTCTCCCCAGAGCCCCCGCTCCTGCAGGGAGATCCATGTTGGCTGCAAGGCCACGTCCAATGGTCTCCTGCAAATGACTGTCTTGGCAAGATGTTTACCAAGAAAAGCTGGTGAAAGATGACTTACTGGCAGGGAGCAGATTTGATGGTTTAATTGGGTGCCTCTGTTTCAGGAAACAGTGAAACAGGAGACACCTGTGTTCACGCTTTGGTGCAAACCGCCTTTGGCCACCTAGATGGGGTGGGGACTCTCCTCTCTGCCTCCCCTTCCCGCTCCACCCCCTCCTAAGAGCCAGACTGCAGTTCTGGAAGCAAGATTGAACCTGTTCAGAAAGGTTTTTCCTCATTCCGCTTTGTCAGATGATAAAGTGACTTGATGGGTGATGAGACGGGTGTCCCAGCCCTGATTATCTCAGGGCACTTTGAGGCCTTTCCTTCCAGTTGCTGGGCATCCTTTCTGGTCCTTTGGAGCCTAACAGGTTCTTAAGACCCGAGGTCTAGTATCCAGATGTTGTGTCAGTTTCCAGTAACTCATGTCCTGCAGACTGTCTGCATCCGTCCTTACAGCCGGACGTTTACACTGTAACGTTACTGGTTGCGCACGTTCCACCCTCCTCTCTTTAACTTTCGGACTTTCCATTTGCTTAATAGAAACTTAAGTGATTTCGTTAAAAAAGAAATCACCAAGCCCGAGTTTGCGCTGTGCTTCCCCAGGTTCTGTGCTGCGCCCCTTCTAACATCGCCGTGGACAACCTGGTCGAGCAGCTGGCCCAGTGGAAGCAGAGGCTCCTGCGCCTCGGGCACCCCGCACGGCTCCTGGAGTCTGTCCAGCAACATTCCCTGGATGCGGTCTTGGCGCGGGGTGATGGCACCCGGATTGTGGCTGACATCAGGAAGGACATCGACCAGGTCTTGGTGAGTAGCTCTCAGCCGGTGTCCGCTCTGCATGTGGTTTCGTGATCTGCAGTCTTTGCCGGGAGTGCACTGTATCCTCTTGCTTTTCTCTGGCCTTTGCCGATTCATGTACTTATCTTGAACGTTGGGACTGCCCATTTTTGGTAGAGACCTGTGCTCAGCACTGAACAGGGACTCACCTGTCTTCAAGATAGTTTCATGAAGAGGCGAGCAATTGTCTTGCAGAAAATATTCCTCTTAAGGATTCCCTATGTCTGGCATGTTGGCTGGATAATATCGACCAGCAGAAAAAAAGCAGCCTGAAAATAAAAATTCAGAAAATATGCATCCTCCCTAAATTTCTAGTCCATTAATATAAAACATGGTGTAATCCTTGTGAAAGAGAACTAGGTAGGTGATAGGTTAATCTGAGATGGAGTTTTCTCGTGCAGTTCAGAACTTTCGAGCTCTTTGGTTCTCTAGTTTACACGTCCGCCCCCAGTTCCCTTAATCGCGTGTCCTGCCCTGTGTTTGCTCACCGCCAGCCTGTCTCACTGCCTCACATTTCTCTCCTTGTGTCGGGGGCTGGTGCAGAGACTCAGCCTTCCCCACGGACCTGTGGAATAGTGGGAACCCCGGGGGCGGAGACCAGGACACATGCATGTTACTCAAGGTTAAAGGCGCTGTAGGAATTTGCAGTGATGTTATTCGCGCCGTCACACATGTGGATGATTTCATTTTCCTTTTTCAATAAATTATTTAATTAATTTATTTTTGGCTGTGTTGGGTTTTTGTTGCTGTGCGCGGGCTTTCTCTAGTTGTGGCGATCAGGGGCTGCTCTTCGTTGCGGTGCGTGGGCTTCTCATTGTGGTGGCTTCTCTTGTTGCAGAGCACGGGCTCTAGTGTGCGGGCTTCAGTAGTTGTGGCTCGTGGGCTCAGTAGTTGTGGCATGCGGGCTCAGTAGTTGTGGCGCGTGGGCTCTAGAGTGTAGGCTCAGTAGTTGTGGCGCACAGGCTTAGTTGCTCCGCGGCATGTGGGATCTTCCCAGACCAGGACTCGAACCCGTGTCCCCAGCATTGGCAGGCGGATTCTTAACCACTGTGCCGGTTAACCACTGCTTCCTCCCTCTCCCTGTGGAGGTGACAGTGGCTCTAAGGCCAGTCAGGATGTCACCTGTGTGGATCTGTTGCTCCTTCAAGAAAGACTTTTGACTTTTTAGCGCCTTTGAAGGGACTTACATAAGTGGACCAATTGATGATAAATAAAAGCATTTGGTGAATTAAAAGGAGCTAAAATAAGTGCAAAGTCGAGCCAGAATTATGATGTTTTCTTTGCTTTTCTTTACAGGCAAAAAGCAAAAAGACCCGGAATAAAAGAGAGAAAAGTAATTTTCGAAATGAAATCAAGGTGTTAAGGAAGGAGCTGAAGGAGAGGGAGGAAGCAGCCATGCTGGAGAGCCTGGTGGCGGCCAACGTGGTCCTCGCGACAAACACAGGTGAGGGGACGGGCCTCCACCCCGTGTGGCTTCGAAGAGGGCTGGGAGTGTGCCCTCTTCCTTGGTTTTCTGGAAGAGTTTGGTAGAATTGTCTTTAAAATTGGGTAGAACACACCAATTCCAGCCCTTCTGGGCCTGCAGTTTTCTCTGTAGGGAGGTTTTTTCTTTTTTTTTTGGCCACACTGCATGCTGGTGGGATTTTAGTTCCCCAACCAGGGACTGAACCTGGACCATGGCAGTGGAAGTGCCGAGTCTTAACCACTGAACTGCCAGGGAAGGGGACTCCCTGTAGGGAGGTTTTTAACTGCAAATTCAACTTCTTTAATTGATATAGGATATTCAGGGTGTCTCTTCTTGAGTGAGCTTGTGTCTTTCAAGGAATTTGCCCATTTAATCTAAGTTGTGCAATTCCTAGACATTAAGTTGTTCATAATAACCCCTTATTTAAAAAAGGTCTGTAGCATCAGTAACAATGTCACCTCTTTTGTTCCTGATGTTGGTAATTTGTATCCTCTCTTTTTTCCCTGATCTTCTGGCAGGAGGGTTATTAATCTATTGATCACCTCAGAGCACTGGCTTTTGGTGTCACAAGTTTTCTATGTTATCTTTCTGTTTTCTGTTTCATTGATCTCGGCATTGGTTCCTATTATTTCCCTCTTCCTGCTCACTTGGGTCTGGTTTGCTCTTCAGTTTCTGTTTTCTTCAGCTGGAAGCAGAGGTCAATGATTTGTATTGATTTGAGACCCGTTGTGTTTTATACTAGAGGCATTTAGTGTTATAAATGTTTCCCCATGTACTGTTTTCATGGCATCCCATAAATTCAGATGTATTGGTTTTCATTTTCATTCATTGTGAAATATTGTCTCATTTCCCTTTTAATTTCTGTTTTTGACCCATGATGATTTAGAAGTGTGTCATTTTCTTTCCAGATATTTGGAGGTTTTCCAGATAGCTTCCTATCATTGATTTCTAATTTAATTCCATGTGGACAGAGGACGTAGTATGTACGACTTGAATCATTTCATTGAGACTTATCTTATGGTCCAGAACGTGGTCTCTGTGAATGTTCCACGTACACTGGAAAAGAATGGGCTGTCTGGTTTTGTCAAAGTGTTTCATGATGGTTGATGACTGTCGTTCAAGTCTGTATCTTCCTGATTTTCTGTCTGTGTGTCCTGTCTCTGAGCGAGGGGTGTTGAAATCACCTGTCACTATGCATTCGTTTATTTCTCCTTGGAGTTCTGTCAGTGTTTTCCCTGTGGCCTTTGTAGCTCTTTTACTTGGGGCGTAAATGTCATGTTTCCTTTATTAACCAATTTATCATTATGAAATGACCTTCTGTATCCCTAGTATGTTCTTTTTTTGAAGTCTACTTTGGTATGAAGATAGCCACTTCAGCTGGAGACCACACTTAGCTGCTTTAGGCCTTTCTAATGTGGCCGCTTGGTTCTTAAAAGCCAGCAAGTGAGAGAGTCTTGTAGCAAGATGGGTTAGTCTTCTGTAATGTTACCATGGCGTGACACCCCATCATCTTTGCTATATTCCTTTGGCCAGAAGCAAGGCACGGGTCTGGCCCACGCTTAAGGGGAGGGTATTCCACGGAGTGTGAATACCGGGAGGCCAGGGTCAAGGAGGGGGTTGCCTTAGGGTCTGTCTGACACAGCCTCTCATGGGGGCTACTCTAAGGAATGGAGTCCAGGTTCTGATTGACTTTGTAATTATTGTTTCACCCAGTTGCCTTTTAAATCAGATAGGACAAAACCAGAATTACAAAAATGCTCTCATACTGTCTTTTGTACTTACCTATGTAGTTGCTTCTGTTGGTGCTCTTTGCTTCTTGGTGTGGATTTGAGTTACTGTCTAGGGTTCTTCATGTCACCCTGAAGGACTCCCTTTAGTATTTCTTGAAGGGCAGGTCTCAGCTTTTCTCTACCTGGGATTATCTTTTTTCTCCTCTGTTTTCGAATGACTCTGTTTTTAGAGAGAGAGTTCTCGGTTGGCAGCCTTTTCCTTTTAGTTGTTTGACTGTGTCACCCCCTGCCTCTCGGCCTCTCTGGTTTCTGCTGAGAGCACAGGGTTAGTCTTACTGAGGATCCCTTGTATGTGACAGGTTGCTTCTCTCCTGCTGTTCCTTCTTTGTCTTTCGGCAGCTTGACTGTGGTAAAAGTCTCGGTGTGCTCCCTTCGGGTTAACCACGTGGATTTGTTGAGTCCCCTGGATGTGTGCATTGTTTTCCATCAGATTTGGGAAGTTTTCAGCCATTATTTTTTCCAATATTCTTTTGGCCCCTTTCTTGCTCTCCTTTCTTTCTAGGGCTCCTATTATGCACACGTTGGTGTACTTGATGGTCTTCAAGTTGCTGGTCATGGGATTCATTCTTTATTCTTTCTGTTCCTCAGACTGAATAATTCAGTTGGCCTGTTTCCTGATTCTTCTGCCTGTTCAGATCTGCTGTTTAGCCCTTCCAGTGAATAACAGTTATTGTACTTTTCAACTGCAGACTTTTTTTTTTTTTAAATAATTTCTGTGTCTTTATCGATAGTCTCTATTTGGCGGGACGTCATTCTCAGACATCCCTCACCCTCACCTCCTGTGGGCGCAGAGCCCCAAGGTGAGCCAGAGGTGAGTGTGTAGGGCCTCCTCTGGTCTTTCCCGAGTGTGCACACAGCCCTTACACGAGTGTGGCTTCTAGGTTCTCGGCCACGTGTCGGAGCTTTCAGAGCCCACGGACATCTCACTCCCCAGGTTTTCCTCCAAAGCTTCTGGTCATCCTGCTTTGCGCCAGCTGTTATCCTCAGCCTCCGAGAGCACTCGTGTGCAACAGTGGCCTCTGGTTGTTTCCCACTGACACCCCCTGGGGAGGGGTTGTTTGCACAGGGCGAGCTCCAAGTCAGGTCAAATAAAGACAGTCTTGCGAGTGGGACCTTCCAGGGAACCAGCAGCAAGTCTGACAGTGACAGTTCTCTGGGGGCGGGGCTTCGAAGGAGTTCTGTCCCCAGTGGGGCAGGCCGCTGCTCTTCACTGTGAATGCAGGCCATTGGTTTCAGGGCCAGCACAGAACTGGGAGCGGTGCCTGTGCCCAGGAATGCCACAGAGCCCGCTCTGCTTGCCCAGAGTTAGTCAGTTTTCGGAGCAGACACTCCTGGATTGCTGTAAGCTTTTGATTGATTTCTGGAGTTCTGAAAGAGTCGGTTCTGCCAGTTCTGCCAGTGTTCTCGTTGCTTTGGTGGTGGAGGGAGTTTTCAGAGGCCCTTATCCAGCCGATTCTGCTCACATTCTTCTCTGACTGACTTCAATGCAGCACCCGCTGGAAATCACAGCTGCCCCTCCGTGCAAGGTCAGCATGTGGCCTTTTAGGTCCCTCCTGGTTAGACTGGGGAACTGGAATGAGATTCCTAGAAGCGCTTCCCTCTGCAACGTGAAATCACAGCCATAATCCAGGCACAGCTCTTAGCTATCCAAAGCCCCGTCCAAATTCTGCCTTCTCTGCAGACAGACTCCCTAACCGTCTCTGCAAAGTCGGGCTCAGGAAAGTTATCGAGATGTAGGTCTTAATCATAAGATAATATACATCGCAGCGTCATTAATCTAGGGGAAAAGGGCAAGAACTCACGTTTGTAGCATCTGTTAAAGCCTCTCATCTTGTGGCAGGCACTTGATACGTATTATTTAACACGTGTGCTACATTTTTATATATGTATTTGGGCAACCAGTATGTGTTATTTGACACATCCGTGCTCTATTAGTATGTGGTGTGTGTAACAGTCTGTTTGTAGGTGAGGCGCTGGGGTCGGGTGGCTTGCCCAAGGCCTCACCGCTGTTTGTGAGCGTGGGTGCGGGCCCCGGGTCTCGCCCACACTGGACCTCATTCCACCGTACGGCTCTGTGTTCCACGGAGGAGGCACTGGTGCGGTGGTTCTGTGTTGCTGGTACGTAGGGGTTTCCCCGGGTGAACGCCCAGCAGTTCATTTTCTGTGTGTTCAAGAGGACACCTAAGAAGAGAATGAGGTAAATCCTAAATTCAGAAAACAATACAGAAATTACATTTAGAATTAAGACAGCCTTCCAAGGATTTGGGGTCCCAGCCCCAAAGCGGTGATTGATTTTGGTGAATGAAACGTTGGAGTGGCCGTGACCAGGGGCGCACTGCTTCACACTTACACGTGGAGTGGGCTGGAACCATGAGCTCCGGAGCGTCCTTCCCAGGTTTTATTCCAAGGTGCAATCATATTACACGAGCCTTAATACAAGACTAGATGATGAAACAGTGGCTTGTTGGTGGCTCTTTTGGGGTGACTGCAGCTAGGATGACACAGCCGGTGCGTCCTGTAAAGGCTTACGGTTCTGATTTCGACCAGGTGCCTCTTCGGACGGCCCCTTGAAGCTGCTGCCAGACGGCCACTTCGACATGGTGGTCATTGACGAGTGTGCCCAGGCCCTGGAGGCCAGCTGCTGGATCCCCCTGCTGAAGGCCAGGAAATGCGTCCTGGCCGGAGACCACAGACAGCTGCCCCCCACCATCTTCTCTCACAAGTAAGGCCCCTCCGCCCCTCAGCTGCCACCCCTGTGTCTATCCCTCGAAGCCCAGCCCAGAAGCCCCGGGCTCAGCCGGAGGTACTGGAGGTGCTGGGAAGCCTGGCCGATGTGCTGACTTAAGGATGTGCGGTGGGCAGGTGGCTCCCTGGGCATCTGAGCCCCCACTTTGGCGGAGGGAAAAGCCTGGGGTCCCCCGATCGGAGGCTCGGTTTCAGTTACACCGCACAGAGGAAGTAGGGTCTCAAGTTGTATGACTCACAGATCCCAGAAGAGGGGACGCGGCCAGCAGGGGAGGGGCAGCCGTCCAGCCCAGGTCACTAGAGAGTGGCTAGCAGACCTGTCATTTATAAGTTGGTTGGCGCCGAGGCCACTGGCTTTTCCCGGGCTTCACTCTCAGGGGTGGCTGTAAAAGGTGCCCCGAGCGAAGCAGAGCGGGAGCGAGAGCCCTGAGCTCGGGTCCTTCTCTGGGCGTGCGGGCTCTGGCGTGAGCTGGGTGATCACACTGTGAGGCCGCCCGGGCAGCAGCTCCGAGAGCAGTGGCGTTTCTCATCCCGCCGGGGGCGCCGTCATCCGTGGGCTCCTGTACTTGCTTGTTCAGATGGCAGCTCGGTCAGACGTGTGCTCCCTGAGGTCGGGGGTCGAGTGGTGTCCATCCTTGTGGCCCCAGAACCGGGCGCGTGCTCAGTCCCTGCCTGTCGAGTTGACGTCCTCTAACGGGGCGGCAGGTGGGGGTGCGTGCTCGCGCAGGGGTCCCGGGGGAGTGTGACTGGCTCTGGCTCATTGGCCCTCATCTGCAGGCACGTCCTTCCGCTGAGGACACGAGGGGTGGCTAAGGGGACTGCGCTCCTGCCACTGTAGGGACGCAGCAGTCAGTCCCTGGTGGTGTGACTGCTTCCTGGGTGCGGCCTGCTGCCGCCACCGGGCCTCTTCACCCTGTCCGCAGACCCCCAGGGCTCCGGCCACGCTGGCCCCTCCGTCCCTCCTCCACGGGTGTCGGGTCCCGACCGCCCTTCATTCACTTCTCTGTCATCCCCGTTGACGGCTCGCTCGCCTGGCTTTGTCAGCACTCGGCACTCCTGGCGATGGTGTGTGTCAGTCCATCGTTTACTTCCCAGCGGCAGTGTGAGGCCTGTGAGGCCTGGGGACAAGGCCTGACACTTGGCGTCCCTGAGCTAACTGGCCTCTTCCGGGCCAGCTCCCACGCCCAGGTCCAGGGGTGGCTCCCAGAGGCTGAGGCCCCCGCGAGATCAGGAGACGAGCAGACCTCTCCCTGCTGCCGCTGTTGGAGACGAGGGTCTCCTCCAGTCCGTGCGAGGGAGGCCGTCGGTGGAGCTCGCAGGAGGGGAGTGGCGACCCTGGAGCTGAGGGGTGTGCAGGTCAGGGTCCCCCAGGAAGGGGCGTCCGGCCGGGGACTTCAGAGTGAGGGCGCAGAGCGTGGGGTGAATAGAGTGGGAGACGGGGGAACGTGGTTTGGAAGATCGTCCTGGTGGGAGCGGGCGTGCGCGTGGGGAGGGGCTCGGACGCTCTCCAGAAGCGGGGCCTCGGGGGCGTCGATTCAGCAGCTGGTTCCGGAGGAGGCCCGGAGGGTCCTGGGAAGCGGGTCTCTGGGTAGACGGTGTGGGCTCGGGGAGGGGGCACCGTATGGTGTCTGTGGAGAAAGCAGGGTGATTTGGGGGGAAGTCTGTCTGTGGGGTCGTGCTGGGTGTTTCTGGGTTTGTGGTTGGGGCTGGGAGTCACCTCACCCCTCCTGTCCTTGGCGCTGCTTTTGGTTGGTACCTTTATTAAACAGCATTAACTGCAGAGGCCTGGTCAGTTACGGAGGGAGGACGGATGCCTGGGTAACACTGGGCACTTTCCCTCCGTGGTGAGAGGAGGCTCTGGAGCCCGGCCGCCTGGCCTGGCCCTGGCTCTGCGGCTCGCTGGCTGGGCGGCCTCGGGCTGGTCTCTCTCCTCGTGTGGAACAAGGGAAGCGTACCAGTAACCGGCTCAGGTTGTGTGAGGATGAGGCGAGTTAATCGGTGTAAAGTGCCCAGAGCAGTGCCTGGTGCGTGGGAAGCACCCAGCAACCGTCAGCTACTGCTGTTGTTAGTAGTGGACTCCTTACGGCCGGAGTGTGTTGGAATTTTCAAAAACTTGTCTGTGTTAGTTCCCTTCAGCTGCTGTAACAAATTACCACGAACTCAAGCAACGGGGCTTTATTATCTTACAGTTCTGGAGGTCCAAAATCAGTCTCTGCGACTTGAGATCAAGGTGTGGGCGGGGCTGGTTCCTTCTGGAGGCTCGGGGGGGGGGGGGGAGAATCCGGGCCTTTGCCTCTCCCGGCTTCTGGAGCCACCTGCCTGCCTTACCTGTGACCCCTCCGTCTTCAGAGCCGGCTCTGCAGCATCTTCAGGGCTCTCTTGTCACATCGCCTTCTCTGATGCTGACCCTTCTGCCTCCCTCTTAGGAGGCCCTCGTGATGACATGGGCCCTCCCGGATGACCCGGGATCATCTCGCATCTCTGCTCCTCCCCTTTGTCACTGAGGTCACATGCTTGCAGGTCCCAGGATTAGGACGTGGGCACCTCTGAGGGGCCGCACCCTTAGTTCTAGGTCAGAAGTGGGGCGTGGGTTGCGTGCTGAGGTTTGAGGACTGCTTTCCTCCCCGGCCCCTGGTGTAGGCTGGACTCAGGACTCAGGCCCTCCTTCCTTGTCCTCTCCTTGGGGCAGGGCCGCACTGGCGGGGCTGTCACTGAGCCTGATGGAGCGCCTGGCGGAAGGGCATGGCGCCAGGTCGGTACGCATGCTGAGCGTGCAGTACCGCATGCACCAGGCCATCGCGCGCTGGGCCTCGGAGGCCCTGTACCATGGACAGCTCACGACCCACCCTTCCGTGGCCGGGCACCTCCTGCGGTGAGTGACTCGGCTACACCCCCATCCCCTGTGTCACCGGAACCACGTTCCACAAAGATCTGAGAGTGAAAGTCGCCTCTGAGACTGGATTTCTGCATCTTGCCCTGGAGAGCTGGGTTGGGCTCCTGCAGTCTGAGGTCCCTTGCTCTCTGCACCGCCCGTTGTCCTGTCGGGGGAGAGGGGCGGCTGGGGGAGAAGGGCAGCGGGGCTTCTGTTCCTGGGACCCCAGCGCCGCTCTGTCGCCGGGGCCTCGTGCATTCAGTCTCACCTGTGTGCAGGGATCTCCCGGGAGTGGCTGCCACGGAGGAGACGGGTGTCCCCCTGCTGCTGCTGGACACGGCCGGCTGCGGGCTGCTTGAGCTGGAGGACGAGGATGAGCAATCTAAAGGGAACCCTGGTGAGCCTGCCTGCAGAGGCCCAAAATGGCCCTGGGCTGCTCTTTAAAGATCGAAGCCCCTCTCAGCTGCCCGCGTCAGAGAGGAGCGGAGCGAGCAAGGGGAGCAGGCGACGGCGCGGCCCTCCTTGGGGCGGCGGTCCTGAGCCAGACGCCCCGGGAGGTCGAGTTCTCGACGGGTGGGCGTCCCCGAGTCAAGGGAGTGGGTGGGCCCAGGCCGCGTCCTGTGTCCTCGTTCAGAACCGAGTGGCCTGGCGTGGCCTGGCTTGGCCTTGGGACGCGACCCTGGCTCACTCACAGGGCTGTCAGTCAGTGGGTCGCACGGCCGTTCTTCCGCCAAGAGGAGACTCCCATCAGCTGTGGGTCCTGTGCGCTGTTTGCTGGGCCTGGTGGCCCCTCTGCCCCAGGTTGTTGGCTTGCAGGAGTCAGGCCCAGTGTGAGACCAGCCTGTCGTCACAGACGGAAAAGTGCTTAAAAAACAGGCGTCGGTGACAGGCGTCCAAGGTGCGCCCCGCCTCGTGCTGAAGAGTCGTCCATTTCCCTCCAGGTGAAGTGCGCCTCGTCAGTCTGCACGTCCAGGCGCTGGTGGACGCCGGTGTCCAGGCCGGCGACATCGCCATCATCACGCCGTACAACCTGCAGGTGTGGGGCTCCGCTGTCTCTTGTGTGTCGGGGCGACTTGCCGCCCCAGAGGGGCCAGAGGATGAAAGCTCCAGGGTGGAACTGACCACATCCTGACTGGATCCAGGGCTCAAATGACCTCAGCAACGGCCTCCGTCCGCCTGTCCGTGTTTCCCCCTGCCATGCCATCCCCTGCCCCATCCTGGGCTCTCGCCTGGTTTGCTGTGTCGGCTGCGTTTTCAGGCCTGCCCTCGGGGGCCAGGCAGCGTCAGCACGACGCCGTCCTTCCAAGGTGGTCCCGGGGGCGCCGCCTGTCTCTTTATGGCATTTCCCACGGGAGTCTCAGGTTTGAGTCTTATCGGTCCGGCTCAGGTTGTCCCGTCCCTGAGCCGCTGGATTGAGGGGTCCTCGCCCCTCCCGGGGTCGGCCTTCCGGCTCGTGGGACACCACGGGGCTGGCGCGGCTCCGGAGGCTGCCTGAAGGAAGGTCGGGGGCGCGGCTGTCACCTGGAGAAGGCGGTGGGTCGGGACCAGCAGACACAACCGATGTCTGCTGCCTTCTCTTGGGCTTTTCTGCCGTTTCCCCTCTCAGTGCCTCTGTGCTCGTGAAGCAAAGCCTGCCTGCTTTGGTAGGAAAAACGTACCTGCTTCAAAGCATTCTGAGGCCCGCTGATCAGTTGCCATCCCGGTTTGGAGGCGTCACACGTGGGGATGTCTGAGCCAAGCGAGATGGTGACACGCATGTCAGCGCTGGGGTGTGGGTCACAGCTGCCACGTTTGTGTGCTATCTTGGTCTGTTGTGCGCACGCCCGTGGGAAGAGCGGTTCTCGGAAGCCTTCTCCCCGAGGCTCCTGCGGGGCCTCCCTGGGGCCTGGCAGCTCTGCAGGGCCAGGCCTCCGCCGGGCTGAACGGCAGCGCGTCCAGGCCGGCCCGACCTGGGCTGTGATATGTGGCCTCGCTTGGTGTTTCAGGTGGACCTGCTCAGACAGAGCCTCACGCACAGGCACCCGGAGCTCGAGATTAAGTCTGTCGACGGCTTCCAGGGCCGAGAGAAGGAGGCTGTGATCCTGTCCTTCGTCAGATCCAACAGGAAAGGTGCGGAGCCGGGACTTCCCTGGTGGTCCAGTGGTTAGGCCTCGGCGCTTTCACTGCCCAGGGCCCAGGGTCGATCCCTGCTCGGGGAACTAGGGTCCCGCAAGCCGAGTGGGGTGGCTGGGGAGACCGGGACACTGCTGCAGAGGGGGCCCCAAGAGCCCAGAGCTTGTCTCCTGGCCTCCAGGCCAGTTCAGCCTCAGGGCATGGCTTCTGCGGCCAGGGCGTGTGGGTGTGCCATCTGGTAAGAAAACTGTACCCAGAAACAGTTGTTAGTTAACGGGCTCTGTGAGTCGTTTCCAGTACGAGGTTGGCAACAGATAAGAGGAGGGGATAAGCTGAGGCGGGGGAAGAACACACCGGAATGTCCCTGGCGCTTTCCCTTGTGTGTCGACCGTAGCTGCAGCCCTGGGCTGTGTCCTGGGTCTGGGCTTAGGGAGAGGACTTTGTACCGACTTGGGAATGAGCGGCAGTCTGGTAGCTGCCAAAACTCCAGGTGGGACCGTGGGACCGTCCTAGACGGTGGCTGGGGGCTGAGGGGTGGGTGCTGAGTGACGGGGCCCCTGGCTGTGGGGGTGGACGGAGCCGCGTGGTCCTTCTCGGGGGACGGTCGCTGATGGGGGGAGGCCTGCCTTCCTAGCCCTTAGTCCCTGCTCCCTGCGCCCCCTCCCGGTTCGTGTGCAGGTGAGGTTGGCTTCCTCGCCGAGAACCGGCGCGTCAATGTGGCCGTCACCCGCGCCCGGCGGCACGTGGCCGTGGTCTGCGATTCCCACACCGTCAGCAGCCACGCCTTCCTGAAGACGCTGGTGGACTACTTCACAGAGCACGGGGAGGTGCGCACAGCCTTTGAGTATCTCGACGACATTGTCCCTGAAAACTACTCCCGTGAGGGTGCCCAGGGCCCTGGCCAGGCCGGCGCGAAGACCCGTGGCTCTGCCGCGACGGCCAGGAGGGCTCCCGGGAGTAGGCAGCCCACGGGGGCCGCGCTGGGTCGGAAGAAGCCGGGCACGGCGCCTTTGTCCTCCGAGGCCCAGCCTCAGCCCAGCCTCAACGGAGGCGGCCGGGAGAGGGCCAGGAGCAGAGATGGCGCAGAGCAATTCAGGGCTGTGATAACGGAGTTCGTAGCGAGTGAGAAGACACAGCTAGAGTTCCCTGCCTCCCTGGATTCGCAAGACAGGATGTGGGTCCATCAGATCGCGGAAGAGTACGGGCTGAGGCACGCAAGTGCTGGGGAGGGGAAGGAACGGTTCATCACCGTGAGCAAGAGGGTCCCAGTGGCCCCTGCGGCTCCAGCAACCCCGGCAGGGCCTGGCAGCAAAGCCCCTCTGTGTCCAGAGCCCCCCAGCCCTGCGCAGACAGAGCCCGCCATCGGGGAGCAGAGCAGCCAGGGCCAGCTGGACCTGAAGGCGCTGCACCTGGACAGACTGCAGAGGGCGGGGAGCCAGCCGGAGCAGCGGGCCACGGGCTCCGGGCCGCAGAAGTTACCAGAAAAGAAAAAGAAGAAAGAAGCAGAAGGTAAGCTGGTTGGCTCGCGAGAACACAGGCGTGGTGTCCCCTTTACTGGGGAGTTTGCCCCACTGCAGACCCACTTGCCACCCTCGAAAGAATCAGGACCCCTTCCCGGTGGTGCCCCTGCCCTAATCCTGCATTTTCTGCCCAGTTTCAGTTGGTGTGGTCTGAGTTCCCTGAGGGCCGTGCTAGTCACAGTGTCCTTTGTGTGCCCGGGGCCTCGCCTAGGGCCCGGCAGGTAGGGAGCCCTCAGAGCTTCTACTGCAGGTGAAGGGCCTGGAGTAGCAGCCGGGGTGGGCCTGGGGCCCCTGGGAACGGAGGGGCAGCCGCAGTGCCCTGCTGCGGCAACGGCGCTCCTTCCACGGGCTCGCGGGGTCCCAGGCAGGGCCGTGCACTCCGCTGTTGCATCCCGGGCTGTGCTGGCCCTCTGCTGGGGCGCCCGGGGCCTGTTTACTCTGCACCCCCATCTCGTACTGAGATTGAAGGTCCAGGGTCTGGATTTTCTGTAGACGCCTAGGTGAGCTCTGTTACAGCCGCTTCCCTCTTGGCAAGACCGCGAAGGCGGTCCCGTTCCCCGTATCCCTTGATGCCTGTGCGCAAAGCTGCATGAGCATGATTCTCAGCTTTCAGAGCAGCCTCCCTGCGCCTGCGGGTCCGTCTGGACTCACTCCATGGCATTTAGTGAGCGACCTCCGTGTGCCAAGCCTTGGCGCTAGTGAGCAAGACGGACGCCACCTCCGCCCTGTGGGAGCTGACACTCTGATGGGGGAAGGAGATGCTTCACTCCTGTTTAAACCCCACTGAGAACATGTAACTGCCATGGAGGATGGGGGCCAGGAAGGCATGACTGGAGGAACTGGGCTTCCTTCCAGAGGAAGGTGTGGGGCATGGCCACTTGAGGACCGAGCGCCCTGGGGAGACATCACCCCATTTCACGGCTGCTGGCACTGCTCGGGGTTTGAAACGCTTCTTCAAGCAGCCAGAATTATGGTGTAATTACAGAATTACGACCATATTATAATTGTGTTTCTCTTCCTCTTCTGAGCGTTTTCCTACAACTTTAAAAGATTTTCACACACCTGGTTACGAACATTAAGGTTTCATTAGCCCTGGCCGGTGAACGTGCAGGGGTTCATCTGACCATTACCCTGGAGGCGTGGTAGTTTGGGGTTTTTATACTTAACGAGGTAAGGAACATTCTCACATTTAAATGCTTCTCTGGATTTAAGAGGATGAACTTTGTGCAGGCCTGCTCCCTGCACGGCCAGCCCTTTCTGGAGACTCATGCCTTCACTGCCTGGTGTGAGTGGTCGTCGGTTCAGTGAGGGACCCAGCTCGATGGTGCATCTGCTCACGCGCTGTGGCCCCGAAAGCAGGAGGCCGGGCGCAGCTGCCCGATGGGGCAGATGTGGGCCCAGCGGGAGAGTTCCGGTCCGACTTCTTTCTCCTTGCCTGTTCGGGTGACACCTTTCTCCCCTTAGGACCCATGGCCATAGATCTGCCCGCCGGGGAGGACTTTGACGCCCTGGTCTCGGCCGCCATCAAGGCTGACAACACTTGTGGCCTCGCCAAGTGCACAGCCAGCGTCGTAACCCTGGGCCAGCTCTGTCAGCACTGCAGCCGCCGTTACTGCCTCAGCCACCACCTGCCCGAGGTACGTGGACCCTCGGCTCGGGCAGTGGGGAGGGCGGCAGGGCTTTGTCTCCAGGACACAGATCCTGGGTGTATGCACCCCATATAGACTGGGCCTGTGCGCGTGTGTGTCACCCACATACAGACTGTGGAACTGTACATGTGTGTCACCCACATACAGACTGTGGGCCTGTGCCTGTGTGTCACCCACATACAGACTGTGGGCCTGTGCGTGTGTGTGTGTGACCCACATTCAAACTGTGGGCCTGTGTGTCACCCACATACAAATTGTGGGCCTCTGTGTGTGTGTGACCCATATAAACTTTGGACCTGTGCGTGTGTGTGTAACCTGCATACAAACTGGGCCTGTGTGCGTGTGCGCGTCACCCCCATACAAATTGTGGGCCTGTGTGTGTGTGTGTGTGTGTGTGTGTGTGACCCACATATAAACTTTGGACCTGTGCATGTGGGTGTGTCACCCACATACAAACTGTGGGCCTGTGCGTGTGTCACCCACGTACAGACTGTGGGCCTGTGCGTGTGGGTGTGTCACCCACATACAAACTGTGGCCTGTGTGTGTGTCACCCACGTACAGACTGTGGGCCTGTGCGTGTGTGTGTGTGACCCACTTTCAAACTGGGCCTGTGCGTGTGTGTGTGTCACCCACATACAGACTGGGCCTGTGCCTGTGTGTGTCACCCACATACAAACTGTGGGCCTGTGCGTGTGTCACCGCCAAGCAGACTGACATCACCCTGCCAGGGAGGTCTGCTCGGAGGAGGGTCTGGGCAGGGCTGCAGGAAGGGTTTTGGGCTCTAGCTGCCAGCCCTGTGAGGGTGTGGACCCTGCCCGCCCCCGACCCCCGGGAGCCCCTCCGAGGTCGGTGCTGGGGCTTCCTGAGCCCCGAGCTCTGCGATGGCGGAACTGGGGGCCTCTTCCTCCGCCCCCAGCACAGCACTGCCTCTTGTGTCCCCCAGACCCACGGCTGTGGGGAGAGGGCTCGCGCCCATGCACGGCAGAGGATTAGCCGGGAAGGGGCCCCCTACGCCGGCAGCGGGGCCAAGGACAGGTCCCTGGACCCTGCCAAGAGGGCCCAGCTGCAGAGGAGGCTGGACAAGAAGCTGGACCAGCTGACCGGCCAGCGGAGGGGCAAGAGGAAGGAGAAGGGGAAGTGAGGCCGGGAACCCCACCGCGTGCACCGCCTCTGTGTCTGAAGCTGTGGCTGCCGGTGAGCGGGGCTGCCCCCGGCGTCTTTCTGTCCCTGGCGGCAGCTCCTGGCGACAGTGCTACAGGCAGACCCATGCCGTCTACCCGGTGACGGGTGAGGTGGCTGCGGGAGCACGGGGCGGTGAGCTGCTCTGACGTGGTGGGTCGCGGTGGAGAGGCCGCGGGGCACAGCTAGGGCCAGTGGCCGCTTCTCAGGGCTGTTGTAGGGAAGGCCCTGGACTGCTGCGTCCCCTTCCTCACTCCCGGCCCAGGCCATTCCCCGAGATCCCGCCCTCGGAATCACGGGCTGCTGCTTCCGGCGTTGGGAAGGTTCTGTTCCCTCGGACCCCTGCCTGGGCCTCAAACTCCATAAAAGTGATGTCCCTGCCGTCCAGGGCTGGCCAGCGTTCAGCCCGTCAGGTGAGAGGGCGCCCAGGTGACGTCTCGGAGCTGGCACGTCTCCTGCGTGCCCCCGTGCACGACTCGCCCCTCGTTGGGGCTGTGACTTCACCGAGGCCGTCGTCTGTCTGTGCCCTCGTGGCTGCGGTGGCCCCAGCCTGACCTGACAGCCCTGACCATTCTGCTGCTGTGCAGGCCCTAGCTCAGGCCCGGGTGTGGTTTACGAAGGCTCCCGGGCCAGCGCCTGCCCGTCCTCGGCGCTGTTCCCGGTGATGGTCTCGGGAAAGAGCCGCCCCAGAGCGCCGGCGCTGCTGACCCCTGCAGACCCAGAGCCCCCGGAGGTGTCCTCCCGGGTCCCTCGTTGAAGAGAAGCCCAGGTGGATGTATTCTTTTATCCTCAGAGTTTTTTGTGTTTCAAAGGGATATAAGTGATTTAAAAACCAAATAAAAATATGTGCACATGGTCCACAGTATGTGTGTTATGTGTCTCCGATGGTCGTTCTTCCCCTCTTTGCTCAAAGCGTCACTTTCCGAAGTGGTTGAGAACCGGTGAGCACAGGACACTCGGGGCCTTAGGCGGGAGGTGGGCGCCGGCCACGCGGGGCAGCTCTTGTCCTGGGGACAAACGACAAGGGGGAGAAAACATACCTGTTCTGCTTGATTTTCTACCAACTGGAACGAAAGTTTCAGGTTGGCAGGTGTAGCACTGTGAACTGGAGAGGAAAACACAGGGTCCGGCTTGAAGGAAGGACAGCACTGAGGACGGCGCTTTGCCTAGAGCTGCCGCTGGAGAAGAGGCCAGGCCTGCACGGGGCCTCCGGGCATCGGTCTGGCTCCTTCTCTGTCGCCAACTGCACCCTCCCGCCCCCATCGTCATTCCCATCCCCGGGGCCCTCAGAGCCACTGGTGTTCAGGTGTCTGGGTTTTTGGCCTCAGTCTCCCTCAGGAGCCCCCCCCAGTTGCCACTTATCCAGCGTCTTGATGGAGCCTGTCCTTCCCGCCAGGCCCACACGCTTGACCACCCTGCGTTTGCCAGTGCTGGGCCCCGCCCCCCCGCCTGGCGGCCCTCCCTGTGCCCCCTCTCGTGGAGACGCCCCACCCCTGCCCAGGCCCGACACCCACTCTGCACCACGGCCCCTCCTCCTGCCCCTTCCGTGGGTGCCTTCCTCACTGGCTCCCATGAAGTGGCTGTAGGACTGAATTTTTCAGGAAGAGGAAGGAGTGGGGACCCGGGTGCATTGTGTCTTTAAGTGCCACACACTGTCTGGTGATGATTCATGTCATCACAGAGGGCACTGCCTTGTGTAGAGCCGCAGCTCCCGCTGCCCTTGAGGGCCCAGGCTGGTGGGAAATGTGGACGTGGCTACAAGGTCGCAAGGCGTCTGCGTTTGAAGCATCGTTTCATGGTTGCTGAGCGGTACGGTGGCAGCTCTTCTGCCTCCTGAGGGTGCTAATCTCCCTGCCTCTGTGGTAACAAGCCCCAATCCCCTTGCCGCAGGGAGGCTCTGGGTCCTCAGCTGGATCAGGGAACATACCCTAACAGCCACAGGAGGGCCAGGTTCAGGGATGGGCCAGAATCCTAACAGGGCCCATCAGGGATCTACCCTGGGGTCCGCAGACAGATGCTAAAAGAAAGGTGTTGGTTCTTCTTCCGCCGGGGATGACCCACAGCCACCCCTCCTGCCATCTAGAGGAAGCCTGTCTGTAGGAGAGAAGGAGGCCAGCACAGAGGCAGCACCAAAACGGGGTGTGGCGGAATAACCTGATCACATCGAGCACCTGGGTCCAGCCGCACCTGATCCCCAGCCCATTCTCAGTGTCCCGGACTAATAAATCCCCTTTTCTAGCCTTGGGTCTCCGTCCGCCTTGGGTTTCCGTCGCTAGCAGCTAAAAGGATCTTCGCTGACCCAGTTGTGCCCACGTCTGTGTATCTTATTGGGTCTATCCAGTCCCGGCACAGAGGCGGTGCCGAGTCAGGGCACCGGAAAGGGCAGGCCCTGTACCTTCGTCCCGTGGGCCATCCCGCCAGGAAGAGCTCGAAGTAGAGGAGGGAAGTTGGCGCGGGGGTGGCGAGAGACCTCCCGAGTTGGGGGGCCCTGCGAGTGGATGCCAGCTCCACTGAATGTGGCTTCTTCTGTCACAGGGACGGGAATGGGCCGCCTCTCCGGCTATGCTGAGAAGTCTGCAGCGTGGCAGTGGGCAACGGGCAGTGGGCAGTGTGTGTTGGCAAGGCCTGGGCTGGGCTACTGGGCTCTTGGCAGTACCCCGTGTGGTTTGCTGTGGTTGCCTCACACCCCTGCCCTGCATGGAGCCTTCACCCCTCCACCACTGCCCTCCACTCAAGCCGGCTTTGACCCATGGTTAAAATGTCATGAGTTGATGGTTACAACACAAAAGTTTTCCGTTTCTCATCCCAGAGAGACTTTGTTAGGAAAATATTTGTAGCTGGTTGCTCAAAAATATGTCCTAGAGTTCAGCCTGGGCAGGGTAGCCCCAAAAAAGGAGAAAACGTCCCAGGCCAAAGAAGCGTGAGCTCCCGGCACCTGCAGGCTGCAGCCCTTCCTGAAGGAGCAGCTGGCGTTGGGGTCCCTTCCGGGTGGGCGTGCTTCTTCGCCTCTGTGGAGGCACCAACTAGGGGGCCTGCCGTTTTCTTCTTTTGGGGTAGGGGCGATACGGCCCAGGATGGAGCCCCGGCTTCAGAGCATGTCAGCCCTGGGGTGCATGCCCAGATCTACCTTGTACGGGCTGCATGGCCTTGGGCCTCAGTTTCCTCGTCTGTAAAATGGGGAGGTAACAGGACCCATCTCACAGGGTTGCTGTGAAGATGAAAAGCTTTAAACTCACAAGGCCCTTGAAAGAGTGCTTCAGTGCTCCGGAAGTGTCCGCTGTCCTTGTCATCTTGTTGCAGAGCTGCCGTGAAGATGACACAAGACAGCACATGTGGCTCCTCGTCTGGGTTCAGCAAATGGTGTTTCCCGCACTCAGCCAGGGTGCCGGGAGCCCCAGGAGCTGGTCTGCTGCCAGCCGATGTTGCTGATTCGGCGAGCCCTGCACCTGGGCTGGCACCCCGGGCTTCCTTCCGTGCAGCAGGGCGCACCCTCACCCCCTGCTGGTGGGCCAGCCCTGCCCTGCCCTGTGTTTACCTGGGTTTGTTTGGAGCGTTACCAGGCCATCAGAGTGGGCTGATGGGCACCAGGCTGCTTTGGGAATGATTTAGGCCTGAGTTACAACCTGGTATTAAAAAGGAACTGTGTTCTGTGCCAGGAGCGTTTCAAAAGCTGCAGCCTTATTTGGTCTGGAAACGTCTTTGCTCGGAGGAAAAGTGGAGCGAGTGAGCCGACCTGGGCTCACTCTAGGCGGGCAGATTCTTAGTTATGCCAGCTTGGGTTGTCCAGTTTGTGAATTATTTTGATCTCCGACTTCTCTCTTTGTTTTGGGCTGCCTGCCTGTTTCAGCAACGATTCCCCCCTTTTCTACTGGAACCATCACTCAGCTCTCTCTCCCCTGCCCTCAGCTGCCGATGAGTTATTTTGTTGTACAGGTTTATTGAGGTGTGAGTATCATACCATAAAGTCCACCCCTTGCCAGTGTACAACGCAAGAAATTTCAGTTAACGTGTAGGGTTGGGCCGTCCTTCACCTCCACCACGTTCCCTAATGCCCATTTGCAGTATCAGGAGAGGAAGTTCCCTTCCATCCTTAGTTGGCTGAGAGTTTTTGTTTATTTATTTATGAATTTTTATTAGCTTTTTAAACGTTTTTATTTTTTTCATCACGGATAGGTTTTGGACTTTGTCACAGGTTTTTCTGTGCCTGCGGGGATGGCCATGTGGGATTTGTCCTTTACGAATATGGTAGACTGCATGAATTGAATTTTGAATGTTAAACCAACCTTGAATTCCTGGGGTAAATCCCACTTGGTCATGGTGTATAATTTTGTATATGTTGTTGATGGGGGTATAAGATCAGAAACACTTGGAAATCACTGTTTTGGGGTCTGCCACAAATCAGAAGTGAACCTCCTTAGGGGGAAGCCATACTTGGATTCTTTCAATGCAATGAGTTAGACATTCCAGGACCCAGAGAAGCAGAGGACTTCTCATGCCCCTCTCTTCCCTATTAAACACAGTGTCCACACCATTCTGAGATAGTAATGCCACTCGTTTTAGCCTTTAGCCCCACGTGGAAAACTTCAGCAGTCAGAGGGGTCCTGCCCCCGAGCTGGACCTACTCACCTTTCTCGGGAGTGGACTGAAGTGGCTTTTGGGGGTGATTTGGGGCTGAAACCCAACTGTGCCCAGCCTATCAAGTCTTGCGAAACTGGCTGTGGCCACTCAGAGGAAGGGCTTTCAGTTTCTTTTTTTTTTTTGTCTGTGCCGTGTGGCTTGCGGGATCTTAGTTCCCCGACCAGGGATTGAACCCAGGCCCTCGGCGGTGAAAGCGCAGAGTCCTAACCACTGGACTGCCAGGGAAGTCCCTTTTCTGGTGGGGGAGAGGGGGCTTCCAGTTTCTAATTTGCCCAGAGATGCTACGGAAGCTGCTAGTGGCCCCGGACAGACAGAGGCTGTGGACGGGCATGGCGTGCCCAGGTCTGGATGACACAGCCGAGCCGGGGCAGGGAATTTCTGGTTGATCCTCTGCAGTGAATGCAGGAGCGTCCTGGTGTCTTTCACACCCTTTCCTGGAGTGAGAGGATAGAGGTTACCCTTGCTTGTGGATCTCCCTGCTGGCTTCAGCACTTAGATCCACGCAGCCAAGCCCTAGCAAACCCTGTACGGACTGCTGGCCCTGTCTCTGAATGTGTACGGGGAAGACACCAGCAGGCCATAGATCCGGGGCCTCAGCTGGGGATAAACTTGCGTCTTTCTTCTACAGCACAGAGGCAGCCGTCTCCAGGCCAAGGCGGGACCCTCCGCCTCGGCAAGCCTGAGAACAGGGGTTGTGCCACCCCATTCTTTATTCTCCCCTGGGGAGGCAACGGGAGGGGCAGGCCCCACGGGGGTCCCCCGGGCCCCCATCACTGAGGGCAGGAGGCGTAGAACTCAGGCTTCCGGTCAAGATGACATTGCAAGTTTATGCTTCGGGGCACGGCCCTCACCCCCATCTCTGACCCCACCCCCAGCCGTGCTAATAAAATGGAAAAGAGGTTTAAAAACATGAAGCCACACCCCACCCAAAGATAAACATCCCTGTGTTCCAGAAAGCAGACAGAACTAGGGCAGTCAGAGGCGGGGAAGCAGTGGGCCTGCTAGGCTCCTGGTCTGGGAAGAAGCAGGGGGTGTTCTACCTGTGGGTGATGGGGGCAAAAATGGCCAGTTCCGAGGTGGGGTGAGGCCAGGGCCATGCTCGAACTAGATGCCAGCCGGGGCTTTCCCATTCAGCAGAGGGGGGGAAAAAAGGCTGTTCCCGTTGCTATGGCCGCATAACAAATTTACCCAAAACTCTGGTATAAAGCAACCGTTTACCAGACTCCTGGGTTCTGGGCTCAGGAATTTGGACAGAACTCAGCAGGACACAGAGATTCAAGATGCTGGCCCTTGGCTCAAGGCGGGAGGACTCTGGTGAGATCTGTCCCCCAGCACTTTGCCCCAGCCGATGCCTGTCTCCAGCTAAGACCTCCTCTTCGCTCAGCTTCCCCCGGTCCCACCTGCTTCCGCACTCTCTTCCCTCGAGTGGCCGCTCCCCGTAAGCCGGACACCTGAATGCTGGATGCCCCCTCTGCTTCTGGGAGACTGAGGCCTGAGCCACTCGGGGCTTTAAGGTCAATTATATGCTGCTGGCTCCCCGATGACTGTCTTCTCGGCTGTCTTCCCCCAACTCCAGATGAATGCCTGCTCCCATCTGCACCTGGGTATTTAAGAGGCGTCTCAAACTCAACACGTCCCAATTTGAGCACCTGACCGGCTCCTCGGCAGTGGGTGGAAGGGTGGCCCCCAAAAGATATGCCCTCATCCTACTACCCAGGACCTACGAATAAGACTTTTTGGTCTATGCAGACGTAATTAAGGATCTCAAGATGGGATCATCCTGGCGGCCCGTGGGCCCTCAAGCCAACGACAGGTGTCCTTATAAGAGACAGAGAGGGGCTTCCCTGGTGGCGCAGTGCTTGAGAGTCCGCCTGCCGATGCAGGGGACGCGGGATCGTGCCCCGGTCCGGGAAGATACCACGTGCCGCGGAGCGGCTGGGCCCGTGAGCCATGGCCGCTGAGCCTGTGCGCCCGGAGCCTGTGCTCCGCAACGGGAGAGGCCACAACGGTGAGAGGCCCACGTACCGCCAAAAAAAAAAAAAAAGAGACAGAGAGGACAGATAAAAGAAGAGGAGAAGGCCACGTGACCACAGAGGCAGAGATTGGAGGGACGCGGCCCCAATCCCGGGAACACCTGGAGCCCCAGAAGCTGGGAGAAGTGAGCAGGCTCCTCCCCTAGGGCCTTGGGAGGGAGCATGGCCCTGCTGACACCTTGATTTTGGACTTGTGGCCTCCAGAACCAGGAGTGAACAAGTTTCTGTGGTTTTCAGCCGCCCAGTTTGTGGTCATTTGCTGCAGCTGCCCCAGGACCCTGACACGCCGTCTACGTCTGCAGCTCGGTCTTCAAGGTCGCGCAGCCCTGAACTCTCACGCTCATCCTGTACGCCTTTCTCTTATACCCCACAGTGACCGCCGGCAAGTCCTCTGTCCTCGGCCTCCAAACGACGCTCGGAATCAGCCCTTGTCTTCCCAACGCACTGCTGCCGCCCTGGGCCAGACGCCCGCCTGCAGCCCGCCTCCCCGGATCCCGGCACAGCCTCCTCCTGTCCGCCTCGGGGTCGCTGGCTGCTACACGGCACCTTTCTCCTCCAAGTCCCCCTTTCTCTGCTTTGCTCTGTGATGCTGGGCTGACGCTCAGCAGACCACACCCTGGTCCTCCCGTTCTGCCAGCAGCCGGCTCCAGAGGGAGACTGGGAGATGGTAGGAGGGACCTGGGCCCTATTTTCCTGTCCCTCTCAGTGTCCCTCCAGCAGGGCAGCTGCCTTTGGTTCTTCCAGAGTCGGCCTCTCGCCTGTCCTCAGAGGCTGCACAGCACCCACTCCTCAGAGAGCTGCGGGGCCCGCCCTTTGAGCTCGCGGCCCTTCTGTCCTCTCAGCACTGAGGGTGATTGGTAGCTGCTTATTTTCTCTGTGCAGCCAGCGTCCTGGGTGAGATCCTTGGACTGAAGTGCCCACCGTGGCTTCCCTTTTTCCTGACTCCACTGGTGCTCTGGTCTCCCAGCTTCCAGCCTTGCACCTACGAGCTGCTCTCAGCAAAGCAGTCGGAGGCAGGGGTCCTGCCACACACGGACAAGGGGGCTGGGAGTTTGCTGTCAGAGGGAGGGCTCTGGGGTTTGGGGTGAAGTTTCAAAACTTAGCCAAGTGGAACACATGAGACTTTATTACTACACCATTATAGAATCTGCCATCCCCTCTGGCTTAGTGTTTTGTTTTTCTTTTATTAGCATTATTATTATTTTTTACAGTAGGTCCTTGTTGGTTATTTTTTTTTTTTTTTTTGCTGCGCTGCACAGCTTGTGGGATCTTAGTTCTCCCAGCAGGGATGGAACCTGTGCCCCATGCAGTGCGAGTGCAGAGTCCTAAGTACTGGACTGCCAGGGAAGTCCTGTTGGATATCTATTTTATTTTATTTTTTATTTATTTTATTGGTTTTTTTTTTTTTTTTGCGGTACGCGGGCCTCTCACTGCCGTGGCCTCTCCCGTTGCGGAGCACAGGCTCCGGACGCGCAGGCTCAGCGGCCATGGCTCACGGGCCCAGCCGCTCCGCAGCATGTGGGATCTTCCCGGACCGGGGCACGAACCCGTGTCCCCTGCATCGGCAGGCGGGCTCTCAACCACTGCGCCACCAGGGAAGCCTGGTTATCTATTTTAAATATAGCGGTGTGTACGTGTCGATCCCAAACTCTTAATCTATCCCTCCCCTCCACCCTTCCCCCCTGGTAACCATAAATTCCTTCTCTAAATCTGTGAGTCTGTTTCTGTTCTGTAAATAAATTCATTTGTATCTTTTTTTTAGATTTCGCATATAAGCGATATCATATATGTGTCTTTCTCTGTCTGACTTACTTCACTTAGTATGATAATCACCAGGCCCATCCATGTCGCTGCAAATGGCATTACTTCATGCTTTTCAACGGTTGAGTAATATTCCATTGTATATATGCACCAAATGTTTTGTTTTTCTCATTAACTGCTGGTCATATGCCAGTGGTAGGCTGTGAAATCAATATGGTGAGTTTTGACGAGGGTTTTAACAACATTGAAATGAAATAGAATAGAGTAAGTGAGATGGGAGTGATCAGAGTGTGACAGACGCGGTCAAAGGAAGCATCGTTTGACGAAACTTTTGTTCAGGGCTTTGTGCGTACAGAGCTGTAACGTAAATGCATTTCTTTCTGTGAGTCTTGGTTTGAAATGTTTGTAAGCTCCATGGGGGCGGGTCTGCGCCAGTCTCAAGCCCCGGTCCACCTCCTGGAACTTCCAGTCATCTGTCGAGCGCGTGACTCGGGCCCGTCCCTCTGTAGCCAGGACAGGGCTCTTTGGTGATCCTACTCAGCGAGGTTTTCTGAGGTCATTTTACTGAGTATTTTCTTCTTTGTGATGTGTCTCTGCCCTTTCCCTGGAGTTCCTCTCGCGTGTATGGCAAATCTGGACCCGTTTTCTAATTATTTTTACCTCTTCCGTTTTCTGTCTCTCGGCCTTTTGCTTTCTTTTTATGAGCTGTTCCTCAGCCTTATTTGCCCAACCGTTCTATTTGTTTTGAAAATTCATACGATCACATTTTTCACGGTTTAGGAATTCTCCAGTTTTTACCGCTCTCTCTCCTTCTTCCTCTCCTGGGGCGCTGTTGGTGGACCGCTCCCTGCGTTCCTCTGCCCAAAGCGCTTTTCCTTCCCCCGTGTTGCTTTTGTCTGCCTTTGCAGGATGGCTCTCTTCAGACACCTGTTGGTTGTCCACTTGTATCTACTGAGGCCTGGACCCTCAGATGCACACGGGCTCGTTGACCGAGGACCCTGCTCTGGAGTCAGCTGCCCGGCCCTAGAGCTGGGGGCCGGAGATCGGTGCCTGTCTTTCCCTTTGGACTTGTTGGATCCCCAGTGGCAGGGGGTGGCGTGGGGGGGTGCTCAACCTTGCTGTTCATTTCCCCGACTGATGCTCTTTCCTCTGTGTGGGATCCCCGCCGCCACTCTGCCTCGGGCCCCAGAGCAGAGGTGCCCGTTTTACCCACAGCAGAGACTAGGCTTGCGGTGAGTCTTCTCCCAGGTTGGCGGGGAGGCTCGCTGGGTAGCAGATGGGATTTGAGTATCTGACTGCATCTTTAAAAAAAAAAAATTGCGGCAAAATACACATAAAATTTACCATCTTAACCATTCTGAAGGGTACATCTCGGTAGCATTAAGTACTGTCACGATATTGTACAACCATCACCACTGTCCACTTCCAGAGCTTTCTCGTATTCCCAAATGGAAACCCTGTCCCCATTTAAACACCAAGTTCTTCCCCCAGCCCCTGGTAACCTCTGTTCTACTGTCTGTCTCTGTGAGTGATTGCTTCTCCGAAAGGCTTTCCTCCATCCTGGTTATTTTATCACCCAAGGCCCCTACTTCCCGAGCCTTTGGTGATTCTGTGGAATCAGTCTGCTTGACTCCTGGGTGACCTTCAGTTGATGTATGTGTTTAGTCTGCCAGCTTTACCCCAGAGTTCCTCTATAATATTTAGGAATTCATCTTTTTGCAGATACTTTGTAAAAATCGAATGGTAGAATCTTTTTTTGTTGTTTTTCTGTTTTTTTGGCCACACCATCCGGCATACGGAATCTTAGTTCCCCAGCCAGGGATTGAACCCGTGCCCCCTGCAGGGGAAGTGCGGAGTCTTAACCAGTGCGCCACCAGGGAAGTCCCTAGAATCATCTTATAATCACACTGTGTACTCATTTAATGCTCATGTTTAATGATAAAAATGGGATACAAAGCTGTATATTCAGTACGCTCTAATTTACGTAAAACACACTGGTATGTGTAAGAAAGATGGAAAGCCATAAGGCCAAATTGTAAGCCTCTCTGACCTCTGGGATTTGGTGTGGTGCTTGTTATTTCACTTGCACTACTTTTTTATCTCTCTCCCTCTTCTTTTTCTTTTTTGTGGTACGCGGGCCTCTCACTGCTGTGGCCTCTCCCGTTGCGGAGCACAGGCTCCGGACGCGCAGGCTCAGCGGCCATGGCTCACGGGCCCAGCCGCTCCGCGGCATGTGGGATCTTCCCGGACCGGGGCACGAACCCGTGTCCCCTGCATCGGCAGGTGGACTCTCAACCACTGCGCCACCAGGGAAGCCCCACTTTTTATCTCTTAAAAGTTTTCCCCAACGGTGAGTGTTGGTCTTGTAATCAGAACAGAACGATCCCTGCTGGGTCTGGGGTCCTCCACGAGCTTCTCCATCTTGGGCCTCGTGTGGTCCTGGTTGGCTGTGGAGTGAGCCTGGGTCTCACACGGGTGGGAGGAGGGGGACATCGGCTCAGTCTGTGTTCTAGAAAAATCCCTCTGGTGACGACCATGAAGAGGTGTCGGAGGTGGACAGGAGTCATGCGGGAAAGTGTAGCCAGAGTCTGGAGCGGTGACCAGGTGGAGGGGGTGAGGGGCACAGCTGCTGAATATTCATGGGTTAAATCATTGGGATTTGTTGCCTGACCCACAGCGGGGTGAGAGGCTGGGAAGATGTCCATGTTTCTGGCTTGGGTGATGGGTGACTTAATGGTTCAGGAAGTCCCACCCAAATGTTCTTAATAATAATCGTATTTGTCTCATCTCTTTTAAAAAATGTTTTGGCTCCTCTGGGTCTCCGTTGCTGCGTGTGGGCTTTCTGTAGTTGTGGTGGCTTCTATTGCTGCAGAGCACGGGATTTGGACGCGCAGGCTTCAGTAGTTGTGGCTCACGGGCTCTAGAGCGCAGGCTCAGTAGCTGTGGCGCACGGGCTTAGTTGAAGGGAAGGCTTAGGGAAGCCCTGCACATGAGTTTTTACGTGTACCTGTTTTCACTTCTCTCAGAGTGGAAGTGCTAGGTCAGTTGGTCATTCCCCGTCGCCTGGACTTCTTGAAAAGCAAACAGTGGCTTAAGCCTTCTAGCTTGCCCTTGAGCCGGGCTCTCTATAACTGTTACTGTCTTTGGCCCTCACTCATCCCTGCGAAGAAGGGATGGTTGTTATCTCCATGGCCGGCCTGGCCTCCGAGCCTCTGGTCCTCCCTCTGAAGGAGGAGCTGGCTTAGTGCTGGTGCCGTCTGGGCAGGGCCCCTGATGACTAGGGCTGCCGAGGAGCCTCCTGCAGAGAGCTGGCTGACCACTGAGACACAGACAACCGTCGTGAGGGAGGTGCCCATGATGGGCGGCCACCACGGGAGGGAGGCTCCATGCAGGGCGGCGTCTCTATCTGGACTCTCCCTCTCACTCCCTGCTCGCACATTCCTAGAGGAGGGGACTGGGGTTCAGCAACGAGTGAGGGCCAGAGCTGGGTTCGAATCCCAAATGTGGTCAAAACTTATGTATGACTTTAATCCCTGGCTTCCCCCAGCCTCTGGAATTTCACTTTACAACAGGAGCCAAGAATTATACTGAATCTTCTTGAAGAAAAATGGGAAGAACTAATGATAAAACTACTCTGCTTACCCAGCACGGTCCTTTTAATATTTTACAGATTATCCTCCACGTGTCTGCACACTTTTACAGAGTTACCATCAATCAGGCTGTTCAAATCCCTTGTGGGTTCTGCTGTTTTTCACTTTATGTGTCTTAAACATTTTCCCATGTTTTAAAAAGACTTGTCGCGATTGTCATCTAAAATCGCCTTGTGAGTATTACATCATGTATTACATCATGGAGCTCTCTGTAATTCAGTAAACCATTTTCCTAATGTTATTTGGATCAGGGGTTGGCAAACTGTAGTCCTCAGGCCAAATCTGGCCCTCTGCCCTTTTTTGTACAGCCCTAAAGCTAAGAATGAGTTTTACGTTTTGTAATGGTTGAGAAAAATCAAAAGGAGACAAATGTTTTGTGACATATGACACTGGCATAAAATGCGAATTTCAGTGTCTATTAGTAAAGTTTTATCGGAACACAGCCCTGCCCATTTGGGGCAGGGCTGTCTGTCCCTGAAATGGCAGACGCCAATGGCTGTGCAGGGACCGTGTGGCCACAAGGACTAAAATATTTCCTACCAGTCCCTTGACAGAAAAAAGTGTGCCTACCCCTGATTAAGGTTATTTACTTTGGGGGGGCGGGTTTTGATTTCTTCAAAATCTTTTAAGTGGCAGGTGCTGTATGAGGGCTCTGGGGTACAGTGGGGCATGGAATGAACAGAGCATGCAGGGTTCCTGAGCTCTGGGGGCTGGAATGTTCTGGAAGTGACATCGAGTGGGATGGGAAGAGAGACGGTGAAATACGATCATCTCAGAGAGTGGCCAGTGGAAGGTCCTGGGGTCTGGGAAGGCCTATCTGAGGAGCTGACACCAGGAGGTGATGTTAGAACTGGAATCTCAGTGTTGAGAAGGAGAAGCCGTGCAAAGACCACGAGGAAGGACATTTGGGGTCAAGAGAGGAGTGGGTGCAACTGTCCTGAGACGGGAACGAGATGGACACTGTTGAGGAGCCAGTGGAAGGTGAGTGTGAGTGGGCTAGAGAGTGATGGGGGGGGCCAGGTGGGGCAGGACCTCGGAGGCTGTGGAAGGGAGCTTGCATTTTACTCTGAGACCCACTGAGACCCCAGACTGGTAAAGGATGGATTGCAGGGGCAGAGGCAGAGGCAAGGAGAAAGTGAGGGGGTGATGGAGAGACCTGGATATATTTTGGGTTTAAACTTACAGGATTGCTGAAAGGATGTGGGAGATGAGGGGTTGAAAAGAGAGGTTAAGACACCTCCTGGGTTTTTGGCTTAGGCAGCTGGTGGATGGGGTTAGAATTCCTGAGATGGAGCAGACTGGGAGAAGAGCCCAGGACTCAGGGCTCTGCTGGGTCCCAGGGAGATTATTCTGGATTGTCTGGGTGAGCCCAGTAAGTCCTTGGAAGATCTGGGAGGCAGGCATGTGAGAGACAGAAAAGGTGATGTGGCGATGGAAGCTGAGAGAGAGTGATTTGAAGATGTTATGCTTCTGGCTTTGAAGATGGAGGAAGTGGCCACCAGCCAAGGAAAGCAGGCAGCCTCTAGAAACTGGAAGGCAAGGAAAACGGATTCTCCTCTAGAGCCTCCAGCAGGAATGCAGCCCTGCTGACCCATTTTAGACTTCAGACCTCCCAAACTGTAGGATGATGAATCTGTATTTTATTTATTTATGTCAAGTGGAAATTTGTTTTCTTTTCTTCTTTCCTTTTTCTTTTGGACCGCGCTGCACAGCATGTGGGATCTTAGTTCCCGGACCAGAGATTGAACCCGTGCCCCCTGCAGTGGAAGCACAGAGTCTTAACCAGTGGACTGCCAGGGAAGTCCCTATATTTCATTTTTTATTCAGTTTTTAGAACCAATAGCTTAAAGTGGTTACCAAGTGATCTCTAACTAAAGAAATATTTCATTTTTATACCACTGCAGGGATTGCATTCCACTTTCATTTTTAGCATATGTATATGTGTCACCAAGTTTAAAATATTGAAGATCTGGTTCTGATACAACTAAGAGAGAAACATGGAAAATAGGACCCTGAGAAAATGTTATTTGCTGAACAAGGTTGAGAAGTGAAGCATCGGCTGTGATTTAGCTAATAAGTCTCATTTCATTCAAAATGCATGCTTTGCCGGCCAGAAGCTCTCTGTAGCATCACGCTTTAGCGACCTTTCAGGCAACAACAGACTAAAGTACAAAGTACAAAGAGCTGTGTTTTCCTAATTATATATATAAAAAAAAACCTTGGTTCTAAGTCCATCCACTCAGAGATATTAGTCCAAATTTGTGTTGTTTTAAAATGCTAAATTTGTGGTCATTTGTCACAGCTGCAATAGGAAACTAACGCACCCAGTAAAGAGTCCTCCAACCTTCAGCCCAGGGAGCTGGGGGGGGGGGGTCTCCCTGACCAGTGTGTAGCTTCACTTTTTCTCCAGTTGTCAGAATGAGCGTCGTCCCTGCTCTTGGTCTTGTCTAGTGTCACTGGATGCAACCCTGAGGTTGGTCTGTTTTAGGACAGAGAGCACTAAGGGTACATCCAGTTGTCTGTTTACCAATGCACCTTCGTGCTGGGCTCTGGGTTTGCTGAAGACTGCTGACCTTCAAAAGGCTCGTGGGTTGAGCTCACAGACTCTGGAGCTGAACGCCTGGCCTCAGAGTCCATGTCTGCTGCCTCCTGGCTTGGTGACAAGCCCCTCAGTGTTTCACCATCTCAGCTACCTCAGCTGTGGAACGAGGTGCTAACAGGACGCCCTGCCAGTGCTGCGGGGGACTGAAGGGGCTCGTCTGCACGGTGCCTGGAACTGTGCACGGCCCCCAGTGAGGGCTGCCTGCGTGCAAGTGCTGACAGGTTAATAACCACATTTTGAGTGGGCCTTAATGCAGGGGGGGCCTCACCGGCACACGGCCTCCGCTGACCAGGCTGGGGCAGGAGGAGGCTGGTCTCAGGCACCCCTGGGACTAGAGGCTCAGGGTCCGCGGGAGCCATGGTGGGGCTGTGACTGCTGGAAGCGGTTTGCGTGAGGGGGCTCCTCGGTTTGGGCAGGGGCTCTAGTGGGAGGCTTCTGAGCTCCAGGGCCCCCTACTACGTGTCCCCTTCCACCCCAGTCAGGCCCAGCCCTTCCTCACCAGTGTGGGACCCTTGCTAGGGGGATCTTTACAGGGGGTGGAGGGCGGGGCTTGAGGCTGGGAGGGGCCTGGAGGCGGGGTTTGTCCGGGGAAAGGGCAGGACTTGGGAGGAACTTATTTAGGTGGGACCTTGGTGGGGCGGGGCTTATCTGGGTGGGGCTGGTTTGGACGGGGCCTGGTCCTGGGGCCTAGGGCAGGGCTTGTAGGGGGCAAGGCGGGGCTTGGGGAGGAGCTTATCCCGGAGACCTGGCGGGGCGGGGCTTGGCGGGGCAGGGCCTGGTGGGCGGGCCTGGGGCAGGGCTTGCTCAGGGTCCTGATCCGGCTCCCTCCCTGGTTACCAGGTTTTGTTTCCGGGCGGAATAGCCTGGCCAGGTGGAGAGGCTGCCTTGGGTCACTCTTGGAGGTCCGGACGCTCTGCGAGGGGGTCACTGTGAGGGGGCCCGTGCACCTCTTTGGAGGTGCGGGAGATGCCGCATCGGGCTTATACATCCCCATTGCGGGTGTTTTGGGCCTCTCTGAAGTGGGCTTCCCTCCCTGCACCCCGTAATCGCTGCTTGAAGGGCAGGAGTCTGGGGAGGCAGGAAGGCTTGGGGAGGGGACTGGCCGTCTCTCTTCTTCCCTCTGCTTTTCCCTCTTCCGCATCCTCCCTGAGTCAGACTGCAGTGAGCCAGGTCTGGAAAAGGCAAATGTTCCCCTTGGCAAAAGGGAACTGAGAGGAGCCTCTGGGGGCCAGGGGGCCTCGGCCACAGAGCGGACTGGAGCAGACTGGAGTGGAGGCTGCCGGCCCAGGACGGAGGGCCTCACCCTCACGGGCCCATGTCATCCTGGCCTCCCCTGGTCACCCTGGCTTCCCCGTTCATCTTGGCCTCCCCTGGTTATCCTGGCCTTTCCTGGTCATCGCTTTGTCTTTGTCATCCAGCCCCCTTCGTCATCCTCACTGCCCTGTTTACTGCTCCCAGCTGTCTCTGGAGTGAGTGTGCCCTGGGCTCTGCAAGTCTGAAGTGGAGCTCCTGAGTCAAGGACGGGGTACAGCCCTGCCCCGGAAAATAAGGCATAGGTGATGTAAGAGCCAAATAAGTCCTGGCTTTTTTTGGGATGAAAACTCATCCTCTGAGATCCTGTGAGTCCCCTCGGGGGCTGACCCTTGGCGGACCCGGGGACAGGACGGAGGGGGCCTGGGATGGGGCAGGGCTGGGCTGTGTCCATACAGCTCTAACGCAGCACAGGCCGCCTCACCAGAAGGCCCAGGGTTCCACCTTAGGGATAACACTTCTCAGTGCCCACTGATAGATGGATGCAGGACATCCCTTCTGTACCGCAGCCTGGTAGCGGAGGGAGGTGGTTGTTCCCATTTTACAGATGCGAACACAGCTCAGAGAGGACAAAAAGCACCCAGGGAGGTAGTGGTGGGGCCGAGGCTCAAAGCCAGAGTCAGTCCTTCCCCTCCCACCCTTCCCCGATCGCTGTGGTCCCTCAGTGAGGGCGGGGCCTTCCTACCTGCTCACCTGTACGACTCCTCAGGATGGACTCCGGGGTGGGGTGTGGGAATCGGGACACACAGGCCCACTCACTGCCATGGTGGGTTTAATTTTCAAAGTTGCAACTCAATCCAACTCTGAATTGTTTACAAGTGATACATCTAACAGATAAGGATACAGAAAGGTTGAAAGTTAAAGAAGGAGAGAAGATGCACCATGCAAGTACCAACCAAAAGAAAGCTGGTGACGCTGTGTTAATATCAGACAAATAGACCGTAAAGAAATAACATGACTAGGATTCACGAGGGTAAGTTCATAATTTACCACCAAAGCTCCAATTTCCCGGGATATAACACCCCTAAATTTGTGTGCTCCTAATAACATAGCCTCAAAATAGATAAAGCAAAGTAACACCTCATGCATGGGCTTGCTTGTTCATTCTGAAAGCCAGGTTTTGGTGAGGGACTGCAGTCTTTGCCATCAGCCTTGGGCAGGGTTGAAAAGAGTCAGGCTTTTCTCTCAGGGAGTTCGCCCTACAGAGGGCAGAAAAAAATATTACAGATGCATGAAACAGCTGGAGACTAGCGGCCAGCACCAGGTGAGGATGGTGTGGCTCATGTACTTTGGACACACAACATAGATGTACACCAGCAGGCAGACACACTCATTTCTCACTTTTGTTCACACAGTCACACACGTGTGTCCACACAAACACCAACGGTCCCACCTGGGTATGGGCGAGGACCCTCATGGGGTGTGTCATTGGAGGGAGGTCCTCTTGGAGATGAGTGTGGACTTGAGCCACCTGGGTTCCCCCCACCCCCACTATCGTGGCTGCTGTCCCCTTGGCCCTCAGGCCTGCATGCCAAGTGGGACGTTGCACAGACATGTCCTGGGCCTCTCTCTGTACCAGGTATTGCCCTAGGTCTGGAGCACAGCAGTGACTGAAAGAGACACAGCCCCTGCTCTCATCGTGAACATGTATCACACAGTGGCGAGCACACGGGGGAAATGAATTGAGGTTGGAAGATTGAGGGGTGTGTATGTGTTGCATTATTTTATGTAAGGTGGTCAGGAAAGGCCTCTCTGAAGAGGTGACATTTGAGCAGTGACCTGAAGGAGGTGAGGGAGAGAGCTCTGCACGCAGGTGGGAGAGGAGCATTCCAGGCAGAGGGAACAGCAGGTGCAAAGGTCCTGAGGCGGCCTGGAGCTAGTGGGTGCAGTTGTAGAAGGCGAGGGCAGAGGTCAGCGGACTGGGGCAGGGAGACCATTGCTGCCCAGGAGTCTGTGCAGAGGAGGCAGGAAACGGCCTCAAAGGAGAGGCTGAAAGAAGCCAGGGTGCACCTGTGGGCCCCCTGTGAGCACCAGGCCCAGCACAAGGTGGAGTTACTCGCACTTGACCAAACACGTATTAAATGTCTGCTGTATGCGTGGTCCATGCAGGGTGCCAACCGGCCTACGGTGTGGCTGAGCAGAAACCATGCGCCCCTCGTGTCTCCTGGGGCACTGACCCAGCGGGGTGGCAGGAACTTGGGGGGTGAGCCTACCCCAAGTCTCTGTTCCTGGTCTGCAGGCCTCTGGGTGAACAGGGCCAGCACAGAGACCCAGGGCCCTGATGGATCACGTGGCCCCCGGTGCCCCCTCCCCTCATAGCCACCCCCCCATCCTGGCCGGGTCTAGGAACCTGGGGATCCAGGCCAGGCTCCCAGTTGCACTCCTATACTGCCCTGCTCCGTCCGCCTGGTCACTTGCCCACTGCCCACGGCCCACCGCAGGCCCCGTCAGCGCCATCTGTGCTGCTCACATGGCTGTGTAGGGGCTGCCCCCTCTGGTCCTGTCACCCATGCTGGCATTCAGCCACCGCGTGTACAGTCAGGCCTCGAGGCCATTGACATACAGAACCATCTTGGTACGGCTGATAACTTGCTCTTACCCCGAGCCCCCTGACCCCTCATTGCCCTAACTGCCAACCCTGGGACCCCCTGGACCTCTCTCTGATGATCCAGCAACTGAAGGGTCGGCACCTGACAGTGGGAGGCCCGTACCGGCCAAGACTGGGAGGCTGGTACAGGAGTTATGGAGAACAGTGATGAGCTGCCTCAAAAAGTTAGAAACAGAATGACCACTTCCGGACATTTATCCCAAGGAGATGAAACCAGCCTCTTGAAGAGATCTGCACCCCCATGCTCATCACCACATCCCTCACAATAGCCGAGATATGGAAACAAGCTAAGTGTCTGGATGGATGGATGGATAAAGATGTGGTGTAGGCATAAAGTGGAATATTATTCAGCCACCAGAAGAGGGAAATCCTGCCTTTTACCACAACTTGGATGAACCTGGAGGACATTGTGCTAATTGAGATTAAGCCAGACACAGAAGGACAAATCCTGGACCATCTGACCTGAGTGTGGAATCTAGAAAAACCAAACTCATAGAAGCAGAGAGTAGAACTGTGGTTGCCAGGGGCGGGGGGTGGGGAAATGGGGTCAACGCTGGACGAAGGGAACAAACTTCCTGTTATAGATGGATGAGTTCGGGGGATCGACTGCCCAGCACGGTGACTGCAGTTAACAATATTGTCCTGCACACTGGAAGGTTGCTAAGGGAGTGGATCTTATGTGCTGCCACCACACACGCCATGCGGTGAGGAGGTGAGGGATGTGTTAAGCTCATTGCAGTAATCGTTTCAGGGTGTATGCGTGTATTAAATGACCACATTTTACACCTTTAAAAAAATCCCATGATACAACCTGAAAAAAAAAAAGACTGGGAGGCCATTCCTACAAGGGAATCCTGGTTCATGTAGAAAAGGGATTGGATGTGAGACCACCCCAGAGAGCAAGGCCATCGGCACACGCCCCCTCCTGATTCACACATTCCCATCACGCGGAGCATCTTGGAATGTTCCGGCACTGCCTTTTCTGTGGGTGTCTCGCGTCCCTCTGGGTCCTCTCTGGGGCCGTGGCGGGGGCAGGGTGGGACTCCCATGCCAGATTCCCCCCATTTTCTGTGGTCTTCGGATCCCTCCATCTACCTTAAGCCGAGGGCTCTGTCATTCGAGGTCCCTCCCCACCCCGCCCAGGCGAGTTTCAGATTCGTATTAATGGCCCTCAGACTCCCAGGACCACGTCCAACCTTGTGTGGTTTCTATAAACACACGCATACCGACCCGTTTCACTTGGTCTTAAGTAACTTTGCACCCTTTTCTGTGAAGCACTCCCCCAAACCCATCCCCACAACAATCACCCAGATGTTTACTCATTTGGGGTATGGAATTCCCGCCCTTCTCTCCACCCACCCTGGCTCAGGTGGGATCCAGTCCAAGGTAAGGATGACTACGGGGTCGACGCGGAGGGGATTGCGAACTAGTTCCTTAGCAGAGCTCCCATGGGAAGGCAGCAGCTCCTCAGGGAAGGGAGGGGTGGCCTCAGACAAGGAGGAGGGGAAACCTTCCAGCAAGAGATGCCTATGGGTGGTTCCAGGGAGTTTGGCTCTTCAGGGTCGGGGTCTGCCCCGTGTCTTCTGGAACCTTCTCAACATCTCCATGGACAGAAGTGCAGCCTCTTATTGAGCAATGCCTGGCTCACAGTAAATGACCATAAATGTTTGTTGAATGAATAACAGACCCATGACTTGGTGAATTCAACAGAGGTTCTAATTCAGCAAATTGCAAAAGCACATTGTGAGTTCATTTGGTTTGTTTGCTTGTTTTCCAAATCAGTCTCAGCCTCCAGGCTACTAAAAAAAAAAAAAAAAAAAAAAAAAAAAAGGTGTTTTTTTTCAGCATGGGCATAGAAATTCCCCGAGTTTTAGTCCAGATTTCAAAACAAGAAATTAGGGATTTGAGCGGTCATTCTGTTGACTTAAGGTAACCTGGGCTGTCAGAAGCAGCCCTCCAGCCCCCCAGCTCCCTGAGCCCCAGTAGGAGTCCTGAGGCTCCTCCCACTCTTCCTGGGGGCTCCTCCCACTTTTCACGGGGCTCCATGAAAATAGCTCTGTGGTCACCCCTCAGGCTGTCCTCTGTTGACCCAAGGGTTCTGCTAACCATCCCAGGGTCTGAACGGGAATTCCTCTGCCTTCCATCCAGGGAAAAATTTTGTGGGGCCCAAAGCTTATCAACAAGAAGGTGGTGCTCTTGCTAGATCATGGAAGCAACCTCAGTGCCCATCGACAGACGAATGGATGGAGAAGATGTGGTACATATATACAATGGAAAATTACTCAGCCATAAAAAAGGAACGAAATTGGGTCATTTGTAGAGACATGGATGGATCTAGAGACTGTCATACAGAGGTGAAGTAAGTCAGAAAGAGAAAAACAAACATCGTATGTTAACGCATATGTGTGGAATCTAGAAAAATGGTACAGATGAACCAGTTTGCAGGGCAGAAATGGAGAAGCAGACGTAGAGAACAAACGTATGGACACCAAGGGGGGAAAGTGGCAGGTGTGGTGGTGTGATGAATTGGGAGATTGGGATTGACATGTATACGCTGATGTGTATAAAATAGATAAATAATAAGAAACTGCTGTATAAAAAAATAAAGTAAAATTCAAAAATTCAAAATAAATAAATTAATTAAAAAAGAAAAGGGGGTGCTCTTTAAGAAAAAGAATACAAAATTATAACAACAAAGTTAGATACAACGAGTATTTGTTTAGAATGGGAAAAGAAATCACAGATTTTTTTTTTTTTGCGTTACACGGGCCTCTCACTGTTGTGACCTCTCCCGTTGCGGAGCACAGGCTCCAGACGCGCAGGCTGAGCGGCCATGGCTCACGGGCCCAGCCGCTCCGCGGCATGTGGGATCTTCCGGGACTGGGGCACGAACCCGCGTCCCCTGCATCTGCAGGCGGACTCTCAACCACTGTGCCACCAGGGAAGACCAAATCACAGATTTTTAAAAACTCACAAATACCACAAATAATACAAAATAGAGAAAAATATCTGCAGTGTTTTTTCCTACCTTTTTTGGCTGCACATTCTTTGATAGCCTTTAAATACGTCAATAGTGTTGAATATTTTCCATAGAGAGCTGAAAGGTAATTTGATCCTTTTTTTTTAGCATGGCTGATCAACATTTATTTTGTAATATTAATAGTTTAAAAATGTTTCTTAGCTCCACAATTCATTATTGGTAATGTCCTATACATTTAAAAATTTTAATTTAACTAATTAGTTTATTTATTTATTTATTTTGGCTGCGTTGGGTCTTTGTTGCTGTGCACAGGCTTTCTCTAGTTGCGGCGAGCAGGGGCTGCTCTTCGTTGTGGTGTGTGGGCTCCTCGTTGCGGTGGCTTCTCTTGTTGAGGAGTACGGGCTCTAGGCCCACGGGCTTCAGTAGTTGTGGCACACAGGCTCTAGAGCACAGGCTCAGTAGTTGCGGCTCGCAGGCTCTAGAGCGCAGGCTCAGTAGTTGTGGCACGCGGGCTCAGTAGCTGTGACTGCGGGCTGTAGAGCGCAGGCTCCGTAGCTGTGGTGCCCAGACTTAGTTGCTCCGTGGCATGTAGGATCTTCCCGGGCCAGGGCTCAAACCTGTGTCCCCTGCATTGGCAGACAGATTCTTAACCACTGCGCCACCAGGGAAGCCCCCCAATGTGTTCTTAAGACATGTTTCTCTTCATCAATCAGATTATCAGGATCCAAGAGCTCATTCATTTCTTCTATTCTAAAATGATTTCCTCTTGGGGAATTACTTTTGACTACAATTCAGCTCTCAGTTTCAAAGCTAACTTCTATCGACTTCATTATTTATCTTTATCCCTTTTTAACCATAGTTCATTAATTTTAATCTGAACTTTAACAAACAAACAAAAAGGTAACAAAAGAAGGTCATTTTCATATCTATTAAAGCCAAGAGTTTATAATTTTTCACTATTTTTGGAAATGTTCCAAAATATCTTTCCACATTTGAACAATCTTTTTTTGTTATTTACAGTTTCTGTTTTTCTTCCACATCATCCAGTTTTCAAATATATATTTTGGAGTCTTGAAAATGTCACCGTCCCCGTGACATAAGGCTTGAACAGCTTTGTGATGGGCTACTCTCTCGTTATGATAGCTCTTTAAGAGGAGAAGCCAGGCTGGGCTGTGTGTTAAAATATTCCAATTACAAGATGAACTCGGAAAGAACACCTATAACCACTGGAAACACTGCAGAGGTCAACAGCAGTGTGGGCCACAGCTTTTTCTCTGATGGGATCTAGGGTGCATCATAGTTGTTTGCTACAGCTTAGCATCCCGGAGAACGGATTCCTCCATTTAAAATGCTATGAATCTGGGGCTTCCCTGGTGGCGCAGTGGTTGTGAATCCGCCTGCCGATGCAGGGGACGCGGGTTCGTGCCCCGGTCCGGGAGGATCCCACGTGCCGCGGAGCAGCTGGGCCCGTGAGCCATGGCCGCTGAGCCTGCGCGTCCGGATCCTGTGCTCCACAGCGGGAGAGGCCGCAACAGTGAGAGGCCCGCGTACCACAAAAAAAAAAAAAAAAAAAAAAATGCTATGAATCTGGTGATTGGAAGGCTCTCCCATAGTCTGGCTCCTGGCTTGTACATTTCTCCTCCACCACCCAGACCCTTTGTGTCCTGACACTGGTCAACCCATTAATCAGACTTGGGAACCATCGTTACATAGGAGTGAGTGTGAACTACGCAAACATCTGTCACTAAACCCAAACTGAAGCTATCTCCGACTCAGCCTCCCCCAAATGTCCCTCCGTGGCCACTCCAACGTCACTGCCATGAAGGGGATAGTGACAAGGGAAGTTGGTGAGGAATAGGGCATCAGGGGTAACCAGTCCTGGTTAAAATACATCACCTTGCAAATTCCACCAACATATGACCTCATGGACACAGCGCGGGGCCGCCTCCAGGGACTTACGGGGAGCCCACGTGGCGGGGAGTTTTGGGGCTCACGCTTTACCAGCCTTGCACCCTCAGCCAGGTCTCAGTTCTCAGAGCCCTGCGTTATTAACTGGAAGACCTGTTGCATTACTGATAGGAGTTCTTGTGTAAGTTAGTGTTCCTTGGTGCAGGCGACAAAAACCTCTTGTGGTCAAGTAATAAAGGACATCATCTGGAAAGAGAACGGAGAGCTTGGGCAATCAACACCCAGACTGGAGAACCAGCTTGAAAACAGAACAGGCAATGGGACGAGATCTGAGTTAAGTGTCAGGTTGCCGCTGTGGGAATGGATGACTTCCCAAGTGCTTCTCCTGCTCTCTTCATGATTCAGCATCCTGGGAGAGAGGGACCTGGCCAGTGTAGGTCCTAGATCAGCCCTTAGATGTTCTGGGACGGTGAGGACCTGATAGGAGAGACTCAGGGGACCCCTATGGTCTCTGGAGTGGAGGTCTCCTTGATTAACCAAGTTGTCCTGCAAAGAGGGACAGTAGTAAATTGCGGGGTCCTAGGAAAGGGGACCAGAGGCTGGGTGCATCCCTCCCCAGTCCTCCCAAAGATCCGGCACATACAAATAGTAAGCACTCACTGAGTCCTTGTAAGCACTTACTGAGTCCTTGCTGTGGGCCACGTACAGCTAAGCGCAGCACGATCATCTCACTGAATGCTCTGTGAACCCAGGAGACAGGGACTAGTATTGTCCCCACTTCACAGATGCGAACAGGGAGAATCAGAGAGACTTAGTGACCTGACGAGCCTGCACCGCCCGTGTGTGACAGAGGCCAGCTGCACCTCCCACCCCAACCGTGTGACCCCAAGTTCTTGTTTTTGCACATTTTGTAGTGTTTCTATAGAGAAAGTAGAAAGAGAACTTGGTTTCTCCTCAATGATCAGATTTATTTAACAATAGCAATAGCTGAGATGCATAACACATGCAACTTCACCCAGACATTTTGCCAGTCAGGATTATGCCTACAAGGACAGGATGTCTGATAAATTGCATTTTTGCACGTCTCCTGTAGAAAAAAAAGGTATAGCATGTTTTACGGTTATACATGCTGCAATTTCAAGCATATTTCTTACAGATGAGAACTGTTCCGACTAGGCAGCCGTGAGAACGGAATCTCCCCATAGACTAGCTTCCGGTTATGTACATTTCAAACCTATTTCTTCTCCACTGCCCACTCCCCACTCAATTCTGAAGATGTTCCGATTTCCTTACAACTCTGGGCCTGCATTTTTCTTCACGATGCCGGGTGAGTTGGCACAGTCGGTGGTGGGAACACCACTGAAAGGCATTCCTTTGCCGAGATGGTTTGCCTTGATCACAGCTACACACAGAAATGGGGGCTGTGAATCACATAAATGTTCCCCACGAAGCCCACACTGCAGGTGCCACCAACTCCACCTTCCCTTAGCCAGATCCCCTGGATACCTGCAGCCACGCCAGCGTCACATGGCCTGATGTAGAATATAGTAAATTTTACCAAAACATAACTGTGTGGGGACTTCCCTGGCAGTCCAGTGGTCAAGACTCCACCTTCCAATGCAGGGCGTGCAGGTTCAATCCCTGGTCGGAGAGCTAAGATCCCACATGCTGCACGGTGCAGCCAAAAATTAACAAACAAACAAACAAACAAAACTGTGTGAACAATTTCTAGGGCTCCTCTCCTTCCACATGCAGCTGAGGGGCCCTGTGACGGGCCTCACCTCACTTACCCCCAAAAGGTGAGGTTTCCCTCATCACTGACCATCTGCTTCAGATGGGCCACTTTGTCCCTGTCCAGGTTAGAGGAGGCTGTGGAGCATGGATGGGGCTTGTGGTCAAAAGATAAAGGTTAAATCATAGCCTTTCTATTCACTAGCTGTGTGACGCTGGACAAAACATTGGCCTCTCTGAGCCCCGCTGCTATACAGCACTACACAGGTGTCAGTTATTCTTATTAAACAAATGAGCGCTTATTAGTGCTTATGGCATGCAAGGTCCAAACTGGTGCTGGGTGCTCCGTAAGATGCCTGGAATGACTGATAAAGAGCCTCCACCTCTCACGCCTCCCTGGGACACGCAGACCTGGGGGTCTGAGCTGAGATGGGAAAGCAGGTGACCCAGGGAACAGAGGGCACTGAGAGCACACCTGCTTCCAGGGGCCGCACAGTCCTTAGCTCAGTTCAGTGAATGCCACGGGGAGGCCAGGACAGGGGTTGGCGGCGGGGGTGGAGGGGCAGCGGAGGCGAGGACGACGTGCCCCAGCTCCACACACTCTAGTTCCCAGGACTCCCAGTCGTAGACTCGGAGATTTGCTGCGATACTGTACTTTTTATAGATTATCAACGAGATTTTCTCTTCCTTTCTGAAGCTCTGACCTTCGCCCCATCTGGCTTGAAGCCTCCATGTTTCAGGAGGAGCTTGGGAAATGCTTCGAAAGGATGCCAAGAGAAGGAATGAAGCATTCTTCCGCTACTGATACACAGACTAGGATCACACGGCAAGATGCCGCCGTGCGGGTGGGGCTGGGGTCCTGGGAATCGCCCTTTCCACTTCCTGTCTTTCCTCCCACCTCCTTTTTATGCTTTCCCATCATGGACCTCCCATGACGTCCCCTTTCCACCCAAGCCCCCAGGCACGAGGCTGGATACTGGACGGTAGCAAAGGGTGTGATGCATCCACTCTTGTCCTGGACCCAGGAGCTGGTGGGAAGAAAAGAGGGAGGGTGGGGAGAAGGGCATCACCCCCAATTTTCCCTCTTTGCACTTTGGCACGGGAAAGGGAGAAGTGTTTGGGGCAAGCTGAGGCAGACCCTGGTGGGGGGCAATCATTTGGAGCACAGACTCTCGTTCTGCTAGTCACGTGGGTCTCTGGGATGAAGCTGCCTCCAGGCTGCCCCCGCCTCCTGGGGCACCGTCCCCTCAACAACTGTCCCTCTCCAGAGGGGTCGGCCGGGGGCTCTCCGGCTGCAGTGTGGCCTCCTGGGGGAAAGAAATCAGACCCGCCGTGGGTGCAAGGCGACCCGAAGGCAAAGGCCAGGGGTCAGGTGCCGCCCAGGGGCCACATGGAGGACAAGGCCATCTCATGACCCGCGGCCAGCGGGAGCCGGGTCAGCAGTGGCAGCACAGTAGACTGGCTGCAGGCTGCAGGGATGGAGGGGGTCAGCCAGACACCTGGTGGAAGGTGGACCAGGGGCACCACCCTGCGGCCAGCTGCTACCAGCACATGCCCAAGGACCAGCCTGGGGCCACAGGGTCACACGAGCCACATCCCACCTCCTGTACTAAGATACCGTCTTAGGGGGAGGAGGCTGGGAGGGCGCCCCTTCCCACCCAAATGGGAAGCATGCTACCCACCTGTAGAGACGATTTAGATAATTAGCATCAAACAGGCCAGGGCTGAACGCTAACATCTGCCCTCTAGCCAGAACATCCTCCCCAAGCAAAAAAATTACGTTTCATCTTCCCAGCTGAGTGGCATTGTGAGATCTGGGACATGACATTCAGTTGGGGAGCCTTGGCAGATAGGAAGGGGATCCCGAGAGGGTGAGACGCACAGCCTGCGGGGCTCCCAACAGCCGGCCAGCCAGGCAGGCGGCGTCCAGGGCGCGGTGCTCTCAGACCCCCGCCTCGTCGTTGGTGCCAGTGGAGAGCGTCTGCCCCTCCTCCAGCTCGGGATCCTTCCACAGCGCCCTGTGCAGCACGGCCCCCAGGGGCTCCCGCAGGCTCGGCCGCCCCGACTGCCCACCAGGAGGTAGATGACCGGGTTGGCGCTACTGCTCACGGACAGGGAGAGGCGGGCCAAGCGGCTGAACAGAGTCTTCATCCGCTGGGGCAGGTCCAGCCAGTAGAGGAGGAACCCGGAGATGCCGAGGGGCAGGACGCAGACGAACACCAGGACGGAGGCCAGGATGGCCACGTACAGCCGTGTGGGCCGGCGCCGCTGGGAGCTTCTCTGCACCTGCGTGCAGAGGGTGAGGCTGGCCGTGGCCATCGCAGGCGTGAAGATCCCCGTGATGAGGATGCTGACGATCAAGTCCACCGTGAAACACTGCCATTCGTCCCGGCGCCAGAAGCTGCCGCAGAGCGAGGCCAGCGTGCTCAGCAGGAGGGACGGCGCCCAGAGCGGGACGCACACCGTGCCTGGCAGGTGCGGGGGCCGGTGACACTTGTACCAGACGGGGAGGAGGACAGAGATGCAGCGTTGCGTGCTGATGGCCGTCAGCAGGCTCAGGCCAGCCACCTGGGCCACCGCCTCGTGGGTCGGCCACGTGGCCCATGTGGGCCATGCGTGGCCCATCCCACCCCAGTGGGATGCTTTCTAGGCTGAGCCTGGAGGACGAGGAGGTCAGCCACGGCCAGGTGGAGGATGCAGACTTTGTAGGGACCCCTCTGCCCATGGAAGCCCAGCAGCCAGACCACCAGGCCGTTGCCCATGATGCTGCCCACGCAGGTGAACACGACCAGGGCGCCCAGCACCCAGTGGGCCGTGCCCAGCACGTGCACCCCGGTGCTGTTCCAGTTTGCTGCCGGGGTCTGGCCGCTGTTCAGAGTCTTGTTCATCCTATGGAAGGGAGATAGACCAGCGTGAGATTCTGTGTCGCTTGGACCCCGGGGGACTCTTGGGAGCCCCCCACCTGATTTTCCTCTTTCAGGACTCTCACGCTGGGTTCTTTTTGCAACAGACCATGACCCGTTCCCCATGGCTCCTACCCTGCCTGGATCTGCCAGCAGGTCCACCACTGCAGATGCCAAGTTGTTACAGATGCCCTTTGTCCCAAAATCTTCAAATTCTGAGAATTAATTTTTTTTTTTTTTTTTTTTTGTACGAGGGCCTCTCACTGTTGTGGCCTCTCCCGTTGCGGAGCACAGGCTCCGGACGTGCAGGCTCAGCGGCCATGGCTCACGGGCCCAGCCGCTCCGCGGCATGTGGGATCTTCCCGGACCGGGGCACGAACCCGCGTCCCCTGCATCGGCAGGCGGACTCTCAACCACTGCGCCACCAGGGAAGCCCTGTGAATTAATTTTTTTAAACTGGACCTCAGGTGCAAAGAACAGTTTATTTATACCCTGACTTTATGACGCACCAGGATCATCAGGCCATTGAAAATCAAATAAAATCATTTATTGGTTTCAGTTTCCCTCTTCATTCCATCCTCTTTCTCCCTTCCCTCCCCACACCTGTTCTAACCTGTTTAACATACGTCCTTAGACATCTAATTATCTTTCAAAACAGGTGGTTGCCCATAAAGTATTTTTAATTTACATAAATGTTGAGATTTAGAATTTGTGCTATTTTTTTTTGTTTTTGTTTTTTTTACTCAACAGTATGTTTTCAGGATATTCTCATTTTTACATGGGACTGTTTTTGAAGTCTCCATTCTGTGTCATTGGTTTGTCTGTCCCTACAACATCAACACACTGTTGTTGTTTTTAAAGTATATGTGGCAGGGCACTTCCCTGGTGGTCCAGTGGCTAAGACTCTGTGCTCCAAATGCAGGGGACCTGGGTTCAATCCCGGGTCAGGGAATTAGATACCACATGCCGCAACTAAGAGTTTGCAAGCCGCAACTAAAAAAAAAGATCCCGCGTGCTGCAACAAAGATCCCGTGTGCCACAACTAAGACTGCGTGCAGCCAAATAAATAAATATTAAAGAAAAAATAAAGGATATGTGGCTTTGTGTGAACCCCCAGGAGTTTTTAACTGACAGCTACTAGGTAGTTTTTCTTTGCCAGTTTCATGGAGTTTCATCTTTCTATGCCCAGCCTACTTTTCCACCAAAGACTCAAGGGGACCCTCTGCAGATTTTTGCAGTTCTTTCTCTGAGTAGCTGGCTCCCTTCTCTCTGGTACTCCATCTCACAAATTCCAGCCACTTCAATCTCCCCAAAGTCTGACTTCTCTACCTTTAACTCAGGGAGACCACCATGCTCTGCCTGGCTTTCCCCACTTCCTGTACCACTGTCCAGAGAGTAGCTCCAAGCAGAAAGCTGGGGTGATACTAGAGCTCACCTCATATTTCTCTTGTCTCAGAGACTGTAGTCCTGGGACGCCTCTTGTCCAATATCTGAAAACAGTTGTTTCTTATGTTTTCTTTAGTTTTTTGGTTGTTCACAGTGGGAGGGCTAGTCTAGTACCAGTTACTCCATCATGGCTACAGGATATCTTCCTGTTGATTATTGATGGTGTAGAGACACACTGATGATTTTTGTAGTTTTTATTAATCAGGCAAATGACCTTATTTAGTTTATCATTTCTATCACTTTGTATGTTGAGTATTTTGATTTTCTGTGTAACTGTCCTCATACCTCTAATTTCTTTTTCATGTCTTATAGCATAGCCCAGAACACCTAGCATTATGCTGAACAATGACTGGAATCAGGCACATTTATCTCCCTGATAATCTTAAAAAAAAAGTGTTTCTCCATTAGATATGGTATTTGCTCTAAGGTTTTGGTAGTATCTTTTATCAAGGTGAGGAAGTTCCCCTCTTAGTTTTTTAAGAGTTTTTTTAAATAAATGAATGATGAAATTTATCATGATTTTTTCCTGTGGTGTCTACTTAATAATTTTCTCTTTTTTCTCCCTTAGTCTATTTATGTGGTGAATATATATTGATACATTTTCTGGTGTTCATTCATCCTTATATTTCTAAGATAAACCATTTCTACCTTGCTGTGTCTTTTTCTTTTTTTAACCTCCTGTTGTTCTGATTTTATTTAGAAAATTTTCATCTGTGTTCATAAGTGAAATTGGCCCATAATTTTCCCTTCTGGTGCTATCTTTGTCTGTTTTTTATTTCAAAGCTGTAAGGTTATACTGCTTCATAAAATTACTTGGAGAGAGAGTCCTTTTTCTCTACCCTCTAGAACAATTTGTGTCATGTAAGGATTATCTTTCTTTGAACATTTGGCAGAAGGTAAAACCATCTGGTCTGGTAATTTTTACGTGAGTGTTAGTGGATACGCATGGCTTTGGGAAAAAAAACCCCCAAAACTCCAATTTATTTAATATTTTAGGTTTATTTAGATTTTCATTCTCTTCTTGAGTTAAAGTAAGTAAAGTTATTTTTCTAGAAAATTACTCATGCTTTCTGGTTCCACATTTATTGGTATAATACTTTACATGGTATTCTTTTACAATTTTTAAAACCTCAATTCTATTTGCCATTTTAAATTTGTGACTTTGCTCTTTTTTTTTCTTTATCAGTTTGCCAGAGGTTTGTTTTCAAGAACTATTATTTAAAAACATCAACTCTGTTGTTTCTTTGCTTCCCATTTTCTCAGTTTATGCTTTTATTTCTTCCGCTTTCTTTGGATTTACCTTGTGATTCTTTTTGCAGCTTCTTGTGTTGAATTCTCTGGTAATTAATTTTCAAATGTTCTTTTTCTAATAGGTATTTAGGGCTATCAATATGCTACTAAGTATTTCCTTAGATGTTTCATGAGTTTTGATATGTAGTGTCTTCATTGTTTTTGATATCTAAAATTTTACAAATTGAAACCATTTAAAACATTTTAAATTTGAATTTTAAATTTCCATAAATTATTTAGAAATACATTTTACAATACATGCTTTGGCTGTCTTCTCGTTATTGGTTTCTAATATTGTGTTGTGGTCAGATAATGTGGTCAATTTTTTGGTATTTGTGAGACTCACTTGGTAGCATAAGAGATGGCCAATTTCTGCATATTTATTTATTTAAAGTCTTTATTGAATTTGTTTTTTTGGCCACGAGGCATGTGGGATCTTAGCTCCCTGACCAGGGATCCAATCCACATCCCCTGCATTGGAAGGCCAAGTCCCAACCACTGGACCTCCAGGGAAGTCCCTCTGTTTACTTTATTAACTTATTTGATTAAGCTTTTAAAATTGCATTGTTTAAATGATCTGTATCCTGATTAATTTTTTGTCTTTTACAAATATTAACCAATTATGATTGTAGTTTTGTCATTTTTCTCTTTCCTTCACCTATTTTGAAACTTTGTTAAGTGTATACAAATCCAAGAATATTATATGATCCTGGTAAATTGTACCTTTTATGTAGTGACCTTCCTCATCTTTAATACTTTTTTAGCCTTAAAGTTTATTTGATCTGATATCAATTTTTAATTAATGTTTCCTAATCTCCCTATTCATTCCCCATGTGCTTTGCAAATACGAGACTGTCTTCTACAGGAATAACGTTACTTCTTCTTATGCGAGACCCACTAGGTTGCCAAAGTTTTGCTACTCATACATTTGGCATTGACTTCTTTTGGCATTTCAAAGGATTTCACTGGTCCAAGACTTGGATTTTGTTGAATTTCTTTTTTTTTAATTTTTAATTAAAAAAGTTTTTGGCTGCATTGGGTCTTCATTGCTGCATGTGGGCTTTCTCTAGTTGTGGCGAGCAGGGGTACCCTTGGTTGCGGTGCGTGGGCTCCTCATTGCGGTGGCTTCTCTTGTTGCAGAACAGAGGCTCTAGGCGTGCGGGCTTCAGTAGTTATGGCTCGCGGGCTCTAGAGCGCAGGGCTTCAATAATTGTGGTGCACGGGCTTAGTTGCTCGGTGGCATGTGGGATCTTCCTGGACCAGGACTCGAACCCGTGTCCCCTGCATTGGCAGGCGGATTCTTAACCACTGCGCCACCTGGGAAGCCTCTGAATTTCTTGGCTTGGAGATTTGGTGTAAATTCAGATTCTACACCTGTGAATGGTACAAATTTGGGGCTTTGGTTACTCGAATTGGTGTCCAACTCCACTCACCCTCCACCCAGCCCCCTTCCCTTCCCCTTCTCCCTAAGGCAGGGAGAAGGTCCTAAAGACATTGGGGTGGACATTGCTTTCTTTAAGCAGCGGGGTCCTCCCAGGTTCTGGCCTCACGGAGTTCCCCCTGATCAAGCTCTCTCCTCCTTATTTTGCCCCAAGGCTACTTCTCAGCCCCTCTCCCCTTCCTCGCCCCAGCCCCACCTAGCTCCTGCCCCCTGGAGCCTCTACCTGTCTGATGTACCTTGGGCCGTTGGCACCAGCTCTAGTTGCAAGTTTCCTGGGGCACCTGGAGATTTCCCTTCCCGTCTTTCATCTTTCAGCTCTGTATTCTATTTGGGTGGTTCGGAGGAGATTGTTTTCTCCCACATTTCTTTGTAGCCACAGTGGGAGCGTGGTACCATGTCACACAGATACCAACCTCCAAAGGTGCCTTGTGGCTACAGTCAGAAGTCTTTCCTTTAGGTTCAACACAAGTTTAAATAATATTTAACAAATTTATACTATGTGCCACTTACATAGCTCTATATATAGAGAACACATATACATACATAATAGCATATACACATATACGTGCACACACAACATATACCTACATATAGCACACACAGCACGTGTCATATATATATATCAATATAAACATACTGCATATACAATAGCACATATATTTAGGCACATATACATATAGATAAACATATAGCAAACACATATAATAGCATATATACATACAGACAACATAAAAATACATATATAAACATAGCACATATACACATACACACATAGTACATGTGCATACACACACAACATGCCCAGACATGTATATACGTGTACATGTGCACACAGAGAACACATGTACAGCAATGACTCTGATGGACAGAGCCCATCCTCACAGAACTCACAGTTGGCAGGAGGCGGGGAATACACAGTTAGACAGTTACACCGATCGCCGGGTACGGAGATGGACTGGGGATGGGGGGTAACTAACAAAGTGGGGATTCGGAGGCTGGGTGGGGCTGGGAGGTACTGAGGTCCGAGGGCAGCTGCGAGAGGCCAGGTGAAGGGAGTGCCCTGAAGGATCAAATGAGGCTCCTCCCGAGACTCAGACGGGCACTCCCCCGGCCCCTCTCCAGCCAGCAGGACCCCTCCACCATCCTAGGCCACTGCTGCTGGGTTGCTGCCCACAGGGCTCCATGAACACACATCCACTGACACCACACAGAGTGAGCTGGGCTGGGCCGCTCTCCCAGGAGGGGCGGACAGGGTCCTGCCCCTGCTGAGTGGGGAGGGGGGAGATGCACACGGGCCGACACCTCCCACCCCACCTGCCCCTGCCTGCTTCTTCCTAGCATTCGTCAGGTATCCACCCTGCAAACGCTGACTGAGGGCAGACGGGGCCAAAGCTACTCCAGGTCCTGGGGGTGCTAGTGACAAGAAGACAGACACTTGCTTCTCTCCTGGGGTTGAGGTTCTGAGGGCAAGTGGTCGGTCAGCAAGAACACAGCTTCCAACGCGGTAACTGTCACAGAGACCGTGACAACGGTTATGCAGGAGTGTTCATAGGACTCTCACAGATAACAGAGCAGGAGGAAGGGGTAGAGTGGGCAGGGATGGGAGGGGCTGGTGGTTCCAGAAGACCCCTCCAAGGGGGCGGCAGTCAGAAGCAGAGACCCCCCCGAATGCACTGAGGGGCCAGCGGTGGAGTCAGGGAGTGCGGGTGGCTTTTTGAAGGGATTTGACATAATGGGTAGGTGGGTGGGGAGGGCAGAGAAATGAGATTTGGAGGCAGAGGTTTTACTCACTTTATTTTATTATTATTATTTTGGCTGCGCCGCACGGCATGCGGGATCTTAGTTCCCCGACCAGGGATTGAACCCGTGCTCCTGCAGTGGAAGCGCAGAGTCTTAACCACTGGACCGCCAGGGAAGTCCCTGGTTTTACTTATTTTAAAAGAAGGATGTTATTGCCTGTTTGTATGCAGATGGGTGTTATTCAGCAGAGAGGGGGAAGCTGATAATCAGGAAAGCTGCAGGAAGGGATCCTGGGGGAGGTGAGAGCCCATAGGAGTGGGTACGGCCCAGGGATTGGCCCGGCTAGGAGCTGGGGTGTCAGCCCAGAGGGAAGCGGAGAGTCCAGCCATGGGTGCAGGACACGAGGTGGGAAGATGCGGCTGCTCTTTTTAAGGTATCTTCTCTTTCAGCGAAAATAGAAGGGAGATCAAATATTGGGACTGAGGGAAAAAAAGAGGGCTGAATGGTGTCGCCCCCCAAATTCATCTGTTGAAACCCTAATCCCCAATGTGACTGTATTTGGAGCGGGGCCTTTAGGGAGATAATTAAGATTAAACGAGGTCATAAGGGTGGGACCCTAATCCAGTAGGAGTGGTGTCCTTTTAAGAAGAGATGCCAGAGCACGCTCTCTCTCTCTCTCTCTCTCTCTCTCTCTCTCTCTCTCTCGCTCTCCCCACCTCCCTGTCCCCCACCCCTCTGCCATGTGAAGACAGTGAGAAGGCGGCGGTCTGCAAACCAGAAGAGAGCCATCACTTGGCACGGAATTGTCTGGCATCTTGATCTCAGGCTTCCAGCCTCCACAACTGTTAGAAAATAAATGTCTGTTTTTTTTAATACCCTATGTTTGAGGTATTTCGTTATGGCAGCTGAGCAGACTAATGTACCAATGAAAGGAAATAATGAATGATGAATACTTCCAAATAAAAGTAAACAACATGTACACGGCATGAAAATGGACCAGGTGGTTGTTAACGCCTGGCTTCACCGAAGTGAGGTCCCCTGTACAGTGGGCGGAGTTTGTGTCTTGGTTACCCCTGAGTCAGGTCCCGGCACACAGTGGGCACTCAATAAATGTGGAGTGGCCTCTAGACTCAGTGCTATGCTGTGTGCTCCCCAGACACCCTCGCCCTCCTTCCCTTGCACACTAGTTCAGCTGATGTGTCTGCCCCCCAGGCCGGCCTGAGTCTGACCTGATCCCTCTCCACGGCCCCCTGGTCCCCAGCACAATCCCTGCAGGAGTAAATGCTCACTCATGGCTTGTTGATGGTTTAAAATATAGAATCTACGAGTTAGCGTTAATCTTGCTGTCCTCGAAAGGCTTGTGTGAATTTTTATCTATTCCACAAAAGACTTACGGAAATGTGCTATTTCCCACTACTCTTATGCTGCTGTCCACTTCTTCTTGTACTTTACGCCTATACAAAATTTACATAGATTAGATACCCAAACAGTCTTATTTTTTATTTTATTTTTTTTGCGGTACGCGGGCCTCTCACTGTTGTGACCTCTCCCGTTGCGGAGCACAGGCTCTGGACGCGCAGGCTCAGCGGCCATGGCTCACGGGCCCAGCCGCTCCGCGGCATGTGGGATCTTCCCGGACCGGGGCACAAACCCGCGTCCTCTGCATCGGCAGGCGGACTCTCAACCACTGCGCCACCAGGGAAGCCCCAACAGTCTTATTTTTAAAGATTCAAATGGTAAAGAAGAAAGAAGGTTTTGCCCTGGGTATCACCATTTACTGTGTGATTATATCCTTGAAGGTTTTTTTCTGTGCATTTACGTATACATTTTTTTTACATAAATGAGAATAAATCACCTGGTTGTTTCATAAGCTGATTCTTCAAAAACGAATTGTATGTCTTCTCCTTAAATTGTCTCCCCCATGGTACCTGCCTGTCTCACCTTTGTCCTGGCTCTGTTATCACCATTGCTGGGGGCTCTCCAAGTGGCAGGCACCCCAGAGGGTGATAAGCACTCGTCACCCCTTTAAATACTTTAAAGGTAGTCTTCACTAGTTCGTTTTTTTAGGAGATGAGGTCTTGGAGAAGCTGAAACACTTGCCCACGTCATCCAGGTGCACTTGGCAGGGCTGCACGCTTACCTGGGGCTAGCAGGGGATCACCTGTCACTGGCGTGGCCTCCTGCTTCCACCTGGAGAGTAGAAACCAGGGGCTGGTCCCCCGTTCCCCGACGTGACGCTCAGTCCTTCAGGGAAGGTGGCAGCCCCCTCCTCGCTCTGGTGCTTGGAGTCTCGGCAGCACCCCTTTGCCCCAAGGCCCCAAGTCTCTCCTGCCCCTGTCCTGGCTCAGCAGGGATGCTCTGAACTGTCTTCTGCTGCCCCCCACCCTGGCCTCAGAGGCGCCCGGTCCCTGGGGCCCCCAAAGAACCTTCCCCCGGCTCCCTCTGAGAAGCGGGAAGGGGAGCTTGAGGTATAAATGCATGAATGGCACGGGCCTCACCCCCTGGGAGGCCTGCAGAGGAGCCTGCTGGGGGCTAATGGGCCTGGCCAGGCGTGGCCTCCCCAGCTCCCCACCTGGGGGACGGCTGGGCTGCAGGGGAATGGAGCATGAGACTGGGCACCCACGAGGAGCGATGGGAGGGTCACCCCTCTCCTACGCCATCCCGACAATGCCCCCCCTCCTGAAGGCCGACTGGGATGGCCGAGGCGACCTCAGAGCATCAGCGGGCCCCATCGGTGTGGGGTAGCGTGGGGCTTTGGAGGGAATGGGGGCCCTTGTGGGCTGAGAGAGGCCAGTACATCCACGTGGAGGCGCTCTGGCTGATGTCGTCTCCCAGTGCTCTGCTTGGGGAAGGCTCGGGGGGAGGGAGCACGTAGACTGGCCTCCAGGACCTTGTTTCAAGTCTGAGTTCTGCCACCTGTTAGCTGGAGACTTGGGCATTCTCCTCAGGTGACCTGAGTGTCCCGGTGGCATGACCACTAGGAAGCCCCACTTTCTGTCCGGGGGGCAGATCAGCTCTGCTGCCTACTCCCAGCGCGCTTGTTTTCAGGGCTCTGAGGTCTCACAGAGGCCATTCAGCTGAGGCCAGAGGGATGGCTGAGCCCTCCAGGACTGTGCCCAAGGGCTAGAATTCCATGGACCTGAATTTAGATTCAAGGAGAGTGACTCAGCAAGGAATCTGGTCTTGGTTAACAGCTCACAGAACTGACCGAAAGCAAAGAAACCAAGCACCATGAAGGCGTCCAGAGGGCAGCACTGCCCAGATCTGGCAGCAACGGCTCGTCCTGTGGGACCAACAGGAAGTGGTCTCTGGAGGCGTCTTACCTGCTTCCAAACTTCCACAGGTGTTGGCGGGATGAAGTTCCTTGCGGACTGTTGGACTGAAGGCCTCAGTGTGTTGCCGGCTGTTGGTCAGAAGCTGCCCTCAGCCCCTTGCTGTCGGGGTCTCCCCAGTATGGCAGCTTGCAACACAGCAGCTTCCTTCCTCAAAGCCAGCTCGGGGGAGCGTCTGTTCACAAGATGGGAGTCACAATCTCACGTAGCCTAATCATCTTTGCTCCATTCTGTTACCTAGAAGCAAGTTACCTGGTCCAGCCCACACTCACGGAGCTGGGACTGCACAAGTCTGTGGATACAAGAGGTGGACTGTTGGGGGCCATCTTGGATTCTGGCGACCATGCTTATTGGCCAATCAAGAACCTCCCTCGTTGCCAGTCCTTACTACTTCCTGTCCAGCGTAGAATATGCTATGGACCGCTACCACTGTGTGCTGTTTCTGTTCTCTCCTTTTCCAAATGGGATTAAAAAAAAATCATAGTTATTTCCTTTGTCCTGTCCACTGTGAATAGCGTGTCTTGAGAGTGGCCATCATCATTTGGGTTGGAGGGATGGTACCCATCACTAGGATTGGGCACCCGTCCTTGAGGAAGTGCCTCTGGATCTGATGGAGAGAGATGCAAATGGCCCACAGATCCTGGACTCGGTGCTGGGGTATCAGCCCCCAGAATTGACTTTGGATTGTCTCTCTTCTTGGGGAGAGAGGGAAGTGCATTTTCTGCTGTGAATAATATAGCTACAGATTTGGGGTAGGAACGTTATAAAATCATATCAATACAGGGAAAGAAGTGGGTGGTGGAATGTGGCCCACAGCTGCCACTTTGCCTGCTAACATCTCCTTTTCGTGCTTTTTGTTTGAGCTCACCTCTTCCCCGCTCTAAGCCTGTTGGGTTTTGGTGAGGTGAGCATCCTCCTTCCTCCCCAGTCTGCCCCCCGCTCCAGGAGAGGGCTGGTGCCTGGGGCCTGGCCAGTGAGCGTGATGGTTGGGGCCTCTGCCAGAACTATCAGGAAAGAGATGCTCTCTTTCTGCCGGGATTGCTGAATTTGTCGAATATAAACCAGGAACTGCTAGTCACCTGCTGTTGAGTTGATTCACTGGGAATAAAGGCAGTGTATCTGCCTGTATCCTGTATCCATCCCTGGTCCAGGAAGATCCCACATGCCATGGAGCAACTAAGCCTGTGAGCCGCAACTACTGAGCCTGCGCTCTAGAGCCCTCGAACCACAACTACTGAGCCCACGTGCCACAACTACTGAAGCACATGTGCCTAGAGCCTGTGCCCCACAGCAAGAGAAGCCACTGCAATGAGAAGCCCACACGCCGCAATGAAGAGTAGTCCACGCTCGCTGGAACTTTCCTGGGATGTGAGTCAGTGAATTCCCTCAAACACATGCATATACTCCGCCTATACCACCCACCCCTCCACCAAAACTAGATTAAACTGGGGTTTCTGTGACTTGTCACCAAAAGTCCTGGCTGATAAAAAAATCTGCTTATGAAGCTAATCTGTAATCTAGAATTTAGAGGGGCATAAAGCAGAGATGAGTGGTTGCCTCAGGGTGGGGGCAGAGGCGGGATGATTGGCTGGATGCCTCAGGAAACTTTGGGGGAGGTGATGGAAATGTTCTTTTCTGGGGGTTGGAAGCATTCTGTGTATTGATTTGGTGATGACATGAGCATATACACATGTGTCAAAGATCATTGAGCTACATATTAAATGGATGTATCTTATTGTATATCAATTAGACCGCCATTAAATCAATTACAAAGATTTAAAAAAAAAAAAATCTGCCTGATTAGGGACGCCTTCTCCTGAGTTGCCAGGAAACTTGGCGCTGGCATTCTGACTCACTGAAGCAGAGTTTTCCATGAGTTTTAATTTTGTGAACTGTGTCCTGTTGTTTTCTCCAAACCCCTACTGGCTACTCTCCAGCCCCCACTGGCTGAGAATGTAATATTTTTGTACTCATGTTCTCAGTTGTCCTGGTTCTGGAAGATTCTGCAACATATTTGCAGAGCTCCCCAGCCTTGTAGCCAACCTGCTTAAGGGCACACTTCCTTGGGCTGGAGCTTCTTCCCAAGCATTGAGAGGCTGGACCATAAATGGACCCATCCCTCTGTCTCGCCTTCTAAAGGAAGCCTTTGGTTCCCTAGACAGAGGAATCTTCTTGGCTGAGGGTTCTGAACCAAGCTGTGCAGAAAAGATCTGGGGCTGCAAACTTCTGGCAGAGAATATAAACCCCAAGTTATCTCAAAACCATACTGGCAGGGTACTCAGGAAAGCTGGGCGGAGGCCAGAGAGGCATTCCATTTCCTCTTATTAGGATGGAAGATGAGACAGAAGAGGTATCGGCTTCCAGGCTGTTCACTGTGCCGTCTGTTGAACACGCATGCCTTCCCATCCCCCAATCCATTCCAGACATCTACAGCCTAAAACCGGGCTGTCCTCTCCTTTGGTCTCTATTGACTGTGTAGTCCAACAAGGCCGGTCCAGGGCGTCCTTGGGCGGCGATGGGCTTGCCCTGTCTACTTCATGCATCACCCCAGAACCCCAGCTCCCAGTGCTTTGCTGATGGGAAGCACAGAGGTCAGAGGCCTGAGCTTCCAGGGAAACAGGAAAACCACTGTGCCTGACGATGACTGGGGCTCCAACCAGGGCCGCCCACCTTGGACGAGGAACGCCATTCGTAAGCACTGGTGTCCACCACGGCCGCTGAGAGTCTGTACTGCAGAGCCCTGTCCTGAAGATTAAACGAGATTCGCACGTGGAGCTCTCAGCCCAGGGCCCACTGAGCATAGTAGGTCCTTAAGAAATGACAGTCATTGCCCTGACGAGCAGTGCTGGCACTGGCTCTTCCCGAGAATGTCCCTCCTTCAGTGGCCGCCCTGCGCCCTGACTGTAGTGTGTGTGACGCTGAGCCACGGCAGACCGAGGTCCCACGGCTCATGGGTGGCGGTCCCTGGCCTCCCTGAGGCTGGCTCTGGCTTTCCAAGTTTGACCGTGTGTATCCCATGTGTACCTAAGAGTGTGTTTCCCCACTTGCTCACGTCTGTAGAGGCAGCGGTGACAGGAAGTATGAAAACGTGGAGAGCTCTGTCCTGCCCGTGGCTCTCCCCTCCCTCACGTCCTGTTGGGGGACGGGGGAACAAGTGTTGTTTCTTTGTCCAGCCACCTAGAAGCTGCCTGGTAGGTACGGGACTTCACTCCCCGAATCACGATTCTATGACTCTGTTGACCAGCAGGTGTCAAAGGAGAATGGCCAGAGCCCTTGCCCCAGGCAGTTTCAGGGTGGAAATCTGTGATGTTTGGGGACCCTTGACTTCCTGCCTTTATGGGACACCCAGGAAGAAGGAGGCTTTTGGTCACCACGGAGGGGGCCCGGATATGCCGTTTTAGGGGGGTGGGGATAGCAGAGGTGCATCACCCCACCCCTGCAGTGGGCTCCGTGGCCCCTTCAGTAATTAAATACCAAAGGAGGGAGGAGGAAAGTGGTCGAGGGCCTGAGGCTTCTGCTTGTGGGCATGTGGGCCTTTTCCCCACCAGCAGCACAGAACCACTAGCACAGAAGCGAGGTGGTCAGGGCGTGGGCAGGTTGTGCCTGGACGCTGCCCGGGGGCTGGAGTGGCAGAAAGGAGAAGAGGCCTGACTCCCTAGCAAGACTGCAGGGAGAAAGGTCCCGGGGCCGGGAGAGGCCCCATTCCTGGAGTTCGTCCCCGGCCCTTCTCGGCTTAGCGTCTGCCAGAGGCACGTGTACGTTCATACACAGGCCCAGCCCTGTCCTGACCTCCAGGCCCTGTTAGTTGGTGAGGGCTGCCCACCCACCCACCGGGCCTGGGTTCTGAGCCGTGGCAGAGGCAGGAAGGCACCGTCGAGCTCCCGGGTGGGGGTTAACTCCCCACTGGGGGCTCGGGGCTCCTGAGGAAGAGGGGAACCCCAGGGGCTGGGATGCATTGCGCCCCGAGGAACCAGGCCTTGGATGGCCCCCTGGGGCACCTGCAGGCCTGGGAAGCCGTTCCGCCGTGTGGAGGGAGGCCTGCACCGCTGGGAGCTTTCCAGCCAGTGGTCCCGACCCCACCCCCTGACGCGCGTCGTCAGGACCCCACTTGGTTTCTCGAGTCCCCAGAGGTGTCAGCTGTGGTGGCCTCCAACTCTGCTTTCCTGGGATTCTCTGACTGGTGTGTGGAGGAGAGGCTGGGGAGGGTGCACCTCAGGGGCTGGGAAAGGGGCGGGTGGGCACCCCGGCTTCATCACCCGAAGCTCCTGGAAACTTCGCCACTGGACCACACAGAGCGGTGGCCTTGCTGGAGCAGCAGCTGGGGCTGTGAGCAAAGGGAGCCGGGCTGCCGGGCACTGGTCGTCAGGGCAATGCACTTGGGGGTCAGCTGGCCCGAGGGTGGTGCTGCAGCCCTTCTCCATGATCACCAGGGCTCTGCAGGCAGAATGCCAGCCACCAGGCGGTACTGCCTCCTGGACGGGCAGTTCCCTCTGTCAGCCGCCCCGCCCACCCTGCCATCTCCTGGCTCTCCACAGAAGAGGGGCGCCCTGCTCCTGCCCTGGACCCCGGACACCCCTGCCCTGGTCTCTCCCCGGGCCTATGCAGTGAGCAGTTTTCCCAGATCTTCCCCCAAAGTGGCGGGGATCCCAGCCTGGACATCAGGAGGCCAAGATGGGCCTGTTCCTGGGGCTGCCGGAGGCGAGGCGCTGGCCAGGGAGCCATCCGGCCCGGCTCTAGTGGAGGCTGTCTCTTGGGAGGGGCTTCAGCCTATGGCTGGGGGGTCGGGAAGTGACAGGCACAGGGACGCCAGCCCTGCCTCAGAGAGCTTAGGACAGAGAGTTCTGGGTGGGGCAGGGGGTGCAATATTGCCGACGACGCAGCAGCCACCCCGGGGGTCTCTGTGTGGACACACTGTGTTCTTTTTTATTATTATTATTTAAACTTATTTATTTATTTTTTATTTATTTATTTTTGGCTGCGTTGGGTCTTTGTTGCTGCGTGTGGGCTTTCTCTAGTTGGGGCTACTCTTCGTTGCGGTGCGCGGGCTTCTCATTGCAGTGGCTTCTCTTGTTGCGGAGCACGGGATCTAGGCACGTGGGCTTCAGCAGTTGTGGCTCGCGGGCTCTAGAGCGCAGGCTCAGTAGTTGTGGCGCACGGGCTTAGTTGCTCCGCAGCACGTGGGATCTTCCCGGACCAGGGCTCGAACCCGTGTCTCCTGCATCGGCAGGCGGATTCTCAACCACTGCGCCACCAAGGAAGCCCGCACACTGTGTTCTTCATGGGCAGGGACTGTATTAGTAGCCAGCAGAGAGCCTAGAACCCAGCAGGTGTGATGAAAACTAAGGTTCCCAGGGGGGGTGGGGGGGCCCTGGGTGGGTGAAAAGTGCATGGGGGTTAGCCAACAGAGTGTAGCGTGGGGACCAAGCTCCCTCCGGCAGAGGAGTGGACACCCTAGCAGGAGAGGGAGCACGCCGGTGTGTAGACCGGCCAGCCGGGAGAGGCGGCACGGGAGCTGGGGTACAGAGCGGGCTGCACGGGGGGCGGCGTGGAAAGGCTGCCCGTCTGGGCTTCGGGTGCCAGTGGGGTCCTCACTGTGAGAACAAGATCACAGACAGGACAGAGGGCAGGAAGCCTTCCTCGCTGCGAGATAGAAAACGTTTATTGATATACACGTATTATCTTTCATCAAACTGGGCCACCGTGCTTGTAGGTGGGCTGAGGTGGCCAGGTAGAGCCAGTGCCCACTTTTGGGTGGGGCTATAGCCCAGAGACTGCCTGGACGGCCTTCCGGAGCCCCTCAGACCAGGCGGACGGCAGCTCAGACATGCCGGCTGGTATGGAGTCAGAAACGAGAGTGAGCCACTCAAGCCAGCCGACGGCTTTTCCTGCGTCCAGGCACTTGCCGTGCCAGAGGCTCCCCCATTTCGGCCACCAAAGGGAACGTCATGTGCAGAAAGACTGGGCTCCCAGGCGGATTAAGGAGAAGCGTCTCCCAGGTAGCACCCTTGCCTTGACAGGGCAGAAAGGAGACAGCAGGTGTCCCAACAGCAGGACAAAGATGCTGGCCCGACGGGCGATGGGCTGGCTGTTCTCAGGAGGGCTGGCTGATGGGGCAGGAGGTGGATGGGCTGCGTGACCCCGTCCTCTCCTTTCCTGGCCATCCTGGGGCGGGGAGGAGCCCCACACCTGGCCCACCGCCCGGGGGCAACTTCTGCAGTGGGTCACGGAAGGAGGATAGCTGGGAGGAGCCTGGTGAGGCCACGGGGTCTGTTTGGAAGTGGCTCTTCTGTCTCTCGGCCACCCCCAGAACCTCGGCCCCGGGAGAAGGCGGCACGCGGGTGGGGAGCAGATTCTTCTCCTTGCACTCGGGCCCCGGGGCTGCTGCCCAACTCCTGTCCCCCTGCAAAGGGTCTCTGGAGGCCACTCCAGCTGGCTGCCGCCTCCCCTCCAGGAGCTGGCCTCTCACGAGGCATTCCCCGAGGCGCACTGCATCTCCATGGTGACCGTGTTGGGCGTGCTGCCCCCCGCCTCCCCCGGCTCGGCCCCGTCTCGCAGGGCCCGCTGGAAGACCACCCTGAGGGGCTCCCACAGCCGCTGTGACTTGTCCCTGCCGGCCAGGAAGTAGACGACAGGCTTGGCGCTGCTGTTGATGCAGATAAACAGGTCGGTGACGTACTCGGGGAAGGGGGCCGGGATCTGGAAGGCCCAGAAGAGGAACCAGTCGATCCCTAAGTAGATGGAGGACACGAGGAAAACCGAGACCATGGCCAGGATGACGTGGTTGAGCTTGGCCGAGCGCTGGCGCCGCCGGGCCCGGCATTCCACGTGCAGGACGAGCGCCAGGCAGGGCAGCACCATGAGCGGACAGGAGACCAGGAACAGCAGGATGCCCAGGAAGGTGTCCACATGCCCGCAGCCCGGCCCGGACGCCTGGCGGCCCAGGAACATGCAGAAGTAGCTGTGGATGCTGGTGACCAGGAGTGACAGGCTCCAGAGCAGCGAGCACACCACGGCCGACAGGCGCTTGGGCCGACGGCGCCAGTACCAAGAGGGAAAGATGACCGACAGGCAGCGCTCTGAGCTGATGGCTGGCAGGAGGCTCACGCTGGTGATGAACATGCAGAGCCCCAGGATCCGGGACACCGCGCGGACGTAGTCGGCAAACGAGCCCAGGAAGCCCCCCGTGTTCAGGATGGAGAACACGGCCTTGCTAAAGAGGTAGCCGACGTCCGCGCTGGCCAAGTGCAGAAAGTAGATGGAGAAGGGGCTCCTTTTGATGGAGAAGCCGAAAAACCAGAGGACCAGCCCGTTGCCCACCAGGCCGCACAGACAGAGAAGCAGGAAGATGTAGTTCATGACGGCTGGCGGTGGCAGCATGGTGATCTGCTCGATGGTCAGGAAGCCGCGGCCGTAGAGCTCCGGGGCCTCGCTCACTCCCGGACACATCTGCGCAGGCGTGGAGGGGAGACACGCGGTGATGCTGGCTGGGCTCCATCCCCAAACCTGCACCTGCATCCAGGTGTGCTGGGCTCCGCCCCCAAACCTGCAGCTAAGCCCAGGTGTGTTGGTCCTGATTACAGACGTGGCTCTGGAGCAATGAATGGGCTCCAACTGGAGCAGAGACACCCTTGATCTGACATAGTGCTGCCATTCTGTGCCCCAGAGTCTGGAGCTCGCAGCCTACAGGAGTGATAGTAAAAATGGTGAAAAGAGTCGGTCCCTCATAAAGGTACCCGGTGGTCCACCGGCCAGAAAATGTACATGTTGTGCAAGATAAAGAAAAACTGAGGAAGCTTTCCATATTGAAGGAAACTAAAGAGACATGACTAATTAATGCAGGGCTGTAAGCGTGGATTGTAGAGTGGATCTAACCATCACTATAGAGGCTATTAGGGGGATGACTGGGAAATGTGAAGGTGGACTATGTATTGTACCAATGTTACACTTTCTGAAGAGGAAAATGTACCGTGGCTATGTATGGGAGTGTCCTTGTTCTTAGAAGATACAAACTGTTTGGGTGCAAAGGGGTTTGGTGTCTGCAATTTACTTTCAAATAGCTCTGGGAAAGAAAGCACCTATCAAGAGATAATAAAGGTTTATTTTTTAAAAAAAGAGATACTAGAGAGAAAGCACATGTGGCAACAGGCTAACGATTAATGAATCGGTGTATGCAAAGTTACAAAACTTGCAATTTTTCACACTGAAACATGAAAATATTTATTTTAAAAAACAAAATCACTTGTCAGTTACCAAAACAAAACCAAAGTGGACCCAGACCTATAGTGGAATCAGAGAGACCTGGGGAATCAGAGTTGGTTCCCTGCTGGGCCAGGGTGAAACTCTGGGTTTCTGGATCATGAGGGATCTGGATCTGGCCCAAGGGGGTCCCTAGAGGGCGAGACACTGAGGCAGTGGCTATTCATAGAGCTGTGTATTTTGACAATTGGTCTGGCCGTGTGAGTCCATCTGGCTAAATGACAGTCTTGCCTGCAGGGTCTGGGCTGGCATATAAATGCATGAACGTGGGTCATGTGCAAGAAGCTGACAAGTGTGTGGGGGGGGGGCAGTGGCAAACCGGAGGGCACCCGTCCTGAGCAAGTCGGCGGTGCCCTGCTCCAGCCGGTGGGCGCCAGTGGGACCAGCAGGCTGAGTGGCTCTTATTCATCCTTTTCCCTCTCCCCAGAGAAGCCAGAACTCGAGATGGTAATGTAAACTATCCTGATCTTTAAATGTTGACATTTAAAAAACACGGTGTGGGCCAAACATAACACATCTACAAGCTGGATTCGGTGCTCAGGCTGTGGATTTTGACCTCCCATCCCCAGTGGCAGAGGCTGTCCAGAGCACTGTCACTGCCCTGCCCACACCCCAGCAGACATCACTAATCCATCCCAGCACTCTTTCCCACAGAGCCCGAACCTGGCCTCCCCCTAATCTAAGGCCGGGTGTCAGTACCCATTGCTCATGACTCTCCCTCCAAAACCCAAAACAAAACTGAAAAACAAACCAGAAGGTTCTTGAGGCAGGACTATTCTGCTACTTTCCAGATGGGCCCCAGCTCCGGCAGAAAGCTGGGTCCCGAAAGACTGCTCTCTGGGCCTGACACCCCATAACAAAGGGAGGGACCTCTGGCCTGGCTCCGGTCAAGGGCACCCTGCAAGCAGGGACTGGAGGGTGCTGGCAAACTTTGGGGAAACCCCAGAAGGTCAGGGCATGGGGGTCCCGGTCACTACCCGGCATCCTATCCTCTAAATATATTTATTGACCCCACATCTGTCTGTCTGTCTGTCAACTCTCAAACCCCTTAGCTCGCTCTTTACTCAGCCTTTCGTCTTCTCAGCTGGGGAGCAGACTCAGAAATTTACAAGATCCAGTGTCTAAACAAGTCCACGGAGGACCAGCGCTAGCGCTGGAGGGAACTGGGTGGCAGGGGCTGCATCTGACAGGTCAGATCCCTCAGTGCCTCTCGCAGGCTGGAAGAAGTCTGCAATCCTCCCCTCAGAGTCAGAGCTGGAGGGCCGGTGAGTCATTGGACGTGTGGCTGCCATCCCGGCCACATAGCACCTTGTACAATGCCTGCTCTGGAGCCTGGTGCCCTCCCTGGGCTCTGCCTTTTCTCTGGGGATTTCTGGGGACTCCCAAGCCAGTTCCTTCTCTGTCTCCTGTGGCTGCCATCTTGCGGTGGTCACCATCAGGGCTGCAGGCATGGTGGGGAAATGCCGGGGGCTGGGGTCCTGGCTCTGCCCCGACCTCCGGACTCACCGCAGTCAAGCTACTACACTGGCGTGAGCCTCAAGTTTCCTCAAAGGTTGCACTTGGTAAACTCAGGGGTCCTTCCAACTTGAGAGGGTTTTTCCCGGGATTCAGGAGGGAATTCCAGAGCTTTCAAAGGCCTCAGAGAAGTAGGGGGCAGGAGGGGGGGAGGGCAGAAGGGGTGGGTCAGCCTGATGGGTCGTCAGAGTCTCAGCCATGGCTAGTGCCTGGAGGCAGAGGGTAAACTGGGACTAACGGACCCTGGTGTTGGGCGACGCTGGCAGGGTGGCCCAGAGCCCCACGGAGCTCGTGACACCAGGGCCCTCTTGGAGCCAGCCTCGCAGGGCCTCCTGGCAGGGCCTGGCCATGGGAAATAGCCGACCGCCCCATCTCCCCAGGGAAGAGATGACAAGGCCTCTGGAGGTTGGTAACAGATGCCCCAAGGTCTGCACAGGATGGGATTCGAGGACGTCCGGTGATGAAGACACTGGGGATACGAGGTGACCGGTAACCAGTGCCAGGCCACGTAGCCCAGAGGGGCCCTGCTGCCCGCCTGTCTGTCCCGAGCTAGAGGATGGGCCTGGGTGGCAGAGTGCCTGTGAGAAGGGGATGCTGGGCGGGGTCTGCCCCCTCCCACCACACCATCCTGCAGACCCGAGTCGGGGAGCCCCCTCTGTCGGGAGCTGATGGTGGCACTTGCCTTGTTCCTGTTGGTGGGATGGGTCTCCCAGGAGCAGTTTCCAGCCATCCCCAGGCCTGGTGAGTCCAGATTCCTTATGGCTCTGCTCACAGCTCACCGGCCTGCACAACGCACCTGGCCAGGCAGAAAGAGTCACATGAGGGCGGCAGTGTTCTCCCCTCCCTCGCAGACCCCTCCCCAGGCCCTCGGGGGTCCCCCTTGGAGGGCAGGCTGATGAGCTATCCCCTGGCCGCCTTAGAGGCAGGGCCTTGTGGGAGGCACCGGGCTTCTTGCTGAGTCCAGAGCAGGAGGCGTCTGTGTGCACCACTCCCTCCTTCTCCGGGGCCCTCGTTCTCCCTCCCCGCTGCTGACACCCTAGGGACACCTCCTGGGGAAGAAGCCCCTCTCCTTCCCCGCTTGTTCTGAGATTTCTGGAGCCAGACGGCTTCTGGAGATATCTTTTATTTACCTGCACACATTTCTTGGACACCACCTTTGTGTCCAGCCAGGGGTGGGACAGGGGTTCAGTCCCAGACAGGAGAGTGGGGGAGGAAAGATCATTTCCGGCAAGGAGGCTTCCTGGAGGAGGAGGCTTTTGCCTGGGCCTTGTGTTTGTAACATATTAAGGTGTCTGGTCTTTCCCCTACACATGCCTGGAAGGCAGGGCACCCCGATCGTTAGCATCAGCATCGCTGTCACCACCATCAACCCCGTGTCAGTGAGTGCCTGCTCGCTTACACCCCATCCTCCTGTTTGGTCCTGGGTACCAGCTGTGAGGCAGTTGTAGTCACTCCCCTATGATGAGGGCAGGGAGGTGAGGTCACCTGCCCAGGGCGCACCCTATAACTGCCACACACACTGCAGCTTTGCTGATTTGTGTACCTGCAGGACCAGAGCGGCTGCAGAGACAGGAGGGCTGGAGGCGGCACCAGCCTCGAGGCTGCTATGGTGGCCCCGGCTCCAGGCTGGAGCAGGGGCAGCTGGACTCGGCCAGGACTGCAGGTGGGAGGCCTGGGAGAAGTAGTGACAAGCCGGGGAGGGGGCGTCCCTGCGTGAGATCTGTCCGCCCTCCTCCGGCAGAGCTCATTGGTCCACCTGCCCCGGGTGCACTCGAATTGACTCCGGTCCCCCAACCTGACCTCGGCCCCCGCCCACAAGCACCCATCCCTCCCACTGTGCAGGCGGGAAACTGAGGCTGTCAGCGGAGGAGGAGCCTTGCGGGGGCACAGCCTGGCCACAGGCTGCCGTGCCCCTCCTCCTCCGGACTCCCCCGGAATTCCATCCTTGGCCGCCACGCGCGCGCCCCTCAGCCCCGGGCCGGGCAGGCGCCGGTCATTGGCTGCGCGGGAAGGCGGTCCCCGCGAGCTGCCCGCCCCTCTTTAACCCTCAGCCTCCCGGAGCCAGCGGCACAGGGCCGCCCGGAGGGGCAGCGGGCGGGGCCGGAGGTGCGGACGGCGCGGCCCCGGACCGCAGCCCCGCAGGGCGTGGGGCTCGCGCCGGGGCCCCAGGTGGCTGCGCGTCGCGGAGTGGGGCGGCGCTTATGCGTGAGAACAAGTGAGCCAGCTCGTGAGGCGTGTGCAGTGTGGGTTTGCAGACAGCGGGGGGGCTAGGAGGTGTGCATATTACTGTGTACCTCCCACCCCTCCCCCGTGACAGCCTTGACTCTAGTTGGGCCACTGTCCCCATTGCCACGGACAGACCTCATGCTTCTCCACACTCTGGGGCTTGTCCAAGCTCTCCGGGTGCCTGCAACCCCCAAACTGCCTGCCTCTCCCTCACCCCTCCTGGCCTGGGGTACTCCCGCTTCCACCCTCCTCTTCCTACACCGTTCTCCCTCTTCTTGGTCGCCCTTCCAGACACACATCACCCCTAGGTCTGGGCCCCAGGCTTGGCCCCCCCAGGAATGTCCTGACTCTGAGAGCCTCTTCCGTTCACCTCTGCCAGGCTAGACCCCCAAGGACACACATGCCCCCAGGACAGCTGGCTGGGGCCTGCCCATGAGATCCGACTGGGGCTGGGCGTGTAGTGGTTGATTCGAGGTGTGGGTGTCCCTGTGTGTCTGAGCCCTTGCTGTCCTGCCACGGGCCATCCGAAAAGCTACTGCACTTCCGTGCAGAGAGATCTGGAAGCCAAGCTGGACCCCACGTGCGCCATAGAAAGACGTGTGTGTGACATGTGTATGGGACGTACGTGAGTGCGTGTGAGTGCGTGTGCCCCTCACGTCAGGATCTGACGTGTGACAGAACTAGCTTGGGCTAAAGCAGACAAAAAAACCTGCCAGCTCAGCTCACTGCTGACCCTCCCCTCAAAGCACAAGGCCAAGGATGGGCCCCCAGCCACCTGTCTGCCACCTCAGGAAGTCACCACCGCCCACCACGCCCAGCTCCAAACCCACCTGGGTCCCCGCTAGACAGGACTTTACACCAAGAGGCCTTGGTGGGAACCATCAGACTCCAATTCTCCTGTCGGTGTTCCCAGCCCCTCTCCTTGTCCCGGGGCTGCCGCCTGGGCTGGGTCTGAGAGCACTGGCCACGGGGTGAGCTTGTGGCTGTCATTCCCCCCAGACACAGGGGACACCTTTCAAAATGTCTCACGAACAGCCTTCACCCAACGCCAACACCCCATCAGGCACCGCCCACCAGGGAAAAGGTGGGACGCAGCCACCCAACCTCCGGTGGCTGCCGAGGCTGACCCCTCGGTGTCCATCCCAGGGCTGGCCCCAAGCTGCCGGAGCTCGGCCCGGGGAAGGAGGGGGCTGCTGTCAGCGTGCGTGACGGCGGTGGGAGCTGTTGCACTTGGGGTGCTGCCTGCTGGGTGTTCCCCTTCCTGCCCTTCCAGAAAGCACGCTTGGATGGCTGGCGAGGGTGGGGAGGGATAGAGGGGGAGCCCCCACCCACAGGAGGACAGAGCAGGAGCTGGAAGCAGAGGACAGCTGGGGGGTCAGCAATCACCAGGGTGCCCGGGCCTGCCACACAGGACGGGGACTCTCAAAGCGGCCCGATGACCCTGGGACTCTGGGGCCTTGGGAGGGCTCCTCTGGCGGTGAGAGCGCTGCTCTGCCGTCTCAGGCTCCTGCTTGGGGCCGTGTGATGTCCGGGGGCTGCCAGCCTCAAGGGTGCCTGCCTTCTTCTCCTTCCCTGCCCGGCTTTCACCCTGCAGCCCCGGCTCCCGGGATGCCCTCCCCTGGGCCCTGGGCGCCGCGGAGCTACCTGCAGCTGCTGGCCTGATCCTCAGAGGCCTCCCCTTCGTGGAGGGCTCTTCCCGTGATGCCCACCTCTGGTCACCCACCAGCAGGGCAGCGGGCCAGCGCAGAGCACTGCCTGGAGCCTCAGGAAACGCGAGCTCGGGGTGGAGGAGAGCCCTCGCCTGCCTGCTGGAAGAGACGCTTTGGCAGTGTAACCCGCCCCAAACCCAACTCCAGGCCCGGCAGGAGGGGGGCGGGGACGGGGAAGACGAGGGGAGGAGGGGCTGAGCCCGGATGAGGCTCTGGGAAGGAATGCCCCGCTCAGGAGCCCCCCCGGAGCCCCGCTGGGAACTCAGCTCTCCGCCTGATGACGTCGTGTTGGCCCGAGCACTGCGACCCGAGTCCAGCTGTGAATCTGCAGCTCCGTGGGGCTGCCCACTGCCCGGGAGGGGGGAGTGTCAGGCTGTCCACTTGCCCGATGCTTTCCCTCGGCCCCCTCTGGGCATTTCGGGGCGCGGAGGCCTGGGAGGGGCGGGTCCCCACCTGGTGTTTTAATTGTCCCCAGGGGCTGTTATGGAAAAGCCTGGAGGCCGCAGGGTGAGGGCTCCAGTGAGGGGGTGGTGCAGGTGCTTTGGAGGGCAGAACGGGTGGCTGGACAGCAGTGCCACCCAGGTGGTACCCCACGCCCCCTTCCACCCCGGAATCCGCCCAGGGTCCCTTGCGGGCTTCTGGAGCCAGGAATTCCCTTTTCTCCAGCCCTAAGAGCAGTCAGATGGCGCAAGTGGAAAATCACAGCGCTCGCCCGGGGCCTGGGCCGAGCGGGGAAATTGGCGGCCGTGGTGCCTGGTGTGTGCGCCGCGCGGGAGGATGAGTCAGCCTCCCCCAACCCCGGCGAGTCCCCACAGGGTCCTGGGGCACCAAGCCAAAGCCTGGGGGGCGGTGCAGGGGCCAGAGGGGTGGCCGTGAGGACGGGGGTGGTGAGCAGTGGCTTCCCAGGAGCCACCAGGGAAAGCTCCCTGCCCTGGACCAACTTTCTCATGGCCCAGGGAGCCTGAGGGAATTCTGAGCAATGTGTTCCCTGTGGGAGCACATGATGCCCAGATTGGGGCTGGGGGGTGCCTCTGTGGGCATCTTAAAGGGAAGCCAGAAATAGAGCTTCCCCTGCACCTGCCCGGGAGCTGCAGCCCTCCCGTGCCGGGAGGAGCTCATGTCCCTGGCCACATGCGAACCTCAGAAGGGGCTCAGATTGTTCCCTGCTGGGTCCAGCTGGCCTCCCGGGGCCTTTGTTTTTAGGGAGGGGTTGGGGGAGGGCTCGAGGATGCTGAAGGTCACGGCCACGCCTGAGGCTGGGCTGGCAGCAGGCAGAGGTGGGGACCTTCCCCTCCTCTCCCAGGCCGGCCAGCTGGGGCCCAGCTGGGCTGCTTGTTTACGTGGGGAGGCCGGGGGAGGCCAGTCTAGGCAAGTTCCAAGTGTAATTGCATCTGGACTCTTAAAAGGAATTGTGTGAAGTGGGCAGCGGCTCTGAAGTCCACCGCCTTATTTGGTATGGAAATCTGTTTCTTTCAAAACTAATGAGAGGTGCTTGTAAATGGGAAAGCCATTCTTTGCTTGGGTTTGCTGCGTCCCATTGCCACCCACTGTCCTCTGGCCTGGAGGCCAGGCTTCTGCAGGGACATGGCTCCCATGGCCGCCTCCGATCTTGGGTGACCCTGGGACTTGGTTCCTCATCTGTCAGGTGGGAAAAATAATGACTCTCGGAGTAGCAGTGAGAAAGGAATCATGTCCCGGGTAAGAAAGCTCTTTGTGACCCCAGAAACACTGTGTCGTTCATTCCCTCTCTCCCCTCACAAGGCTTAGGGTGACTTGGAGGGGGCCGGCCCAGTGTTGGCCACGTGAGACACTGTCCCTGCACTTCCAACCCTCATGTTCTGTCCTCATGCCCTGAAGAGCCACCACCCTGCCATCAGTGGCCCTCCTCCACCCCTCCCAGGAGAAGGGAAGTTTATTTTTAGTGGTCCAGTGCCGTGGGCCTCACAGGTGGACTCTGGTCTCACCCCCACCCCAGGCCCCCTACAAGGGTGCAGGCCAGGACCCTCCTCTGCTGGGCCCTCCTGTGGCCCCTCGTTGCCCAGCTGCTCCGAGTCGGACCCTCCGAGCCAGCAGGGAGGGCGCAGAACCTCCCAGGCAGACCCGCACACACTGCAGAGCACCTGCCGGGTACCGTGCACTGTGCTCTGGGCTGGTGAACAGGCACATGAGGTCTCTGCCCTCCCGGAGCTGCCATCAAGCTGGGAGGCAGACCAGAATCAGATGACCCAGACATATGTGAAACCACAGCTGAACAGAAGGCACCAGCATGCCAGGGAGATCAGGACGGCTTCCTGGAGGAGGTGATGAGGGAGCCTGTGGGGAAAGTTGGGCAGGAGCAACTCAGGTGAGAAGGGTAAGGAAGACATCCCCAGCAGAGGAAACTGCATGAGCAAAGGCCCTGAGGCAGGAGGCGTGCTTCACCAGTGAATGGGGGGCTGGATGAGGCCGGGGGGTGGGGAGGCAGAGAGGGCAGAGGCCTGGATGAGGCCCCCAAGTGGGCAGCTCTGATTGGCCCTTCCTGGCCCAGAATCTCGCCCTCTGTGTCCTGTTCTCACCTCTCTGTTGAGCTTTGTCCGCTCTGCTCAGGGGACAAGTGCGGTGAGGGTGATGACAATTACATCTGCCTGTTGCTGTGTCCTCTGAGCCAGGGCTGCATAAATGGGATCGTTTCATCCTCACAACATCGCCCATTTTACACCTTCATTCAACACACACTGACTGGGACTTCCCTGGTGGTCCAGTGGTTAAGACTCCGTGCTCCCAATGCAGTGGGCATGGGTTTGATCCCAGGTCGGGGAACGAAGATCCCGCATGCTGCTCGGTGCGGCCAAAAAAAAGAAAAAGAAAAGAAAGTGTACGATTCAATGGTTTCAGTGTATGCAGAGAGCTGTGCAAGCATGACCACTATCTGACTTTAGAATGTTGTTTTCACCCCAAAAAGAACCCCATACTTATTAGCAGCCTCCCCAGCCCCTGGTCACTACTCATCTAATTTCTGTCTCTATGGATTTACCTGTTCCGGACATTTCATAGAAATGAAATCACACAGGTCTTCTGTGTCTTGATTCTTTCACTCAGCAGAAAGTTTTCAAGGTTCTTACATGTTGTGAATTCACATATCAGTGCTGCATTCCTTTTTATGGTGATAGGCTGGTTCTTTAGGGTCCAAAACCCCTTTCTCTTCTGCTTGGCTAAGGTCCTCCAGGAGACAAGACAAATGTGTACATGGTCTGGGTGCCCCAGGTTAATTCCCGAGGCCATTTGGTTTCAACCCTTGAGATTAAAAAGGCCTCTCCAAGGTCTAGCCTGTTCTCCTGATGGGGAAGAGTGAGTAGGACACCTCCTCCAGCCAGGATGGAGCATCTGTGATGGAACGTGCGTCTTAGGAATCTCTGCAGAAGCCTACATTCTCCT
>NW_021703784.1:103161910-103200416 GCF_005190385.1 Monodon monoceros
TCCATCCATCCATAATCCGTCTTACATCCATCCATCCTTCATCCAACATCCATTTATCCATTATCCATCCATCCATCACCCACCCATCATCCATCCATCCACCATCCATCCATCCATCCATCCATCCATCATCCATTTTACCTCCATCCTTTCATCCATCCATCATCCATCCATTATCCATTTTACATCCATCCATAATCCATCCAACATCCATTCATCCATCACCCATCCATCCATCCACCATCCATCCATCCGTCCGTCCATCCAACCGACCATCTATCCATCCATTCTTACCTTCATTCAACACGTATTTACTGAACACCAACAATGTTGGGGCTGGGGAAAGAATTGTGGAGGAATCAGACATGAAGGAAGAGAAGAATGGGTGATAAATAGAAACAAATGAACACAAGAATTCCAACCGGAATCAGTGCAGTGAGGATGATGAACAGGTGTGGTGATAGAAAATTATGTGGTAGAAGAAGAGAGGGTGTGATGTAGGTGGAATAATGGCTCCCTAAAGAGCTGAAATCCCAATCCCCAGATCCTGAGGCTATAGGAACTTACGTGGCAAAAGAGACTCTGCAGATGTGCTGAAGTTAAGGATCCTGAGAAGGAGAGATTATCCAGGGTTATCTGGGTGGGCCCTGTATAATCGCAATGGTCCTTACGAGAGGGAGGCAGGAGGGCCAGCGTGAGATGTGATGATGGAAGATGATCAGGAGATCAGTCAGGTGATGTGATGAGTGAAGAAAGAGGTTGGAGGGATGCGAAAAGGGGGCCGTGGACCGAGGATGCAGTAACTTCTAGAAGCTGAAAAAGACAGGGAAATGGATTGTACCCTAGGGGCTCCAGCCCTGCCTACACCTTGAGTTTAGGCTTCTGATCTCTAGAACTACAAGAGAATAAATGTGTGGGGACTTCCCTGGCACTCCCACTGCACGGGGCATGTGTTTGATCCCTGGTCGGGGAACTAAGTTCCCACATGCATGCCACACCGCAGCCAAAAAAAAAAAAAAAAAAGAAAAGAGAGAGAATAAATGTGTGTCGTCTTAAGCCACCAAGCTTGTCATCTGTTACAGCAGCGATAGAAAAACTAAGAATGGTAGATAAGCCTTTTCAGCAAGGCCAGGCTGAAAGCCCTTTCTGCTTGAGCAGAGGCCTGAGGAGGGAGAGGAGAGGCTCCAGATACCCACTGAGTCCACAGGAATAGTCCAGGATAAAGAACAGCAGGTGTAAAGGCCCTGAGGTAGGAAAGGATTTGGTGTGTTAGAGGAACAGAAAGGGGGACTTCCCTGGTGGTGCAGTGGTTGAGAATCCACCTGCCAATGCAGGAGACACGGGTTCAATCCCTGATCTGGGAGGATCTCACATGCCGCGGAGCAACTAAGCCCGTACGCCACAGCTACTGAGCCTGTGCTCTGCAGCCCGTGAGCCACAACTACTGAGCCCACGCCACAACTACTGAAGCCCGGGCGCTCTAGGGCCTGCATGCCGCAACTACTGAGTCCGCGTGCTGCAACTTCTGAGGCCTACATGCCTAGAGCCCGTGCTCCACAACAAGAGAAGCCACCGCAATGAGAAGCCCGCGCACCATGAAGAAGAGTAGCCCCCGCTCGCTGCAACTAGAGAAAGCCTGCGCACAGCAATGAAGACCCAATGCAGCCAAAAAATAAATTTAAAAAAAAAGAACAGAAAGGGAGGTAGGAGGGCAGGAATGGGAGGGTGTGTGTGATGAGGCTGGGGAGGTGGGCGGGGCCTCCAGCCCCTGCAAGCCCAGGGGCAGAGCCATCTCCTGGCACCCGAGACGGGATGTCCCAGCAGCAGGGCCTTGGCTGGTTTCCCATCTTCCTAGTTTGAGGCTGTCTGTCCAGCTTCCAATTCCTCACTTTCCTGCTGCTCAGACATTTTCCAGCCGTGTCCACTTCTCTCCCTCTCCACGGCCACTATGCTGGTGCGGGCCCGTTGTACCTCCCACCTGGACTCCTTGCTGCACCACGACCACTGCACTGTCCCACTGTGCATTCTGCTCACTCATCAGACTCCTTAATGTGGGTCACTCAGCCCGTAGGGACCCCCAGCGTCATTGCCCCGCCGCCCTGCCCACTTTAAACTCCTCGGTCAGCCTTGACACCAGCTGTGGTCCGTCCCTGCTCCCTTCCCTCCACGTCTGCATCCTGGGACCAAATCCCAGTTATCACATCATTTGACCCGTGACCATTTCAGCATGGGACTGAAAAATAAGGAAACTTTTCAAAGGCCACATTTTCATTTTAGAAGTCCACCATGATCATTTCTAAAAGTCATGAACGATAATTCCTTAAAATCAACAAATATGCAGTGTCCAGATTCATTTATTTATTGGTTTATTTACAGGATTGTGTGTGTGAATCAGGATCCAACTAGATGCACTGGCTGATATGCTTCTTTTCCCCTATTTTCAACTATAGGGTCCCCTGCAGCATCTCTCTCTGTCTCTGTCTCTCTCTCTGAGTTGGATCAGGAAACAGACACACCACACTATCAGGGAAATAAGGGGTTTCATACAGGAATGTGGGTGGGGCTGGGCCACGGAATTCTGGAAGGCTGGAACCAGAGGATGGGAGAAGCAGTCACTAGCCTTCAGGATACTGGCCACTCACCCACTGGTGCCGGGGCAGAAGCTGGGGAAGTGCTGACCCAGTATCACTCAGAGAGGACATGGTGCAGGGGCAGACACTCCAGCCCAGCCCACTCCCCAACCCTTTAACTATTCTTAACTTCTCGGGGGGCTGAAAGTCATTTATTTGGGAGATGATCCCAGGAAGCACTACACAAAGATGGAGAAGTGAGGCAGAGAAGGAAGAAAACCCTGAGAGTTCACTCCTGCCTGGCTTTGAGAGGTCTGGTCCTCAGTCAGCTCACCAGCGCCGCAGCCTCCATCAGTGTGCTGTTGTGACAATTGCAAGACATAGGCAGGTACCCCAAGGAGGGTGGCTTGAGCGGGAGGAGACAGGCTGAGTCCAGTAGTTGGGGGGAGACTGGTGTAAACCCACTCCTGATCTGGGGGGACAGGAGGGAGGTAGGCAAGGGATGATGTTGCACTAGGCTCTGTGTTTCCACTGGGCCTGCCATTGGTGCATGTGGACACATAAGATAAAAATATGCCTTGGAGGATTGGTTCAAGATGGCAGAGAAGAAGGACGTGCGCTCACTCCCTCTTGCGAGAGCACCAGAATCACAACTGACTGCTGAACAATCATTGACAGGAAGACACTGGAACTCACCAAAAAAAGATACCCCACATCCAAAGACAAAGGAGAAGCCACAATGAGACAGTAGGAAGGGCGCAATCACAATAAAATCAATCCCATAATCGCTGGGTGGGTGACTCACAAACTGGAGAACACTTACACCACGAGAGTCCACCCACTGGAGTGAAGGTTCTGAGCCCCACGTCAGGCTTCCCAACCTGGGGGTCCAGCAACGGGAGGAGGAATTCCTAGAGAATCAGACTTTGAAGGTTAGCGAGATGTGACTGCAGGACTTCAACAGGACTGGGGGAAACAGAGACTCCACTCTTGGAGGGCACACACAAAGTAGTGTGCGCATCGGGACCCAGGGGAAGGAGCAGTGACCCCAGGGGAGACTGAACCAGACCTACCTGCTGGTGTTGGAGGGTCTCCTGCAGAGGTGGGTGGGGTGGCTGTGTCTCACCGTGAGGACAAGGACACTGGAAGCAGAAGTTCTGGGAAGTACTCCTTAGCGTGAGCCCTCTCAGAGTCCGCCATTAGCCCCACCAAAGAGCTGGGCAGGCTCCAGTGTGGGTCGCCTCAGGACAAACAACCAGCAGGGAGGGAACCCAGCCCCACCCATCATCAGACAAGCAGATTAAGGTTTTACTGAGCTCTTCCCACCAGAGCGACACCCAGCTCTACCCACCACCAGTTCCTCCCATCAGGAAACTTGCACAAGCCTCTTAGATAGCCTCATCCACCAGAGGGCAGACAGCAGAAGCAAGAAGAACTACAATCCTGCAGCCTGTGGAACAAAAACCACATTCACAGAAAGATAGACAAGATGAAAAGGCAGAGGGCTATGTACCAGATGAAGGAACAAGATAAAACCCCAGAAAAACAACTAAATGAAGTGGAGATAGGCAACCTTCCAGAAAAAGAATTCAGAATAATGATAGTGAAGATGATCCAGGACCTCGGAAAAAGAATGGAGGCAAAGATCGAGGAGATGCAAGAAATGTTTAACAAAGATCTAGAAGAATTAAAGAACAAACACCTAGAAGAACGAAAGAACAAACAGGGGTGAACAATACAATAACTGAAATGAAAAATACACTAGAAGGAATCAATAGCAGAATAACTGAGGCAGAAGAACGGATAAGTGACCTGGAAGACAGAATGGTGGAATTCACTGCCACAGAGCAGAATAAAGAAAAAAGAATGAAAAGAAATGAAGACAGCCTAAGAGACCTCTGGGACAACATTAAACACAACAACATTCACATTATAGGGGTCCCAGAAGGAGAAGAGAGAGAGAGAAAGGGCCTGAGAAAGTATTTGAAGAGATTATAGACAAAAACTTCCCTAACATGGGAAAGGAAATAGCCACCCAAGTCCAGGAAGCACAGAGAGTCCCAGGCAGGATAAACCTAAGGAGAAACACACTGAGACACATAGTTATCAAGTTGACAAAAATTAAGACAAAGAAAAATTATTGAAAGCAGCAAGGGAAAAATGACAAATAACATACAAGGGAACTCCCATAAGGTTAATAGCTGATTTCTCAGCAGAAATTCTACAGGCCAGAAGGGAGTGGCATGATATATTTAAAATGATGAAAGGGAAGAACCTACAACCAAGATTACTCTACCCAGCAAGGATCTCATTCAGATTCGATGGAGAAATCAAAAGCTTTACAGACAAGCAAAAGCTAAGAGAATTCAGCACCACCAGACCAGCTCTACAACAAATGCTAAAGGAACTTCTCTAAGTGGGAAACACAAGAGAAGAAAAGGACTTACAAAAACAAACCCATAACAAATAAAAAAATGGTAATAGGAACATACATATTGATAATTACCTTAAACGTGAATGGATTAAATGCTCCAACCAAAAGACACAGTCTCACTGAATGGATACAAAGACAAGACCCATATATATGCTGTCTACAAGAGACCCACTTCAGACCTAGAGACACATACAGACTGAAAGTAAGGGGATGGAAAAAGATAGTCTGTACAAATGGAAATCAAAAGAAAGCTGGAGTAGTAATACTCATATCAGATAAAATAGACTTTAAAATAAAGAATGTTACAAGAGACAAGGAAGGACACTACATAATGATCAAGGGATCAATCCAAGAAAAATATATAACAATTATAAATATATATGCACCCAACATAGGAGCACCTCAATACATAAGGCAACTGCTAACAGCTCTAAAAGAGGAAATTGACAGTAACACAATAATACTGGGGGACTTTAACACCTCACTTACACCAATGGACAGATCATCCAAACAGAAAATTAATAAAGAAACACAAGCTTTAAATGACACAATAGACCAGATAGATTTAATTGATATTTATAGGACATTCCATCCAGAAACAGCAGATGACACATTCTTCTCAAGTGCTCATGGAATATTTTCCAGGATAGATCATATCTTGGGTCACAAATCAAGACTTGGTAAATTTAAGAAAATTGAAATCGTATCAAGTATCTTTTCTGACCACAATGCTATGAGACTAGGCATCAATTAAAGGAAAAAAATCTGTAAAAAATACAAACTAGTGGAGGCTGAACAATACATTACTAAATAACCAAGAGATCACTGAAGAAATCGAAGAGGAAATAAAAAAATACCTAGAAACAAATGACAATGAAAACACGATGATCCAAAGCCTATGGGATGCAGTAAAAGGAGTTCTAAGAGGGAAGTTTATAGCAATACAAGCCTACCTCAAGAAACAAGAAAAATTTCAAATAAACAATCTAACCTGACACCTAAAGGAACGACAGAAAGAAGAACAAACAAAACCCAAAGTTAGTTGAAGGAAAAAAAATCATAAAGATCAGAGCAGAAATAAATGAAATAGAAAGAAAGAAAACGATAGCAAAGATCAATAAAACTAAAAGATGGTTCTTTGAGAAGATAAACAAAATTGATAAACCATTAGCCAGACTCATCAAGAAAAAGAGGGAGAGGACTCAAATCAATAAAATTAGAAATGAAAAAGGAGAAGTTACAACAGACAGCAGAGAAATACAAAGCATCATAAGAGACTACTACAAGCAACTCTATACCAATAAAATGGACAACCTGGAAGAAATGGACAAATTCTTAGAAAGGTATAACCTTCCAAGACTGAAGCAGGAAGAGATAGAAAATATGAATGGACCAATCACAAGTAATGAAGTTGAAACTGTGATTAAAAATCTTCCAACAGGGCTTCCCTGGTGGCACAGTGGTTGGGAATCTGCCTGCCGATGCAGGCAACACGAATTCAAGCCCTGGTCTGGGAAGATCCTACATGCCTCAGAGCAACTAAACCCATGAGCCACAACTGCTGAGCCTGCACTCTAGAGCCCGCGAGCCACAACTACTGAGCCCGTGTGCCACAACTACTGAAGCCTGAGTGCCTAGAACCTGAGCTCCGCAACAAGAGAAGCCACCGCAATGAGAAGCCAGAGCACCACAATGAAGAGTAGCCCCCGCTCGCAGCAACTAGAGAAAGCACGCACACAGCAACAAAGACACAATGCAGCCAAAACATAAACAAATAAAATAAATAAATTTATAAAATAAAAAAAGAAAAAGTTTCAAAAAATAAAAAATCTTCCAACAAACAAATGTCCAGAACCAGATGTCTTCACACGTGAACTCTATCAAATATTTAGAGAAGAGTTAACACCCATCTTTCTCAAACTCTTCCTTAAAATTGCAGAGGAAGGAACACTCCCAAAGTCATTCTATGAGGCCACCATCACCGTGATACCAAAACCAGACAAAGATACTACAAAAAAAGAAAATTACAGACCAATATCACTGATGAATATAGATGCAAAAATCCTCAACAAAGTACTAGCGAACAGAATCCAACAACACATTAAAAGGATCATACAACATGATCAAGTGGGATTTATCCCACGGACGCAAGGATTCTTCAATATACGCAAATCAATCAATGTGATACACCATATTAACAAACTGAAGAATAAAAACCATATGATCATCTCAATAGATGCAGAAAAAGCTTTTGACAAAATTCAACACCCATTTATGATAAAAACTCTCCAGAAAGTGGGCATAGAGGAAACCTACCTCAACATAATAAAGCCATGTACAACAAACCTACAGCAAACATTGTTCTCAATGGTGAAAAACTGAAAGCATTTTCTCTAAGATCAGGATCAAGACAAGGATGTCCACTCCCACCACTCTTATTCAGCATAGTTTTGGAAGTCCTAGCCACAGCAATCAGAGAAGAAAAAGAAATAAAAGGAAATACAAATTGGAAAAGAAGAAGTAAAACTGTCACTGTTTGCAGATGACATGACACTATACATAGAGAATCATAAAGATGCCACCAGAAAACTATTAGAGCTAATCAATGAATTTGGTAAAGTTGCAGGATACAAAATTAATGCACAGAAATCTCTTGCATTCCCATACACTAATGATGAAAAATCTGAAAGAGAAATTAAGGAAACACTCCCACTTACCACTGCAACAAAAAGAATTAAATACCTAGGAATAAACCTACCTAGTGAGACAGAAGACCTGTATGCAGAAAATTATAAGACACTGATGAAAGAAATTAAAGATGACACAAACAGATGGAGAGATATACCATGTTCCTGGATTGGAAGAATCAATATTGTGACAATGACTATACTACCCAAAGCAATCTACAGATTCAATGCAACCCCTATCAAATTACCAATGGCATTTTTTACAGAACTAGAACAAAAAATCTTAAAATTTGTATGGAGACACAAAAGACCCCGAATAGCCAAACCAGTCTTGAAGGAATAAAATGGAGCTGGAAGAATCAGGCCACTGGACTTCAGACTATACTACAAAGCTACAGTAATCAAGATAGTATGGTAATGGCACAAAAACAGAAATATAGATCAATGGAACAGGATAGAAAGCCCAGAGATAAACCCACATGCCTATGGTCAACTAATCTATGACAAAGGAGGCAAGGATATACAATGGAGAAAAGACAGTCTCTTCAATAAGTGGTGCTGGGAGAACTGGACAGCTACATGTAAAAGAATGAAATTAGAACACTCCCTAACACCATACACAAAAATAAACTCAAAATGGATTAGAGACCTAAATGTAAGACTGGACACTATAAAACTCTTAGAGGAGAACATAGGAAGAACACTCTTTGACATAAATCACAGCAAGGTCTTTTTTGATCCACCTCCTAGAGTAATGGAAATAAAAACAAAAATAAACCAATGGGACCTAATGAAACTTAAAATCTTTTGCACGGCAAAGGAAACCATAAACAAGATGAAAAGAGAACCCTCAGATAGGAGAAAATATTTGCAAATGAATCATCGGACAAAGGATTAATCTCCAAAATATATAAACAGCTCATGCAGCTCAATATTAAAAAAACAAACAACCCAGTCCAAAAATGGGCAGAAGACCTAAATAGACGTTTCTCCAAATAAGACATACAATGGCCAAGAAGCACATGAAAAGCTGCTCAACATCACTGATTATTAGAGAAATGCAAATCAGAACTACAATGAGGTATCACCTCACACCAGTTAGAATGGGCATCCTCAGAAAATCTACAAACAACAAATGCTGGAGAGGGTGTGGAGAAAAGGGAGCCCTCTTGCACTGTTGGTGGGAATGGAAATTGATACAGCCACTATGGAGAACAGTATGGAGGTTCCTTTAAAAAACTAAAAACAGAATTACCATATGACACAGCAACCCCACTACTGGGCACTACCCAGAGGAAACCATGATTCAAAAAAACATATGCACCCCAATGTTCATTGCAGCACTATTTACAATAGCCAAGTCATGGAATTAACCTAAATGCCCATCGACAGATGAATGGATAAAGAAGATGTGGTACATATATACAGTGGGATATTACTCAGCCATAAATAGGAATGAAGTTGGGTCATTTGTAGAGACGTGGATGGATCTAGAGACCGTCACACAGAGTGAAGTAAGTCAGAAAGAGAAAAAACAAATATCGTATATTAATGCATGTATGTGGAACCTTAGAAAAATGGTACAGATGAACCGGTTTGCAGGGCAGAAATAGAGACGCAGATGTAGAGAACAAACGTATGGACACCAAGGGGGGGAAGCGGCGGGTGTGGTGGTGGTGTGATGAATTGGGAGATTGGGATTGACATATGTACACTTATATGTATAAAATGGATAACTAATAATAAACTGCTGTATGAAAAAATAAAATAAAATTCAAAACAAACAAACCAAAAAACCCAAAACAACAACAACAAAAAAATATGCCTTGATCCCCACATGAATTAGTCACAGTTTTCCATGAAACAAGTGCAAAATTGCAGAGTTGTTCTCCAGTCTGACTGCTCTGTTGTCTCCTGTTTATGGGAGGCCATGTTTCCTAAACTTTCTGGCAGAAGTAACTGTTTTCCAGATAAAACTCAGAACTGTTTAGCCCCTCAGCTGTTGGAGCTGGAATTTCCCCCCCCCCCGCCGAGGCCTGGGCCAGCTGAACAGATTACACTGATTGGTATGTGTGTGTCTTTCAACTCATTTAAAAAAAAATTTTTTTTTTTTAATTCCAGGATCTTTTCAGATAAATTGTGGTGAAATACACCTAGCGGAAAACTTGCCATTTTAACCATTTCTGTGTTCTGTGGCAGTGAGTACATTCACTTTGTTGTGCAACCATCTCCAAAACTCTTTATCTAGTGACACTGAACATCTGTCCCCGTTAAACACTCCTCTTCCCCTCCCCCATCCCCTGGCAACCACCATCCTACTTTCTGTCTCTATCAATGTGACTCTTCTAGGGACCTCCTCTGAGTGGAATCACACAGTATTTGTCCTTTTGCGACTGGCTTATTTCACTGAGCATAAAGCCCTCAAACTTCACCCATATGGTAGCATGTGTCAGAATCTCCTTCCCTTTTAAGGCTGAATGATATTCCATTGTACGGATGGACCACATTTTGTTTATCCATTCATCCGCTGATGGACAATTGGGTTGCTTCTGTGTTTGGGTTGCAAATCCCTCTTTGAGACCTTGCATTCAGTTCTTTTGGGGTTGTACCCAGAATTGCTGGATCTTATGGTTGTCCTCTTTCTAATTTTTTTGAGGAACCATCATACCGTTTTCATTCCCCATTTTACATTCCCATCAACAGTGCACAAAGGTTCCAATTTCTCCATACCCTCACCAACACTGGTTATTTTCTATACTTTTTTCACAGTAGCCATCCTAATGGGTGTGAGGGGGTCCCTTCACCTAACTTTTAAATAAAGAAAACAATAATATCTTTCTAGGAATGAAACTGGGTCGTTTGTAGTGATGTGGATGAACCTAGAGTCTGTCATACAGAGTGAAGTAAGTCGAAAAGAGAAAAACAAATATCATATATTATCACATGTGTGTGGAATCTAGAAAAATGGTACGGATGAACCTATTTCCAGCGCAGGAAAAGAGACGCAGATGTAGAGAATGGACTTGTGGACACAGTGGGGGGGAGGGGAGGGTGGGATGAACTGAGAGAGTAGCATTGACATATATACACTACCAAGTGTAAAATAGATAGCCAGCGGGAAGCTGCTGTATAGCACAGGGAGCTCAGTTCAGTGCTCTGTGATGACTTAGAGGGGTGGGACGGGGAGGGGGTGGGAAGGAGAATCGAGAGGGAGGGGATATATGTATACATATAGCTGATTCACTTTGTCGTACAGCAGAAACGAACACAATGTTGTAAAGCAATCATGCTCCAGTGGGAAAAAAGGAAAACAATAATATCTTTCTATACCTAACAGAACCCCATTGTCCCCTGTTCAACCAAAGACACACTAATCCTCCCTCCAAAAACGGAGATACATGGGACTTCCCTGGTAGTGCAGGGATTAAGAATCCGCCTGACAATGCAGGGGACGTGGGTGTGAGCCCCGGTCCGGGAAGATCCCACATGCTACGGAGCAACTAAGCCCGTGCGCCACAACTACTGAAGCCCACGTGCCTAGAGCCCCAGAGAATCTCTGGACTCTGGGTGTAGTCTCTCCACTGCATTCCCCCTCTGAACCAGGACCAGTCATGCCGGCGGGTACAATAACCCCCTTCTTCGCCTCTTGCTTCAAAGCCTGGGCCGTATCTTAGAAACAGCAAAGTATCATCACCCAGGCATTAAAAGGCCATCCCTTCATTCAACGATGCTTAGGACGATGGGGAACATGGTGAGACCAAGGAGCCAGTGGGCTCAAGCCTGGTGATGCACCTTCATTTGTGGAGAAATGAGCTCCTTGGTGAGAAGCAGTGTTGTGGGGTTTAGTAATGACCAAGGAGATTCCGTATGTCCATGGGTGGTGGTTTTGGCAGAAGACTTCCAGGCAGGGAAGGCAAATTCATGTTCAGAGCAGTCATAATTCCAGGAAAACCAAATCACTGCCCCTTTCATGATGGAAGTGGTCCAATGAAATCAACCCACAACCACGTGGCTGGCTGTCCCCCGGGGAATGGTGTCTCCTGGGGGTTCCTGGGCTCGCAGCAGTGACTGAGCTGAGTCAGCTTTGGAGTAGGGAAGCTTGGGTTGCTGAGCCCATGCAAAGCAGGGTGGCTGGGGACACAGACTGGCTGACGCCATCAGACAGGCCGTCTTGTCCATCTGATGACACTGAGTCTCCTCTGTGAAGCTGGCCTCTGGTGAGTATTTACATGGGATGCTAATCTCTATCTGGCTACCTTGCACCTACTCCAAGAGGTTCTTCCTCAGGCCTCTTCTCCTGACCTCCTGCGACCAATCATCCAATCCTATTCCTTTCTTTTTATTTTTTGGTTGCGCCGTGCGGCACGTGGGATCTTAGCTCCCTGACCGGGGATCGAACCCGTGTCCCCTGCAGTGGTAGTGCAGAGTCCTAACCACTGGACCACCAGGGAAGTCCCCCAATCCTGTTCCTTTTGGGTCCCTGACCATCCATTAGGTCCTGCCGACATGTCAGTGTAGACCCATACCTCCCCCCCTCTCTCCTTCCAGGTAAAAGGAAAAACCAGGCACATGTCTGAAAATGTGGCCCCAGACCCTTCAGGACCACCTCCCTGGAGCTGCAGTGCTTCAGCTGTCCACCCTCAGATGATGCCAGCTTATCGTGCGGGCCTGAAGTCTTTCTTCCTGTCAGCTGGTCCTAAGGAACTCCCGGGAGATCATTTGCGTGGATGGAGGGAGAGGGGAGGGGCTGACACAGCAAAGGAGGTGCCGTGGGAGTCTAGCATCCGCTTATGCAATGACTTGTGCTTTCAGGTCTGATCTGCTGTGTCTCACTTCCCCTTGACCGTGGAGAGCCGTGGTGGGCATCTCAGTGTCTGTCTTGCTGGGTTGGGTAACACCTAGTTCCGGATGGACAGCTCATATGGATGGTAACTTTGCAACCTGTGTTCACATATTTAGTCTCTATTAGGGCCCAGAGGCAAGCCAGGAGCTGTCTTCTCAAAAGGAGAAGAGTTCTTTTCAGAAGAAGATGTGCTTTGCTCCAAAATTTGAACGGTCTGTTCTGCAGTACCCCAGTAGGAGCCTGCTGAAGACTTCCCACAGAATCCCCCCATCTCCTGACACCTTATGCTCCGTCGGATCTGCTGGGTCATTTGGCCTGAGCAGCAGAGTAGCTTTCGCTGCATACTGGATGCATCCCAGAGCCTTCTCTTGTCCTGGCATCTACTCACACCTGCCTTACATGTCACAGGCAGCCTTACAGGTCGACCAGTTGGATGAGCACACTTTATAAGACGTATGTTGTGTCCAAAATCTAAAGAGGCTCGCCAGGCATTGTGGGACTTTCCTAGCAGTAGGAGCTGGCTGGTCTAGCAACTTGTATTTTCTTTTGGCGAGGCTACCTCAACACGTCCCAGACCATTGTCCTTCTAGAAGTTTCATTGCATTTTGTGGGGATCACTTCCCACCCCCTGACATGCATGTGTCTGACCAAGATTTCTGGAGGGTTTATGTTTCTGGCTCATTGGGTCCAATCTGCCCGATGTCATCGATATGGTGGGTCAGTTTGTTGTCCTGTGAATCAGATGTAGAGGGTTTTCTTTGCTTATTCCAATCAAGTAAATCTCAGTTAGCTGCTCCTTTATGAGTCTGAACCATGTTAAATGGTAGTTCAGGTCAAAAATGGTTGCCTATCACCAATTTTATGGGGTTAAACCAAACGTTTCAGTCCCAGGTATTTCCTGAGCAATTAGCCGCTACCAAAGAGCTCCTCTGGTCATTCATGTTTCCATTATGGTAACTACACCCTTCTTGTCTCCTTGGCCCCTGCTGTGTTGGGATTCCTTCATCCTCATGGAATTCAGGAAGGCTGTTTCAATGGCAGCGTCTCCCAGGGTCATTCCTAGCCCGCAGAGAACAGCCACGAAGACTTTCCACGCACTGTGCTCCCCTCCCAACTGTATTTCTCAAAGCTTTGGTGAAGGGCCCTCTTGGGGCATGGTTAGGGTGTGGGCGAGTGGGTTGTATATAATGAATCCACTCCAATATTCCTATTTCCCCAAGTGTTTGGAGAACTTTCTCTACAGCAGGGGTTCTCAGTCAAGGAGGATTTTGCTACCACACACCGCCCGCCAACCTGGGGACATTTAGCAATGTCTAGAGACATTTTTGGTTGTTACAACTGGGTGGGGTGTGTTACTAGCATCTAGTGGACCACGGATGCCACTAAGCACCCCCCCTAAGAGCCTCCCCCCAACAAAAAGAATTATCTTGTCCCAAATATCAAAAGTGCCAAAGTTAAAAAACTGTCCTTTACAGTTTACCAAGGGAATCCCATAATCTCATCTCCATCTCAAATGGGCCACCACTGAATGTAAATTGGTGCAGCCACTGTGGAAAACCAAAAATAGAACTACCATGTGACCCAGCAATTCCATTCCTGGGAATATACCTGAACAAAAGAAAAACACTAATTCAAAAAGATACGTGCACCCCGATGTTCACAGCAGCGTTATTTACAATAGCCAAGGTATGGAAGCAACCTAAGCGTCCATCAACAGATGAATGGATAAAGAAGGTGTGGCACATACATACAATGTATGCTACTCAGCCATTAAAAAAGAAACAAAAAAACCACCAGAATTTTGCCATTTGCAGAAACATGGATGGACTTGGAAGGCATTATACTAAGTGAAATAAGCCAGACAGAGAAAGACAAATACTGTACGATATCACTTATATGCGGAATCTAAAAAAATACAACAAACTAGTGGATGAAACAAAAAAGAAGCAGATTCACAGAGACAGAGAACAAACTAGTGGTTACCAGTGGGGAGAGGGCTGGGGGAGGGGCAACATAGGGGATGGGGAGGGAAAGGGTTATTATGAGATTATACGAAACCATGTGTGTGAAACTTTTTTTTCGATTTTTTGAATTGAAGTATAGTTGATTTACAATGTTGTTCCAATCTCTGCTGTACAGCAAAGTGACTCAGTTATACGCATATATACATTCTTTTTAAATATTCTTTTCCATTATGGTTTATCCCAGGAGACTGGATATAGTTCCCTGTGCTATACATTAGGACCCTGTTGTTTATCCATTCTAAATGGAATAGTTTGCATCTGCTAACCCCAAACTCCCAGTCCATCCCTCTCCCTCCCCCTTTCCCCCTTGGCATCCACAAGTCTGTTCTCTATGTCTGTGAGTCTGTTTCTGTTTTGTAGATAATTTCATTTGTGCCATATTTTAGATTCCACATGTAAGTGATATCATCTGGTATTTTTCTTTCTCTCTCTGACTGACTTCACTTAGTATGATCATCTCTAGTTGCATCCATGTAGCTGCAAGTGGCATCATTTCGTTCTTTTTTATGGCTGAGTATGTGTGTGAAATCTTTGAAAATTGTAAAGCACTGTAGAATTTAAAGAATCTTTCTTTTAATTGAAAAAAATAGTTAAATTTTGATTTTGGAAAAAAAAAAAGAAGAGGAGCCACCGCTGGGTCCAGACTTCAGTCAATGACATGAGCATTCTATTAGAGCCACGCCCAGCTCTGGGTTATTTGAGTCTGGGATGGGTGATTGCATCCGTATCAGAAAACATTACGTTTCTTCCATGCTGGCCTGACACCCGCAGGGCCATTGCCGTGCTTATTCCCGAGGTTTCTGCCAATGGAAACTGGTAATGCCTGTCATTTCTTTTGTTGTATGCAGTACATCTTCCTGGGTCAGATTTTTTGTTTTTTGGCTGTGCCGTGCAGCTTGCGGGATCTTAGTTCCCAGCCAGGGATTGAACCCGTGCCCTCGGCAGTGAAAGCGAGGAGTCCTAACCACTGGACAGCCAGGGAAGTCCCCCTGGGTCAGATTTTATACCCCTGCTCCTGCGATTCGAGTTCAGATCCAGAAGCAAGAGGTGGTGGCAGGCCCTAGAGGAAGCGTCTCCCTTAGGAGTGATGGAGGGGGGGACTTGGGACGGCTTCTGCAGGCAACAGAGTGTCTGAGGGATTTGGAGGTCCAGCAGCACCACAGTCTTTCCAAATGGGATCCGTTCCAATGTTTGGGGTTCCCCTCTTTCCCGTAGATACCCTGATTCACCCCAGGGGAACCCGTGTAGCTACGATTTCAAACGGCTGTGCTGACCCCACGGGGTCAGAGTTTGGGTCTGGTTTTCGAAAACCTTCACCCTGTGATTACAAGAGATGTGGACTTTTGAAGGGCAGTCATGGAAGTTTTCTGGTACTTTAATAACTTGGTCGTGGGTTCAGCGTCCAGACTGCCCCAGCACCGTGTGACCCCATTGCCGTCCTCCTGCGGTCACCACAGATAGAAGCCTGCACGTGAGGTACTGACGTCTGCTCTCGGATGGGACCACCACGCTCTGCAGTGAGAACTGTTGGCAGCTGGGGTGGGGGGTCCTCAGTTCTCAGGACCATCAGAGCCCCGTTGACTTGCCTCCCCGTCCTCCCTTGCAGAGGCTGACACCACGTGGCTCCAGCACCTGTTGGGGATTCATCTCCACCTCCTTGCCTGCCGTGGCCACCTGGCCGTCTAGTTCCATCCTGGCTGCAACCCATGAGTTTTGGGTTTTGCTATCCTAGGTGCTCTGTCCATTTCTATAGGGGAATTTGGAGAGATCAAAAAAGATGCATCACTCTTCCATCTTCCCCAGACTGCCTTCAAGCTCTCTTGAAATAGCAGCAGAAGTGTCTGTTCCGCAAGTCCCAGGCTTGATGGCAGCTCGAGGTGGGCTGTTTCTCAATAGAAACAAGCAGCACCGAAGAGCAGAGCATGACACCTGTGGGGATCTGGGCCTTTCTGGGCCCCTGTCACCAGACCTTGAGGCCTGCCAGAGAGAGCTGCAAGCGGGGCCACCGTGCACTGTCTTTGGGTCACATGTCCTTGGTGCACTTGGCTGAGAGGGCAAGTGGGACTGAATTCCAGCTCATGCACGAGCTCTGGGTCCCATCCCAGGGCTGCAGCCTCCACCCTGAGAATGCACCCTATGTGCTGGTGGTTTCCCTGACCATAGGGAGGGCGTGACTGCCTGTCTTTAAGGCCTCTTTCCGCGGTGGGATTCCCTACAAGGGGGTCAGCAAAGTGGCCTTTCCCTGAGATGGTGGGAGCCGTTGCCAAGGTGAATGCACGCCCTCTTGGCTCTGAACTGTACCAAATCCCTCCCAGTAGAAATGTGGGGTTCCCTCACATCTGTGGTCACCGTGCCACCTGCATCCTCACCTGGGGAAGGGTCTCAGGGATGGGGGGGCAGATGGACAAGCAAAGCCGGGAGAGTCAAAGGAATCAACCAAGTAGGGAGTCGCTGGCCCATCCTAGCTTGGTCCAGCTCGAGGGGGCTCCTGGCAGAGAGACCCCAGGCTTACCCCCCTCCTGGAGGAGTACCCCCAACTTTCCAACCCCTGCCCAGGCAAGGGCTGCTCGGTTCCCTGGTTGGTGCAGGCCCTTTCCAACCTCTAGGTCTGTGCTTGTGTGTTCTCTCTACCTGCTGTTCTTTGGCAAACTCCCACTATCCTTCAGGCCCGGTTCAAATGTCCCCTCCTCCAGGAAGCCTTCCCATGAAGCCCTGCCAGGACTTGGGACACCGAAGACACTTGATGAGGGATGAATGGGTCCAGTGTGGCTCCCTCAGTCAGCTCTGAAGGGCAGCGAAGTTCCCTTGACATCCTTCTCCCAGATGCTTCCCTGTTCCAGCTGCTGGGACGTCGCTGGCTCTCTGAGGAGCTCATGTGTTGCTGAGTCGTGTGGGGACTTCCCCTCCACCCTCAGAACAAACCTTGAGTGTGACCTGCCAGATCCGCTGGCCTGGCTTAGATCCTTGGCAGGACGGCCGTCTCCAGCCCGGAAGACCACCAGTCCCTCCCCGTCAGGTTTCCTGGTCCAGGCGGACTCTGCCCCTTGGGCCCGTGCTCCCCCCAACCTCCCTTCCGCGCCCCGAGGAGCCTGGGCAGCTGGCCGGGCAGCAAGCTCAAAGTCCGCGGTGCTTTCCAGGCGGCCCCGGGGTCTGCTTCCACCCCTGCCCTGCTGCCTCGCTCTCACCCTCCCTGCGGCCGGACGCGGTCGCCCGCTCAGCCCCTTTTCTGTGCTGCGGCCTTTTCTCCCTCACCCTGGGGTTTATCATCTCGGGGCGAGGGTGCCTTTAAGATACTGCAGGATACAAATGGCCACAACAGAGCAAGGTGTCCCCACCCACAGTCCCTCTTAGGGCATGGGGGTGAGAACAGCTTTGTACTGGGTAAGCCCCAGTCCCAAGGGATTCCCAGGAGGCGTGTGGTCTCCTGGGGGGTTCTGTCTCCTGTCCCCTCTAGTCCACCCCGTCCAGCCATCACACTTTTTTATTCTTTTTTTTTTTGCAGTATGCGGGCCTCTCCCGTTGTGGAGCACAGGCTCCGGACGCGCAGGCTCAGCGGCCATGGCTCACGGGCCCAGCCGCTCCGCGGCATGTGGGATCTTCCCGGACCGGGGCACAAACCCGCGTCCTCTGCATCGGCAGGCGGACTCTCAACCACTGCGCCACCAGGGAAGCCCCAGCCACCACACTTTAAAAGCGTAAATCCCACATGTTTCTCTCCCAAGCTTGAGACCCTCCAGCTGCTGTCAGAACAAGCTACCCCTCAGCATGGATGCCAAACCCTATGGGGTCTGCTGCCGCCCCCTCCCTGCACCTCGGGCCCCTCCCCTCAAGCTCACTGTCCTCGGCCCTCCGTCACTCCCCCTACGTGCCACGCCCCCTCCTGCCCTGCCCCATGGCCACTTCCTCTTCATCCTTCAGACCTCAGCTAAAATGGCACCTCCTCCCAGAGGCCCTCCCTGACCATCTCATGTAAAGAGGACCCCTCTGTGTGTGTTCTTCATTTTAAAAAAATTTATTTATTCCTGTTTTTTTTGGCCATGCTGCACGGCATGTGGGATCTTAGTTCCCCAACCAGGGATCGAACTCGGGCCCCCTGCAGTGGAAGTGTGGAGCCTTAACCACTGAGCTGCCAGGGAAGTCCCCGGGTGTGCTTTTTAGGATCGAGATTTAATGAATTCTCTTACCATAAACTTCACACTTTAAAGTATAAAATGCAACGATTTTCAGTATATTCACCAGGTTGTGCAACCATCACCACTCTCTAACTTCAGAGCACTCTAACCACCCAGAGGAGAAACCTCGTACCCCTTGGCAGTCTCTCCGACCCTTCCCTCCCCCAGGTCCTGCCACCACCAACCGCCTTCTGTCTCCGTGGACTTACCTCTTCTGGACACGTCGTATTCATGGAATCCTACATTACATGGCCTTTTGTATCTGATTCTTCCACTTAGCATATTTACCATCAAGATTCAGCACCTCATTCCTTTTTATGGCTGGATAATATGCCCTTGTATGGATCTGCCACGTTTTGTTTATCCGTCCCTCACTCCCTTTGTGCACGAATCCAGCGTATGCTTTTCATTTCCCCACGGTGCTCTTCTCATTTTTGGTCTCTTTGATGAGACACGGTCTCCGAGAGAGAGGCCCTGACTGCGTGCTCCTGGCTGTGCCTCGGTGCGTGGCCAGGGCTGGGTGCACCGGGGTGCTCGGTGAATAAGGCGCCCCGATTGGGATGGTCTGAGCTCCGCCCTGCCTTGTCTCAGTGGATGCTTTTGGTGCCGGCTGGTAGCGCTGTGGACACACGGATCCAGGCCAGGCCAGCGATACCCTCCCACCAGCACCTGTGCCTTTCTGCACTGGGAGACTCACACCCTAGGAATGGCTCCAGCCAATGGCCTTGTCGCAGGGGAGTTGGGGGAGCATCTAGGCTTCCTTGCCCCGAGGAGGCGGGGACACCCTGATGTTTTTTCTCTGAGGTCCCCACGGGGACTGAGCCTGGCTGCTACGGGTTGATGGGGCACCTTCTATGGCTTCCTTCCCTTCCCTGCTTCTGGGATTGCCATCCAAACACACTGCTCAAACTCTGTCTCAGGATCCCAGCCCAGGAGGACACAGATGTGCCTGCCTGACCTGGAAAGGCCCCAGATTCCTCCCCAGGCTGACACGGCCCCCGCCTCTCCCAGGCTCTCACTCCAGCTCCCCACGGGCCTTCTCTCCAGCAGGTACCCCAACCCTGAAGGCATCTGGGCTGTGCTTTCCAGCCCCCGCCCCGCAGACCCTTGTCACCCTCAGCCCATCCGTTGGCCGCCACCCGAGCAGCTCGGTTCCCGATGCGACCAGTGATCCGGGTCTCCCCAGATTCCTGTTGCTTGTGTCGTGTGTGGGAGAACTCAAAATAGCCAGTGTGGCCTGTGCCCTGCCTGGGAAGGATCTGGTTTTCCCAGGGGTTGGTCCCCAGGGCACAGACGAGGTCTTGGTCACCAACGCCCCTGCTTCTGGCCCCGTGCTCAGCCGATGTGCTCTCTTCCCACGCTTGGGCAGGCTTGATGTCCACTGTGTCCCTCACTCGCTGTGTGACTGTGGACAAAGCACGTGGCCTCTCTCAGTCTCAGTTTCCCCAAGTGCAACAGGAGGATCGTCTCTGCACTAATCTTGGTGGTCATTTCAAGACTGAAGTGTGACAAGGGACTTGAGAGTTCTTGGTGATCTTAAAACACTGCATCATGTTTCTCCCAGAGATGGTATAGAAGGGAGGGGCCAGGAGAGCAGGGACAGGGTCTGAGGCCCTGTTGCGTGTCCCTTGTCGCTGCAGGTGGGAGTTGCCGCCATCATTGTCCGCGTTTTATGCAGGCAGAGACCGAGGCTCAGCAAGGGGGTGGGGCTGCCCGAGCTCAGGAAGGTGGTCGTGGGCAGGGATATGAATTCAGATCTGCATGATTCCAGGCCCATGATTTTCCCTTGTAACCATGAGGACGGGTGATTTAAAATTTTTTTTCCATGTGCTTTTAGAAATCATTTGAAACTGTTACGAGGAGCATCTTTTGTCTTATTCAGTAGTACCCAGGCCAGTTCCTGGCATGCAGGAGGCCCTCAATAGATGCATGGATGAATGAGTGAGTGAATGAATTAAACCATAAAGCTACGTTGGCTTTATGGGCACATAAACCATGGGCACATGTTTTCTGCTCCTGCAGGTGACAGGGGAGACCTAGCCCCATGGTGGGCGTTGGCCTGAACTGACCAGGAAGGAAATGGATGAGATCAAGCAGCGTCATGAGCAGGCCCAGGGTGCCCGACCTCTGACGGTCATGAGCCCAGGCTGGGAAGACGTTTGGGCCCCTCTGGGGTCTTCTCCATGCCCTGGCAGCCTCTAACCCTATAACCCTATAAAACAATGCAGAAATGTGCCAACATGGTTGGCACGTTGCCCAAAATAACACTGCTGGGGGCCAGCGTTCGGGAGCCGTGGGGGCATCTCTGTCGTTCGAACCACGTTTGGTGCGTCCCGCGGGCGGGTATCTTGGGAGAGAAAGCTCTCTGTTGATGCTGCGAGCCGCCAACAGTGGCCCTGGTATGGCTTGAAGGATGCCCAGGCTGACTCAAAGCCAGTGTCCCCACCAAGAGGACACCTTCCTCCACTGCAGGTTCCGGGGACAAGGACCACAAGAGCAGCGCTGCAAAGGTAGCTGCGGGGGGTGGTGGGTGGATTCCTCCTTCGTTTACGGTGTATGTGGGGTAGGGGGTGGCAGGAGACAGGAGGACGCTGGCCCCTTATGAATCTCAGGTCTGTTTCCTTGCCTGGGCGCAGGGCAGGGAACAGAGTTTGTGCCAAGGATGCCCTTTCTCATCTGCTTTGTAAACCAGCGGCTCTGCGACTGCCCCATTGCAGGAGTGATGGATGTTGCTTCCAAGATTAGGTTCTAGAGGACGGTGGTCTCCATCGCGTTAGTCCTCTCTGACTTTTCTCACTTTCTTGTTCTGATGAAGCTGGCTGCCCTGTTGTGAGCTGCCTTATGGAGAGGCCACGGGGCAGGGAACTGAGACCCTTGGTCTATCAGCCCGTGAGGAACTGCACCCAGCCCACAGCCGCTGGGGCTCAGTGAGCCCGGTCCCTGGAGAGGTCTGCAGCCCCTGCCACACCTTGACTGCAGCCTGGAGAGATGCAGGCAGCCATCCAGCTAAGCTGTATTCGGATTCCAGTCTGGGAGAAACTGGGAGACAGCAAACATCATTTCAAACCATAATGTTTTGGGGTTACTTGTTATGCAGCCATAGATAACCAATACAAAGATTTCATTGAATGTGTCTTAGGAAAAACATAAGTAGCACGTGAAATTGGGTTTGGGACATTTATTGCTTGCAACGACACTAAGCAGGGAAAAGCATTCCATTTAAATCAGTTTGAAGAGAGCGATAAGGTAAATAAACGTACAGATGGGTGTGGGACGGCAGAAATCGGGAGGAAGAAGGAGATGACTGGCTGAAGTTCCGAGAGCACTGAGATATTGGCGGGAGGGTCACTGATGCCACAGCAGGTGTGTTCAGAGATAATTCTGGGTTGTGTCTGGGCGCAGCTGTCTACAGGGTGAAGCAAGGGCTGCCTCTTCCCAGGCTGAGTTCTGCTCTGCTGAGGGGTTGAGGCTGCACAGGAGATCACGCCGGCTACCGCCCCCTTCCACAGCCTATGCAGGGTGCAGCATCCTCAAGGGGGGAGGAGTGGCTCTGTGGCCTCTTTGCTGTTGCCCAGTGTCCAGTGGGTTGAGGGGACCAAGGATCTGGGAACCCTGGTTCTAGGACAGCTTCTTTTTTTAATTTTATTTTATTAAAAAAATTTTTTTGGCCACATCACGCGGCTTGTGGGGTCTTAGTTCCCCGACCAGGGATTGAGTCCACGCCCTTGGCCGTGAGAGCGCAGAGTCCTAACCACTGGACTGCCAGGGAAGTCCCTAGGGCAACTTCTGGCTGTGGCCGTCACCTGCCTGTGGGCTGAGGAGGGACAGTAGGTCCACGGGAGGAGGGGGAAGGAGAGAGGAAAATGGGGGTAGGGGTGTCAGATGACGTCACTGTCACACCCCGGGTTTCCTGCAGGCCTGCTTCCTGGTCAGCAGCACCAGAAAGACCCATGGGCAGAGCTGGGAGGAGGCCTGGTGACCTCATCCAATGTCAGCCACAGACAAGGGGAGATGTTGGCAGAGCCTTTGTCACCTCTGGTCTCAGTTTCCCCATCCCATGGCCTTTTGGGGGGTGTGGCCAGAGCCCACTGAGTCTGCGTCCCTTCCTCCAAGCGTGTCACAGCATCCTCTTTCCCAGTTCCGTCTGTGTCCTCCACTGGACCGGACAGACGAGGAGCTCCGAGGGCCAGCTGGCCCCTGACACTGAGTGCCTCCCTCTGCCCAGCGCCTGACACGTGTCACCTTGCTTGTATCCTCTCAACAGCCGTGTGAGGCTGGTGTAATTCTCCCCCCCACCACTTTACAGATGGGGAAACAGGCTCAGAGAGGGGCATGACATGCCTACGTCTTCAGAGCTGGGCCAGCCTAGGAGCAGAAGTAGCAGAGTCAGGATGCCGGCATCCCAAAGCACCTGCTTTGTTCACTGCTGTATCCCAGCGCCCAGACTGGTTATCCCAGCGCTCAGACTGGCGTCGGCAGGCAGTAGGTGTTCAGTAGACACTTGCTGGGCAGGACTGGCTGAGTGGTGGCTCTTGGTCAACCTCACAGAGCGACTGGACCTTGAGGAGGCAGCTCACCCGGGGGCTGGACCTCAGCGGAGGTTACATTGCCGCTAGGGGGGCTGTGTATGCCCAGAGAGTCCTGAGGGCCAGTGCCATCCCCTTCATGCCTCACAGCGGTCTTGGGTTTGTTATGATCCCACTTCACAGAAGAGGAAACTGAGGCACGCAGAGGGGCTGTGGCTTGCCTGAGGTCACATCGAGGCCAGGCTGGTGCCCCTCTGGTTTCACTCCCAGGCCAGCTCTGCTCCCTTGGTCCTGTCCCCCTCAGTCAGTGCCCTGGGCTCCAGGAGACCCACACATGGGACCACCAGGCTGTTGTGAGGACCCGGCTACCCAGAGGGCCCCGCCAGCCCTTTCTCTCCCCACGGGCACCTCCAAGCGCGAGGCTGACTTACTTACTGAAAGCCAGTAGTGGACATGGCGCAGAGGCCATGTGTCTGCACCCCAGGGTCAGTTTGGTTGTACAGGGTCACGCACTGGCATCTGAGAAACCTTGTTTCTCTCTCCCCTTTTATGAGCACTCCTTCTCTTAACCCCACCTGTATCCAAACCAGCCTTGCCTGACTCCAGAAAGTCCATGTAAATGCTTACACGGCACTGCTTTCCACTCAGGCCTCATGAGTTTGTACAAACATCAAAGGAATTCTTTAATTGCAGTAAAGACAAGTCCTTGGGGGATGGGCCATTTTTGCAAAGGGCTGTGTGCATCTATTATTTCCTTTTTCAGAACAAACACGTCTTACTTTTTCCTAGGTTTTATTTATTTATTTAATTTCTTTTGTTTTTACCGTTCTGCTCAGGTATTTTAGGTGTGTTTGTCTTTTTTCTTTTTTTGGTGGGGGAAAGGTTGGAAGGGAGACAGAAAAACAAAACCAAAGGGAGAAAAAAAACCCACATGACTCTTCCCACCCACTGCCACCCCCGGTCCCGGGCCTGAGTCGATGAGGGCGAGATGAGCATACACGGGGCAGAACAGCAATAACTTAGGGTGGGGGGGGGCATCAGGAGAACCCCAGATGTAATCTCTGGACTCCACGGCAGACGACGCTGCCTGTCTAGAGGCCCAAAGGGGTAGGGGCGAGGTGGGCAAGCGTACCGAGGAAGGAGCGGTGAAAGGGAGGAGAGATCTGGGACTGGAGAAACTTCACTGAGTAGTGGCAGATGAAGGGCATTTTCAATGCTCTAGACATGCGCTGGGGAGGAGCTAGAGTTGGTCACACCTCCAGGGGGGCGGGGCCCCGGGGCTGGCGGGCTCGGGATCTCCGCGCAGCTAGAGTCCCTGGTGGTGGCTTAGCCGGCGCTGGCTGCGTGGTAGCAGACGGGGGATATGGCTGGGCCGCTCACGGCCAACTGGCCAGTGTGTGGATGGCCCAGGGGGGCAGGCGGGTGGCTAAACCCCGGCTGGCCTGTGCCAGGCTCCAGTTCCAGCCCTTGCACGGGGCCCCAGACCTTGCCAACAGGGCTAGTGGGTGTCGGGCAGTGAGAGGATTACCCCAGGGGGGCCCAGGGACAGGCAGACGGCTGCGGAAGCCATCCATCCTCGTTGGTCTTGGGGTAGAGTGCGAATAGGCCCAGGTCCCCCATGGTCCTATAGGGCCCTGAAGGTCATGCGTGCAGAGCATGCAACCAGGGTCGAGAGATGCCCTGGTGCATCCAGGGGCCCTGCTGCTGCACCCGTTTGCCCCCAGCTGCCAGAGCTGCCTGAGGAAGAGCCAGGCCTGGCCAGGCTGGGAGCCAGGCAGCCCCAAGGCCCAGAGGGACACCCATGAGGCCTCGGCGCCAGCTCAGACTGAGGACGGCCCCCAGTGCGGTGCCCTGAGCCAGGAGTAGGAATAGACGGGGGTCAGGTGCAGAGCTGTACAAAGCAGTAGGTAGGAGCCCCCCACCTCGAGCGCCAGCAGGGCTGCCTGCGGGCCACCACCCCCCTGGCCGCCAGCAGTGGGAGCGGCAGCAGAAGTAGCGGGGGCAGGAGTCCAGAGGAGGACCCCACTGCAAAGGAGAGTCCAACCAAGAGGCCATGGGACAGGAGTCCAGGGAGCTGGCTAGTCGGGCTGGGCCTCAGGGGTGTGGGAGGGAGTTCGGGGGCATGTCTGGTGAGGGACAGCCATCTCCAGTATCCCTCGGGGCCCTAAAAGGAGCCCCCTGCTCCTCAGGCACTGGGGTCACTGCTGGACCCTGGACCCAGCCAAGCTCCAACTCCTCATGCAAGAGGCTACCATCCTCCTTCTCCCACAACCTCCATTTCCCGAATGCCCCCTGGCCCACGGGGCTCTTCTCCTGGGGTGCCGGGGATGGAACTCTACGCTCCTCTATCTCCTCCCCAGGTAGCCCCCAAACTTCCTCGTCAGCCAAACTCCTCTGTGTTTGTGGACTGGGGCTAGGGGTTCCTGACTCTTTCCCCAATATCCTCTGCTCTCCTGGCTCCAAGGCACCCCCTTCCTCCCCCAGAATCCTCCTCTCTGGAACTGCTTCCTCCTCCTCTCCCAGGATTCTTCTCCTTTTTTAAAAGATTTACTTATTTTATTTTATTTTTGGCTGTGTTGGGTCTTCGTTGCTGTGCGCGGGCTTTCTTTAGTCGCGGTGAGCGGGGGCTACTCTTCATCGCGGTGCGCGGGTTTCTCATTGCGGTGGCTTCTCTTGTTGCAGAGCGTGGGCTCTAGGCTCATGGGCTTCAGTAGTTGAGGCTCGTGGGCTCAGTAGTTGTGGCTTGCGGGCTCCAGGGCGCAGGCTCAGTAGTTGTGGCGCACGGGCTTAGTTGTTCCGCGGCATGTGGGATCTTCCCGGACCAGGGCTCGAACCCGTGTGCCCTGCATTGGCAGGCAGATTCTCAACCACTGCGCCACCAGGGAAGCCCTCCCAGGATCCTTTGGTCTGCCCCCTGGCCAGATTAGCAGGGCTGCTCTTCTTTAAGGGTGCCTGTGTCAGGTGGTCCCAGAGCCCCAGGAGCGGGGAGTGGGAGGCCCGGGGAACACCGGCCTGCACGTACGTTGAGGCTCTTGGGCTGCTGGCGAACCTGGGCCGCGTGCTCTGCCGCGGCCTTGCTTACGCTGCTTACTGTACTCCAGCTGGTTGCCCAGCTCCGTCTGCTGCTGCCGGTGGGTGAGCTCGGCCCGTGTGCGCTGCACGGCCTGGGGCTGCCGTAGCTCCGGCTCCCGTGTGGTCTCATGCTGCCGTAGCAGCAATGCACGCTCCAAGTCCTTCTGTGTCTGTTTCTTGTTCAAGTCCTGAGGCAAAAGAGAGGCAGAGCCCAGAAACTGGTCCGAAAGCCTTGTTGGTGTCAAGGAAGCGAGAGCCCCAGGACTCCTCGGCAGAGGAAGCCGAGGGTGGGGAGACACGGGGTGCAGATGAGAGGTGGAAGGGAGCCAAGCTCCTGGCAGGCCTGGGAACTCTAGCAGGGTCTGGCGGGCATGAGAAGCGAAAGAGGTGTGGAAAAGAAGCTGGGCCGTAACACGAATGAGGGCAGAGGGGAACGGCAACCACAAGTGAGGCAAATGGAAAAGGATGTAGGTGTCTGGGATCTGGGAGGGGAACAGGGGAGGGGGTGGCCTACCTCTCGAAGCAGGTCCTGGTCCAGGCTGTGACGAGCCAGCAGCATCTCGCGCTGGTACTGGCGACACTGCAGCTCCAAGGCCTGGCGCTGCTGTAGCTGCTCCTTCGGCCGCAAAAGCCACCCGGGCTTCTCCCGCTTGGGAGTGCTGGGCTTCTGGCGCTCCCCGGCGAGGGCAGCGGGACAGCAAGGAGGTCAGGGCCGCCTCACCCTCCATCAACCGCGCCCACCGCTGCAGCCCCATCCCCCCTCCTTCAGCTGCGCCTTCCGAAGCTTGGAGGCTCGCTTCTGCGCCTCCGGCAGGGCAGAAGAAGGCCGGCTCCTTCTTCTGCTGCCCGAGGACGTGCTGCTGGAACTTACCCGCCTCAGCCTGGGCAGCTCCTGCCGCCTTCTCGCCGGTAGCCTGGTGCTGCCTTGACAGCTTTTCGGCCTCAGCCCCAAAGCCAGCCCGCCGCGCCTCGAGCTCCCGCTCCTGAGGCTCAGCCCTCAGCCTCAGCCCCGACGCCCCGACGATGCTGTTGTCGCCTCTGCCTGTGGCTGCTGCCGCAGGGCTGAGTCCTGCGCGCGCTCCCGGGTCTGATGGCTGACCAGGCAGGCAGTACGGATGGTGGCAGAGCGGTCCCGGCTGCGGCAGTAGGCCTGTCAGCAGGCAGAAGAGGTGGTGGATGTGGGAGCCAGGGCTGCAGGTGGCTGGAGAGGGCCCGGGCTCATCTCTGGCGGGTAGGGGTCGTCACGGAGGCTGTCAGAGCCCGGCAGCCGGTGGACGATGGAGCTGTGGGAGATGATGGCGTGCTCGCCCTCTCGCATCGCGGCCGTGTCCCGGGCTTCAGGGCCTGTGCCTCCTTGTCAGAGGTGTCTGCCAGGCTGTTGACTGAGCTGCTCTGGCTGGAGGGCTCTCTAGACCGGCCCGTTGTCTCGGCCCGCTGCGTGGAGGGCTTGGTCTCCTCCTCTGGGGCCTCAGCGCCAGGGCCACTGGGCGCCTCTTGCAACATATCTTCTTCATCTTGCGGTACTGCACGTTGTCCGCCTCCCGGACAGCATCTTGGTTCTCTGGATTAAGTCCATGATGACTGCGGGTGGCTGCTCCCGGAGCACAAAGCGGTGCTTCAGAAGAACTTCTGAGGTTGGTCTGTCTCGAGGGATTTTCTGAAGGCAGGAGTCGACACAATTCCGGAGGTACTCAGACCAGTGTCCTGACCGGAGCACCGGAGACTCGCTCTCTGCAATGTGGTATAAGGCACTCATCGCATTCATGCAAAACAGCGGTGGTTTCCATTCCGCCAGCTCGGTGCAGGTGATGCCTAAGGACCGAGACATCCACCTTGCCATCGTCCTGCCCCCTCATCCATTGCCAGGATCACCTCTGGAGCCATCCAGTACGGGGCGCCCACGAAGGAGTTGGCAGGTGCCATGACGGATGCAGAGCCGAAGTTCCCCAGTTTCACCAGGCCTGGCTCTGACAGCAGAATGTTTCCAGCCTCACATCCCTACGGATCACGTTGTGGGAGTGCACATAAGCCAGGCCGTGAAGGGCCCCGCGGTTCACAGCTGCAATCTCCACCTCCTGAAGGGGCTTCTTGTGCACTTCTAGGAGGTCAGAAGCTGAGCCCAGGCGATACTCCACCACCACCCAAGCCATGTGCCTCCTCAGGTGACAGCCCCGGTACTGAATGGCGTCGGGATGCCGGAACTTCTGCAGGAACCGCACCTCCTTGATGATGTCCTGCCGTTTCTCGTTTGACTGCTTCCCACTGTAGGACACCTTCTTGAGGGCCACCACCTCACTATTCCGGACATCCCCGGCAAAGTACACGGCTCCAAAGCTGCCATGGCCAATTTCCCGGAGGTCACGGAAGAGCTTTTTCGGGTCGTTCTTGAAGAAGAGCTCAGCCACGTCGGGGTCCTTCAGGCTCCCGGCCCGGCATGGTGGCCCCTGGGGGTCCTGAGAGTGGGGCTTGACCTGCTAGGGGTCACTCTGGTGCCCAGAGTCTCCACCTCCTCCTGGGGTCCGCCAACGGCTCTGCCAAGCAGGGAGAGGGCCAAGGAGACCTTCCCCCTTGCCACCTCTTCCCCCATCCTCCCGCCCCTTCCTGAGGGGTCCCTCCTCGAGGGCGCTGGCTGCTGAACCCCGGATTTCTGACTGTGGGGTCTGAGCCACAGAATCTGATATTTGAACTCATGGGGAATGAACCCCGGATACTGGTGCATGCAGGGTCCTGAACCCCAGAAACAGAGCCCCAGGTTTAGAGAGGAGTCCCAGATATCTGGAATCTCAGGAGATGAGACCCGGATATTTCAGAGGCGTAGGGTCAGGCCCGGAAATTCGGGACAGAGGGGACTGAGCCCCAGGTTTTTGGCCACTGATAGGGGGCCTACCCGGAGGATTCCGACGGCACAGCCCCTCTCACACCGGAGTCCGAGGGTGAGAGCCCCCACTCCCACCCCGGCCCCCTCCCTTTCCCTTTCTCTCTCTCGAGGACAGCTGAAAGATTGTACGTAGCTGAGGGCGGTCCCGATGCCCTCTGCCCCTCTCTTCTTCTCAGTCTCTGCCTCTCTCCTCACCACAGCCCCCGTCGTCCCAGTGTCCCTCTCCCTTTTCCTCCCAATTCCAAGATGGAGACAGGGCGGGAGCCTTTTCTAGGTTTTAAAATGCACGCAGATTGTTTAAGAAAAAAACAAACCAAACCCATGAACGCACCCTGTGATTTCTCTCTACCCTCCTGGGGTAACCACACTGGTGTCCTCCAGAGCTGTATCATCTTTTAAATACTTGCCAAGTGATGGGCTCAAGGATTTCATTGTTATTTTAATTTGCATGCCTGTATTCTAATGAGGTGGAGCTTTGCTTCGAGCATTCATTATTCATATTTCTTCTTTTGTGTACTTCTGGTTCTTACCCTTTGCCCCTTTCCCACCTAGGGGGAATTTAATCTTTTTCTTACTGATTTTTTTTTTTAAAGAAGATGTTGGGGGTAGGAGTTTATTAATTAATTAATTAATTTTTGCTGTGTTGGGTCTTCGTTTCTGTGTGAGGGCTTTCTCTAGTTGTGGCAAGCGGGGGCCACTCTTCATCACGGTGCGCGGGCCTCTCACTATCGCGGCCTCTCTTGTTGCGGAGCACAGGCTCCAGATGCACAGGCTCAGTAGTTGTGGCTCACGGGCGTAGTTGCTCCGCGGCATGTGGGATCCTCCCAGACCAGGGCTCGAACCTGTGTCCCCTGCATTAGCAGGCAGATTCTCAACCGCTGAGCCACCAGAGAAGCCCCTCTTACTGATTTTTAAAAAAAATTTATTTATTTGGCTGCCTCAGGGCTTTTCGTTGTGGCACGCAGGAACTTTGTTGTGGCATGCAGGCTTCTCTAGTTGTGGTGCACGGGCTCCAGAGCGCGTGGGCTCTGCAGTTGTGGCAGGCGGGCTTAGTTGCCCCGCAGCATCTTAGTTCCCGGACCAGGGCTCAAACCTGCGTCCCCTGCATTGGCGGGTGGATTCTTAACCACTGCGCCACCAGGGGGGTCCCTCTTACCGATTTTTCTCTCTTTTTTTAAACATCTTTATTGGAGTATAATTGCTTTACAATGGTGTGTTAGTTTCTGCTTTATAATCTGTAACTGATTTTTAAGAGCTCTATGGGAGGCAGAATTACGGGCCCCATGACCTCCCCCTCCCCATCATGCTTCTGGTTATGGTCAGTTAGATGGCAAAAGAGATTTTGCAGATGTGATTAAGGGTACTAATCAGATGATTTTTTTTTTTTTTTTTTTTTGCGGTACGCGGGCCTCTCACTGTCGTGGCCTCTCCCGCTGCGGAGCACGAACCCGTGTCCCCTGCAGTGTCCCCTGCATCGGCAGGCGGACTCTCAACCACTGTGCCACCAGGGAAGCCCTGATCAGCTGATTTTAAACTAAGGAGATTATCCTGGATTATCCCACGTGTCCAGTGTAATCACATGAGCCCTTAAAAGCAAAGAGATGCTGCAGAGGGGGAGGTCAGAAGGATTGGAAGCACCTTGCTGCATCTTGAAGCATCTCATTCAAAGCATGGGAGGATTCAGTGCTCTCTTCCTGGCTCCGATGATGGAGGGGGCCATAAATAAAGAAATGCAGTAGCCTCTAGGAGCCAAGAATGACCCCCAGCCAACATCCAGCAAGAAATGGGTACCTCAGGGCTTCCCTGGTGGCGCAGTGGTTAAGAATCCGCCTGCCGCTTCCGGGGACACGGGTTTGAGGCCTGGTCCAGGAAGATCCTACATGCCGTGGAGCAGCTAAGCCTGTGCACCACAACTACTGAGCCCACGCTCCAGAACTACTGAAGTCCGCACGCCTAGAGCCCGTGCTCCACAACAAGAGAAGCCACCGCAAGGAGAAGCCCGCGCGCCACAAGGAAGAGTAGCCCCTGCTCACCGCAACTAGAGAAAGCCCGTGCGCAGCAACGAAGACCCAACGCAGCCAAAAATAAATAAATAAAATAAATAAATTTATAAAAAAGAGAAGAAATGGGTACCTCAGTCCTAGCCCCATGGCAGTGAATCTGCCACCCACCTGGATGAGCCTAGCCCAGGTGGGCTGAAACCTTGACTTTGGCCTGCTGAGGCCTTGAGATGAGAACCCTGCCCAGCCACTGGACTTCTGACCTCCGGGACTTAGAGATAATAAGTGGGAGTTGTTTTAAGCTAAATTTGTGGTATTGTGTCACTGCAGCAATAGAAAAAAAGCTCTTTACATATTAATGTTGGAAATACTTTTTATATATAGTGTAAATATTATTTTCAAATGTATCACTTGTCATTATAAACTTTACCCTCAATTATACTTAACCTCCCTAATTTCATTATCAGAGGGTAAATTCAAATTCCATTTTGGGGGATGACCTTTGGCGTCACTCCCATGTACCCAAAAGTCACATGCAAAACACAGATTCCTGGGCCCTGCCCCGAGTTTCCGACTCAGCGGGTCTGAGGGGGCCCAAGAATGTGCATTTCTAACCCGTGCCCACGTGATGCTGACGGAGCTGGCCGGGGACCACCACCCTTTGAGAGAGAAGGCCTTCCTTAGAAGGCCTTAGAGCCCCACCCTGATGGAAGGAAGCTGAGCCCCACCCGCCAGGAGGCGTGGTCGGCTAAGCCCCCGCCTCCAAGAGCAAGATCTCCGTCTTCATTGGTTGGTAGGAAGGAGCGTCCTGTACATCAGAGGGCTGTCCCCGCCTCCTCCCGAACCCCGGGGGCGGGGACATTGCGCCTGCGCAGTGGAGCTCGGCGCTCGCGTCTTGTGCTCGTGTGAGGTTCGGGTGGCCGGCTGTGACCCCATGGCAGACCCCCGGGAGGAATCGGAGCCCCTTCTGAGCCGGACCCGCGGCGGCAGTGCCCGCCATACCCCGGCGGGCGTACCCTCCTGTCACAGCGTCCAAGTCGGCCCTGGTGAGCCGCGGCCTGGGGAGGGGCCGGGCCGCGCAGGGGTGGCGCGTGGGGGTCCCGCCGGCCCGCGCCGCGTCACTGCTGTCCCTGCGGGCGCGCCCCGCTCTCCCGGCCGGGGTCCGAGCGGGCCCGGGCGGCGCGGCGCGCCAGGGAGCCGCCTTCCCGAGGGCGGGGCGGCTGCGCCGTGCGGACCCCGGCCCCGGCCAGGGCGCGGGCTTCAGCCCGATTCTGCGGGGTCGCGCCCTGCCTCCGACCGGTCGGGCTGAGACTCCTCGCTCAGCCCAGGGGCAGCCAGCCCCCTGCAGCCCCCTCGGAGCGCCCGGGGCCTCGTGCTTTCCGTGGATCACCTTGGTGATTCCTAGGAGGAAGCACTTCCGTTTTCCCCAGTTCTTACGGGGGAAAGTGAGGCACAGAGAAGGGCTTTCCCCTACCCAAGGTTGCACAGCCAGGAAGTGGCCGAGGTGGGATTCGAACCCAGCTGGGAGTGAATTGTGAGGCTCCTCCTTCAGCGTCGGCTTGGGGCAGGCCTCCCCAGACCGGGGCGGCTTCCTTCCTTCCTTCTCTGCAGCTCTATCCTCCTCTTCCTGTTTACCCGCAGAGAGATTGCTGAAACCCAAGGAGGGCGGGGAGGGTGAAATCCTTCTGTCCCTGGCAGGCCCCAAGGGCACTGGGTGCTGGGTTAGGGATGGAAGGGCCTCAGCCTCGTTTTGCAGAGGGGGAAACTGAGGCCCAGAGAGTGTCCAGGACCTGTCCAAGAACATAGACCTGGGATCTGTCTCAGCCGCTGCAGGCACCCACACTGGGTGCTCCTTCCAGGCCACCTTCTGTCTCTGGGCTCACTTTCCTCCTCTGTTGGGGAGGGGTCCGCAGTGTGTGCCTGTCCTGGGATTATTGGGGCGGGTCCCTGGCCGGAGATGGAAAACATGCCCACCTGCCCATCTCAGAGGCTGTCCTGGGAAAGTTCTCCGTCCAGTCCGTGCAAGACCTCCCGGGACCCTGGACATGGTGGCATTCTGGGGATGCAGCCTTTGCGCCGGGAGGCCACTTCCCGGCTGTGTGACCTTGGCAGGTTGCCTAACCTTTCTGAGTCTCAATAAAAGGGGGGTGGTCGGGGCGTTGTGAGGATTCAGAGAGAGTCCAGGTGCCCGGCCAGGTGGCAGAGCTGGTGCACGTCAGTGCTGATGGCCATTCTGGGCGGAGAACCCTGATCACTGCAGGTCCAGCCCCGGGAGAGTGCATGGAGGACAGGTGAGACCCACCCTAGGGACAGGAGCCGGGGCAGGCAGTGTGGCTGGTGAAGGGGGACCCTGGGGACGGCTTTTTGTCCCGACGCCGTGGCCTTGGTGGGGGCTTCTGAGAACATGGACAGGACACTCTGTGTTCTGGATTTCCCCGGTCAGGCTGTCCAGCCAGGCTCTGCAGACCCTCATTCAGTTTCTGCCCAGCTCCCGTGCGGGGCTCCTGGATGGGGTCCTGAGCTCAGGGTCCACCTGTCTGCAGCTAGCTGGACTCTCCTACCGACAAGGGTGGGGGAGGGCTGCTGCTGGGTGCTCCGTGGACCCCAGTGGGCCCGGTGGTCAGGTCCAGACCCAGCCCCACCTCATGGGCCGTGACCACAGGGTGGGGATAGTCATTTTCTCTTCCTGTTCCTGGTCAGGGAATTACCCTCTTACTGGTTATGAAAAAGTCAGAGGACAAGGGGTCACTGTGCCATAAAAGGAGGGGCTTTGAGAATAACAATAATAGCAAATGTTTATGAAGAGCTTACCGTGCATAGCACTTTCGCTACAGTAACCCATTCCGCCTGCCCGTCAGTCCTGTTGTGTAGGGCCCGCAGGAACTGAGGCACAGAGAGGGTCAGGGGCTTGTCCAGGGTCACAGAGGCAGCGAGTCAGGACCCCACCCAGGTAGTGGGGAGTGGGCAGGGGCTGGAGCCAGAGCGGGAGGGGGGTTTATTCTGGGATGTTGGGGAGGGCAGGCTTGGGGCGGGGGGACCAGTGCAGGGTTGAGGTGTTCGAGCCCCCATGTCCTCTGTGCTCCGACATTCTACAGTGGTTGGGGGGGGGGCGCTGACAGCTGATCGCCACCTGAGGCAATGAGTCCCTAGACGCCAAGCTGGGGGACGGTGTTCCTGGTAGGGCCGACAGCCTGGGAGGCTTTGGAGAGCTTGGCCTTGGCGGAGCCACGTTCAGGGTGAGTGGTGCGGAGGGCACAGGGTGGAGGAAGCAGCAGGGGAGGAGGCGGGCAGCGGGCGGGGTGTGCCCCAGAGCTGCCGGGCTGGGGGTGGAGTGTGGACTTTCTCCTGGAGCAGTGGGGACCCACGGAAAGCTGTGGTTGCTATCTGAGGGTTTGTGACAGGATCCCTCCGGCCACCGCAGGATGGGAAAGGGAGGCTGGTGTCGGGGCCGCAGAGCGGTGGGGGATGGCTTTCCTGAGGTTTGTGCCTTGAGGGCCGGGTGGCCAGAGGGAGCCCCTTCCGCTGCACCCAGTCCTGGTCCTGGAGCGAGCTCTGGGGGCCCTGGCTGCCTGTCTCTGCTTATCCAGGAAGCTTGTCTCGTTGGATCTCTCCAGGCTGAGTCCCATTCTCACCCGGGGATTTGGTGACATGGGGCCTCTTGCGGCCCCTCAGATCACCCTGCCCTCCCAGGCTCCCCTCGGCTGTTCACTCAGTCGATCAGTGGGACTTGTGGGCTGCTGTGTGCCGAGCCCCACGCCGTCCTGGGCTCTGTGGGTACAGCAGGGAACAAAACAGGGTGCCTTCACATCACAGCGTTCCCGGGCGCTTCCAGGGGAAGCAGGCAGTCGCCACCCTCAGAGCCTCCGTGGGAGAACTTTCCGGCCCCTCGCGTGAGCATGGAGGTCGCCCACGGGAGGAATCTGCGGCCCAGACGGTGGAGGGTGCTGTTTCTGGGTGACACAGCAAGGTGATGGTGGAGACAGGACAGAGTCCAGCCTCCTGTCTCTGTCCAGGGTCCCCCACGTCCCCGGTGGGCACAGGCCCTGAGGACAGCGGCAGCTGCGTCCCTGGGGTCGGCCTCTGGCCTCGACATCTCTGCATCTCTCGGTACTGGTTAAGGGTGGTTTGGGCAGCTGCTGGGCTCAAGGGCAGATGTGAAAGTAGAATCTTCAACAGAAATGGTGACAGGCCTGTTCACCTCGTTTCCAAGCCCGGATCTGGGAGCTGCTGGGGGCTGTGTGCCGGCTCTGCCCCCCCGGGGCCTGGGCTGCGCCCTTTCCGGGGCCTCTCTGGGGGGTCCTTTGTCCTCTGAGCTGCGGCTCCTCATGCCTTTCTTGGCCCTTTACATCAGGCTTCTGTGCAAAGCTGCCCACCACGTGGTGGGCAGAACCCTAGGCCAAGGTGACACACCAGAGGTTTGAGCCATGTGACTTGTCCTGAAGGCCCCTCCTAGTCAGGAACCTGCACCACCCCAGCCTCCCTGGCCCCGAGGACCCCAGTCCCTGGTTGGTGAAGGTTCCCTTGCCTCCCACCCTCGGGGTGTCTCAGTTGCGGTCACCTGGCCCTGTGGGCCTGTGACACAAGCAGGGGGCCACGATGGCCTCAGAAGGGCCTTCTTAGTGCTGAGTATTTGATGGAGGGTCACGCAGCGCCTCAAGCTTCTAGATATCATCTTCCTGTGTGAGTGTTAAATCTGTGATCTTGTTTGGTGAGGGGGTAGGCCGGTAGCGCTGCCCCATCTTACAGTCGCGTAAGCTGGGGTGCAGCGTCCTGACGAAGGTCACCTGGAGTCTGGTGCTGGGACGGGGCAGAAGTGTGGCTGTGAGCGCGTTCTGTGTGCCGGGCCGGCCCTGGGGGGTCCTGCACTTGCATTGGGGGCCAAGCTGTGTGGCTGTTAACACCCCCATTTGACAGGGGGAGATGGGCACAGTGAGCTTAAGCCCACGGCCCTCAGCCTTTGAGCCAGTAGGTGCGGAGCCGGGGTCTGAGCCCCCTGAGCCTGGTTCCGACCCACTGGCTGCTTTGTGCCCTCTGCCACTCCACCCCAGGGGGTGGGAACCGTGGGAGCTGCTGTTCCTCTGGGCCCGGAGCCCGTGCTCAGACCCTGTCCCACCTGGGGCCCAGCCCTTGGGGGTCCTGCCCTGTGGGCGTGCACACACGCTGCTGGGCAAGAGGCGTCTGTTCCAGAGCCTTGGAAAGGATGCAGCTGGGTTCTTGCCTTGCTCTTGGTGGCCCTGTAGTGGACGAGCGCCTCCCGAGGCCCCTCCCCACCCTACGTGTCCCCTCCGCCCGCAGGTGCCGTGGCCAGGCGGGATCTGTGCTTGGACCAGGCTGTGGTGTTCATCGAAGACGCCATCCAGGTGGGCGGCGCCTGCTCCCAGCGGCTTGTCCCTGGGGCTCGTGGGGACTGCACGATGGCTGCCCCACTGGCCCCTTCACTCCTGCCATCCTGGGGCCAGGGCTGCGGTTGCTGGGCCGTGTGGTCATTGTGGCTGCGATGACTGGGCTTTGGGGCATGGTCCCCTCGAGTCCCCCTTAAGGAGACATGTGCTGGGTGCTCTTCTGTGTCCCTCGTCCCTCATTTCACTGATTCACCACCTGCCGAGGGCCTGTCGTGTGCTGCCCTGGTCTCGGTCCCGTGAAAGATGCCCAAAGGTGGCAAGACCTTCCCCTGCCTTAATTAGGGAAAGAGACTGTAGAAGCCACCAGTGCCCCGCTTGGGGGATGAGGCTGGGGGCGTCCTGCATGGTGACACAGCTGAGGTGGGGTGGGGTCAGCCTTGCACAGAGGAGGAGAGAGCCTCACAGACAGGGCACAGCTGTGCATCCAGCCAGCAAGTGTCCGTCCACCTACTGGCCCTGGGGAAACCTTGCAGCTTGGGAGGGTCTGACCCTGCTGGGTCCCGACGAGCCCCTGGTCCCTGTACTGAGTGGAGGTGGACCCTGCGATCCCCAGCCTGTGTCCCCACCTCGGGCCTGTCGTGGGTGAGAGGGGTGCCCTGCGCGGGGCTGGCTGTGCTGTGTGGCCCGGAGGGGACCCTCACGTGCCTCGCATGACCGCCACTTCCAGTATCGCTCCATCAACCACCGCGTGGACGCCAGGTCTCTGTGGCTGTGCCGACGGTACTACTCCAGCACGAGCCAGTGGTGAGAGTGCACGCGCGCTCCGCGGGGCTCCCGCAGCCGGGCCTGGGGAGGGGGGTCTCGGGGGGCAGGCAGGCTCCCCTCCCCGCCGTCTCCCCTCCTTATCGGAGCAGAGCCCGGCCCCTCTGTGGTGAGGGTTCCTTTCCAGAACCTTCCGGCCAGCCACGGCAATTGAGTTGTGCGCCGATACGTGTTATCTGACCACACACACGAGTGGCCACGGAGCAGGAAGTGTGGGCTCCAGCCTTTGGACCCTTCCCGGCATCCCGCCTGCTCCTCTGCTTCTTTGGTCCCGGAGTGTGGCTGGTTCTTTTGCCTTTTGACCAGTTTCGGTCCCTTTTCCAGGACTCTGAGCTTCACCATTTTCTTGATCCTGGCTTTGGCTTTTATCGAGACCCCCTCGTCACTCACCAGCACCTCTGACGTGCGCTACCGCCCGGCCCCCTGGGAGCCGCCCTGCGGCCTGACCGAGGGCGTCGAGGCACTCTGCTTGCTGGTCTTCGCGGCCGACGTCTCCGTGAAGGTGAGGGGGCTGCACAGGTGCTGAGGTTGGGACCCGCGCCCTCCCGGCCCGGCTGCTGCTTCCTGGGTTTACTTTTCGTGCTCCTGGAGCAAGCTGCCTGTCCCACTGTGCGCCACGGAGCAGAGGCCTAGGCTGCCTCCTGGACGGCTCTCCCCCCTCCCAGACCACAGATGGGGGACAGCCGAGCCATCGGGGGCGCACAGCCTTGCGGGACCCCGGGAAAGAGTGGCCGAGGGTCTGGCAGTGCCTCTGTGGGGAGGGACCCCCGCTGAACAACAGGGGACCGGGCGTCTCTCCATGGCCTACGCTCCCGCCCTGACAGAGGAGAAGCCCGGAGGGGAAGGGCTGCTGTCCCACCCCCGGCCGTGTGCAGCTCTGGCTTCCTGACGCAGGTCCTTCTAGAAGCTGGAGGTGGGCCCTGCCTTGCTTGCGTGAGCAGAGCTGTGTCAGGGCTTCAGAGCTGTAGTGACTTCCCATTGAGATGCAGGGTGTACCACTGGCCACGCCTTCTGTCACTTCTGACAAACAACAGCCATTCGCTGCTCCCGCCCGGCCCACGTGCACGTCCACACCCTGCCTGCAGGGCATGTGTGTGTGTGTGTGTGTGTGTGTGTGTGTGTGTGTGTGTGTGTGT